>NC_086447.1:285207903-285565403 GCF_028390025.1 Pseudophryne corroboree
TCATGAACTGCAGATTGTTTTCCACTATGGCTATGACAGGATAATGAAACTGTACACCTTTCTCAAAGTCATTTAACTCTGACCAAATGTCAGGCTTGAAGCGTAACTTTCCTTTTATTGGCGGTGTGTTTTGGGATTATGTGGGATCAAGTTCAGTGGCACAAGCAACACCAGCATCAAGATTCATTTTTTTCATCTCAGCAAAACTTTTTTTTTTCCATTTTCATTTTCATTTTGTAGCGCTTCATATTTACAGATGCCTTTCAGACCTCTAGGGATGAATAATGCCATGCTGCTTGAAAATCAGCTTTTTCAGGAAAACCAGTATTTAATGTTGACATAATGCATTATGTTATGTCCATTTGAATACTTAAAGCAATATTTTATACAACTGTAAGGGAATAATCTTACTGATGCGATGCAATTATCATTCAACTAACTACTGAGGAGTGAATTTGTAATAAGTCTGAATCATTGCTTGTTTCAAGTTCTTTATCACTCTATCATTTAGTTTTTTTTGTAAAAAATATAATGCTATTTTTATAATGTTGTACGCTGATTTTCATGCAATTAAGAGCAGGGGCAATTTCAGGGTGGTCTTCAGGCCTATCTAAGTACTGTATTTGTCTCCATAGGTCCCATTTCCTTAGCACATTAATCTCATTCTCCAAATTAAGCTGAAGTCACCAATATACAATCCACTGGCAGAAATTCAAGAAAACATTTAAATTAGGACAATGTTAATAAAGTTGTAAAATAATCAGGACCCACCATTACACTTCTTCATACAGTACTGGAGTCCAGTGGCATAGAGAGCTGTGGCAGGCCCAGATACTACTTTGAGGTGTGGCCTAATAGCAGGATATGTGGCCATGCCCACTTATAGAAATTGTTGGTTAAAAAAAGCGCATATTCAGCCTTCCTACACCCACCACAGCCAAGCCATCACACAGCAGCGTGTGATGTCTGGGGAACAAAGCTGCTGACAGGTACCGGAAGGGGAGGGGTGGCTGACCCCCAGCCCGCACCAGGCCCCTCCATCAGACCCGGGTCTTGGTAATTAGTACCCCCCCCCCCCCTCAGCAGCAGAGCTGGAGTATATACTTCACTGTTTCTATATCAGCCCCTTGGTGCCCATACCTCACAGCCCTTCTTCCCCTGGTACCTCACACCCTTAATATGATTCTTTTTTGTTTTTCTCCTTATTTAAAGATAATTTATGCCCACAGAGGCTTAGTTGGCAGATGGTGAGGTGTTTTTTTTTTCTCTCTTGAGCTTGCTGCCAGTCTTACATTCAAATGGGACAAAGTGTACCATTCAATAACAATACTAATTGCTGCCTGCTTATTTCATTTAGTATAGCGTTTCTTAAAGTCAGGACTCCTAGTAGTTCCCATTACATGATCTCCTTGCTGATGCACAGGTATTTCTATTGCTAACTTTGTCACATTTTAATATATCCACAGGTGGTCTGGAAAACTGAACTGTTAAGTATAGTCCCGCTCATTTGGGTTGATGTTTTGATGCTGTTCATCTAAAAGTCTAATATTGGAACATTTTTTCCCCTAATTGACAGTTTTGAACCACTATACTTCAGCTTTGAGTATATTGCTGCTGGATTTCCAAGTTATGAGTATAGGGCAGGGTCTTGTGATGGAATTTGACTGACTGCCTCATTAATAATTATCACCTATTTATTTCACTCTCTCTCTCTCTCTCTCTCTCTCTCTCTCTCTCTCTCATAAATACTTTCTCTCTTTTCCTGATTTTAGTCCATAGCTTTCCTCCCCCCCTGTCTTAAGTGCTCTGCCCCCCAATCAGTTGTGGATTACCAAATATGCAAGTAGGCACCACCCTATGGGCCACATGCTTTTTAGGGGCTCATCGACAATGGCTCTAAATAATATTGATTTAATCTTGAAAGAAAATTACAATCAAGCTTTTTTACATTTTTTCCAAAAGATTGAAAATAGGAAGCAAATCAAAGAAACAAAAACTTTACATTAAAGACTCTATAGAGAAAATGTATCTGCCAATAACTTGACTCCCATGTGCCAGCATGCCATAACAACCACTGACATACATACTGTACTGTGACATGTACTTCCACCTTACCTGTCCAGGGGGTGTGGAAGGACATGACATTTTCCAGGGTTGGAAGTGTGAGCTAGGGCAAGTGACAGGGAGAGATCAAATCCTGTAGACCTCCCTGTTACCTGTGGAATTGCTTCCTTCACAGAATCCCACACACAAGGTGAAGGAAGCACTATGTGCTCTATGTACCCTTGGTAGCTACAGCTACCAAGGATACATAGAGGAGGATAGATAGAGGAGGATAGAGTAACTGTGGGTGCGAATTACCCAGTTCTAGTGACCAGCAGTGGAGAGAGGCAGGTGAGACAGAGCCTTTCCTGACATACTAGCGTATACGCCAGAGTTTTGACTATATAAAGTATATGAAAAATACAAATAATATATTTGAACTCTCTTCTTTTTATTATTGTAATAATTTTTATAGTCAAAATCCTAAAGTACAACATCTATAACTGGTGAGGTAGTGCCTCACCTGCCTATCTTTTCTGCACATCTCTGATCAAACCTCACCAAATTTCCAGCAGTGTATACTGCTGCACCTGTGTATAATGCCCACATGTATTTACTGCTGCACCTGTGATTAATGCCCACATGAACCATTGGGATCATATATTTTGTGTTAATATGGCACTGGTACTTTACCTCACTGCACGTCCGTGCCCAGTTCCATACTTTTTTGAGGGGCCTGGTGTGACCCTGCTCAGCTGTTGAGGGGAACAAGTTCTCCCCTTCGCAGCATGAATAGTATTTTTCATTGTCTCTTTTAGGAAGTGGAGTGGCTATGTCTCCTGAATTTGGCCATGTCCCCTCAATGTAACCCAGGCCAGCCATATACAACCCTCACAGATACTTAGGGCGGTATTCAAATGATATATCATGCCCAATCTCTTTTCTAAAGTGATCCCCATTATCACACATATCGTGCCCATAGTAATCAGGTTTAGCTGCGTGAAGGGTTAGGGTGCTTCGCTGTCCCAGGGGCAGTGAGCTGAAATGACAATACCACGCCTGCAAGCACAAACAGAATGGGTGTGGAAGGGTGCAGAAGGAATTGTATGGTAACGGACCTCAGAGAGTACATTTAAACATCAGTTTTTATTGCAGCACATTCAGTGCTCTCACTGCTGGTTAAAACTGTTTCACTGATTTTTAAGGTACAGCACAGTATAGAAGCTGGATGGATCATTTACATCAGTCCACATAATCCTCTGCAGTCACTTGCCCTGAGAGTGACCTAAATCAGTAAAAGAGCAATAAAATCCCTTCTAATCAGCTGTCAACTGGTTTCTAACGTAATTCTGACTTGATTTTCAAGTACTGTAATATATGTCTATCTATATGTAAATACCTGTAGTTTCATATTGTAGATATAAAAATTACGTTCCCTGTTAGGCTCGTAATCCTAATCTTCCAAGCCTTTCCTTTTAGCTGCTAGCCCAGACTGAATACCCACAACTTGTTAAATACACATAGAATAATCTGGACTTTACAAAAGTTAAATCATAAAAAAGAGATACAATTTGGTCTCACGTATTTGCGTTTTCTTTTTAAACAGATGCAAGTATTAAGCAAATGTATTCAGCCACAACATCACAACAATTGTCTGTGATTAGAACGATTGAATGAGTCAAGAGACAAGTTATATGAGGATAGAAAACAGAAAACCTGGCATAGGAAGCTGGTCTACATCCTTCATCCTGCAGGTGCACAATTAGATGAAATAATGATTGCATAGTACAAACATTGGGTTAGGTAATAGGACTGCTGTTGCTTACATATGTTGCCAGCATTTGCTACTGTTTGAAATGCCAATCAAGCTTGTTATTCATACCTGTAATCAGTAGTGCGAGCTGGTTTCTGAGTAGGGAATATGCATCCTCCCCTGAGATGAAGTCCAAGTTTGTCTGCTGGTAGATACATAGAAATACGTTCCTTTCTGTATGAAGACTTTCCACCCTGTGTGGAGTATTAGGATTACATTATTACAATATGCATACATCTGTGTTAAATCTCTGATGACAGGTGACATTCAATATACTCATGATTTGTGTTAACTGTTATTTATTGATGTATTGTTGTTTCCTCCTCCAGCATTATTCACTGTTAATTGCATTTTTTTATTTCATCGTGAAATATATAAATTCATTTAGGCTGCTGGGTTAGGAGACAATGTCTCATATACAGTATTAGTACAAGATTCAACACTGCTAAAATCCTAGCAATCCATGTATCAAAGCAAATATTGAGAACAGAGTGCCATATCTTTACTTTTTACCTATAGTACATATCTGTCATGGGATGGGAGGGTGCGGCAACTGGAGAATTGGGAAAAAGACAGGGCACATGCATAATAATGGTAATAATTATTATCTTGTGCAGGGGTTAAAGTGGGGGGGGGGGGAAATGGGCTGGAACTGAGTTCTGGCACATGTAATGATAGGTAGAACTAGTTCCACTTCCTCCACGGTCCTGCACTTAATTCCCACAGAATAGGAATGTCCCGCAGACATGGTCGGGGAGCAGCTGGAGTGACAGAGATATGTGTAAGGAGCACTGCTGTGGCCATTGTGTGCTTAAGCAGCACTACTACTGTGGACATTATGTGTATAAGGGGCATTCATACTGTGGGCATTATGTGTATAAGCAGCACTTCAGTGGGCATTATGTGCGTAAGTGGCACTACTGTGAACATTATGTGTAAGGTGCACTACTGCTGTGGGCACTGTGTATAAGGGACACGACTGAGTGACATAACATGAATAAGGGACACTACTGTGTGATGTAATATGAATACGTGCAGTGTAATATGAATAAGAGGCACTACTGTGTGTCGTAATGTGAATAAGGGGCACTACTATGTGGTGTAATATGAATACGTGCAGTGTAATATGAATAAAAATGTTCTACTGTGTGGCATAATTTGAATAGGGGACACTATTGTGTGACCATGCCCCATCCTGTGAGACCACACCCATTTATTGCAACTAGGAGAGTGCTTAATCCTTAGCACTGACCTTGGCTCCACTTAATGGGAGGGAGGAAGTGTTTCACCACCTCACCAGAACCACTTTAAGCCCTGATTTGTGGCCAGTTATGCCATTCCCGCCTCTCCTCTTTTGCACCTAGGGGGTCATTCAACTGCGATTGCACCTGAGATCATTTACACAAATTACCAATTTTCAGTACTTTGCGCATGCACAGGACCCATTATGCATGTGTGTAAATAGGTCCTGCAGCATAGGATGCAGGCTGACATCAGACTGTTATTGATTAACAGTCTGATACCATTTCAGTGGAAGGGAGAGGGCAGCGACGGCCTCATGTCGCCACTGTATAGGGAGTAGGAAGAGGCCAGGGATCTCCGTGGTAGGATGAAGATTTCCTGGCCTCTGCATGGGCAGCTTGCATAGCACCATGGGTGCCGTAACCTGTCTGATGGTGGATGCTTTGATCCGATGCTGCATCCTAGGATGCAGCTTGGATCACTAGTGCAGCAGAAGGCATCTGCATGTATTAGATGCCTCCCACTGCATTTACATACAGCAGTATCACTGCTGCTTCCAAGGAAGTAGCAGTGATAGCAAAACCAACCACACCTGAATGACGCCCGCAAAAGCATAAAAGCCATTGCTCCATTTTGGAGCATAGCTATGTTATATGAAATAGCTATTACATATGGTACTGCTTCTAACCAAAGGTTCTATTTACTTTGGTATATAGAACAATAGTTATTAAACAAATACAACACATAAAGTACGATCTTATGACAGACTGTGGTCATACTCATGAAAAGGAAAGCCTGCGAACATAATAGGTATATTAAATATAATTTGTAATATATTTTTTTTTTAAGATATATTTTGCATAGGAATATAGAAAATACATCTATATCTGATCATGCTAATCTGGTACATAAATAACTTATAGAAACCAAAGTCTCCACAGTAAGTCTTGATCTGAAATTATTCACTTACTGTTTCATAGTCATACCACACAGCATCAGGAATGTATGCATCAACATATTCAGTATCCTAGATTTGTAAAGAAACAGAGAGTTATTGGTTTTTATTTTCCATGTTGTTTCGAAGCTGATGCATATGGAGAATGAAAGTGGTTTCATGATACCACAGCATAAACAAAGAGTATTCAAGTCTATATAGCAGGCCAGTCTGTGATTGGATGAGCTTAGTTCAAGGCTTAGTCGGTTATTATGGGGAAGATGTAACAACTCTTGTAAAAGAGCAAAGAAGTTGACCAGTGGACAAGTTGTCACTGGCAACCAATCAGATTCTACATTAATAAAGCACTGGTGGCTCCTATTGGGCTGTACAGATGGTGTAAAGGTTAGCATTACTGCCTCACTGAGCTTATAGATTTGATTCCCACTAAGGCCCTAACTGTGTGGAGTTTGTTCCCACCCCCCTCCCCTTGCATGGGTTTCCCCTGGGTACTTCGGTTTCCTCCCACAATCCAAAAATATACTGTACCTTACCCTCCAACATGACCCGCCCCACTAGGTACAAAATGCTCTGTTTCTGGACTTCCCTCTTAATTTATAATTGCCATCACCTGTGAAGAAACAGCTTTCTTATCATTTAACTAGTTCAACACAGGTGATGGAAATCATAAATTAAGAGGGAAGTCCAGGAACAGAGCATTTTGTACCTAGTGGGGTTGGTCATGTTGAACGGTCTGCTGTACTGTAGTTTAATTGGCACCTCTGACAAAAATTAACCCAAGTGTGTACATCTACATGTATTAAGGGTGAAACTAAATGGGCCAAGTGGCTCTTATCTGCTGTCAAATTCTATGTTTCTGGTTGCTATTTTATGATCTGTGGAAATATCTTCTGCCACATGTGCTGTAAGAATACAATCACTGCATAAAGGTGGCATAAAATGAATATTACTGTGATTACCATTTAAATAATTATGTTTTGAGGCCTGTTGAGAAACCAATTTCTCTAATCATATGGACTATACTGGATGAATTAATTATTTTACCCAGAGCTAGTATAGGTTTTCTGCTCACACTGCATACTTCATGCTTTATATTAGTGACAATAGCAACTGTAAATCAATGACTACTACAATGTCAAAAAAACAGATTCATGTGCTAGTTTTATTGAAAAACAAGTTTACATACCGGATTAAGAACAGGTGTAATTAGAAGACCGGATCCCCATAAAAATTGCTGGTCTACTGCCCATGTTTGGTCATCAGAATAGAATCTACAAAGGTGAACAAAAGATTTAGGGGATTTCAGTAGAATATAAAGGTTAATCAATCAGGCATTTTTTATTTTATTTTTTGTCTGCATAACTGTTACAACATGTATTCCCACACACATCATACAAAAAATATATATTCAGAACTGTGTACAAAGTACAAATCAATCTTACATTATTTAGCACTTAAAAAGCAACAGAAAAGGAGAAAAGAAGACTCTTTTGTGGGCGCACTCTTGTATGTATGTAGACGTCTCAGAAGAAACAGTGATATTATGTTAAAAATATATATAATTTTCATTAGCAAAATCTATAAAATAGAATAGTAGTTGGATATATTATCAAATGGAAACAAAAAAAAGGGGGAACACAGAACAAATATTAACAGTGTAAATACTATATAACAGTTCTGGACTGTCTGGGTTTAAAGTACAGATTGATCTCAACTGAATGCCTGGAAAAAATAAGTCCTAAATATGTATGTAGATAAAATGGCACCTTAAAGTGGTTGATAATTTTTGTCAGCTACATCTCTTGTGAATTGTATTAAGAAGAAGATAGAAAAGGCCGAATGAGCAAGATGAATCTGCTGTCAGTGTGAGACGCTGAGCATGACCGTCCAAAGGCTTCTACTGAACTGAGTATTCCTCAAGAGTCTCCCACTTGAGTACTAACCCAGCCCAACACTGCTTAGCTTCCAAGATCGGAAGGATTCGGGCGTTGCCAGTGTGGTATGAAAGTAGAAGGAACCACCTTCGGGTGCACCAGCAAATCTAAGATTGATTAGAAAACATCGGTTTTCCTCATGTACTCATTAGACTTTGGTTACGATACTATCCATTATATACTTTATTATTCCCCAGTGCGGTATACCCCTGATACATGAATTATTTAGCACTTAGCCTGGGAGAGAGATAAAGTGGATGGAAATAAAGTACCAAACAATCATCTCCTGACTGCCATGTGACAGGATGAGAATTGACAGGGTGCGTATACACTAGGACGATATCCTAGTGTGTAAAATATCTTAGTGCACCCCTGTGTGTGTCGTCGGTGACATCCTCTGCAGGTCTGATAGGCGATATCACCAGTGAGGGTCATGCTGCCGAATGCAGCATGGCCTCCACACCCTGCGCCTCATCGTTTGTTGCTGCGTCATTGGCAACTGTGTATGCATTTGGCGATGCAGGGTCATCTTAATGTGTACATAGCCTTTGGAGCTGGTTTGCTGGTACCTTATATCCATCCACTTTATCTCCCTCCAATTCATAGTACATAGACCCCTTAGGGTTCTATTTACTAAGCCTTGCAGAAAGATAAAGTGGATGAAGATAAAGTACAAGCCAACCAGCTCCTAACTGTCATTTTTTTAAACAAAGCCTGTGACATGGAAGTTAGGAGCTTATTGGCTGGTACTTTATCTCTGTCCACTTTATTTCTCTCCAAGGGTAAGTACACAGACTCCCTTGTTCTTTAATATCTGCCTACAGTCTACCTACAGTTTTGCAGCATGTAATCTGTTCAAAAACAATTCTATCTAAAGCACTATTATTGTGATTTGTTCTTAAAGCCCTCATTAATATAACCATATTTCCTTTTAAGAATTATAAAGATTAATACATTTGTAAAGACTTACTCATGAAGTAGAGGTCTCACCACAGTTTCCCCTCTAGTATGTGCTTTGTAGAAAAGAGTATAAAGATAGGGCAGCAGGGTATAACGGATGTTTAAATAATGCCTTGACGAATTCACAAGAAGGGAATTTGCTCCAAAGGAAGCGGGATCTTGTGGCTGAGATAAAATGTAAAGCAGTTTTTAATTAACTGTGTATACAGCAGATATTCAACTTGTAATACAATTCCTTGATTATTCAAGTGCACATTTTATGAGTTCTCCCTTCTCTGGGACTTCTTGAGCACTGTCCTGAAGAAAAATTATCTCTCAAAAGTTTCTCTTGAGAAAGTAACCGTTCAAATAGAAAAGTACCACTACATACATACACATATATTACAAATGTACTGTCATATTAAATGTTACTAGTCAACCGAGTTGCTTGAAATCAAGCAAAAAAAATGTATTGTGTTGTCTACAATGCATTCATCTAAAGTTTACTATAACCTGAAAGTTTACTGTATCCCAACAGTGTACTGTATCCCGAAATCTTACTGTATCCCAAAAGTTTACTGTACCTCAACAGTCTATTGTATCCCAACAGTTTACTGTATCCTGAAATGTTACTGTATCCCAAAAGTTTACTGTACCTCGACAGTCTACTGTATCCCAACAGTGTACTGTATCCCAAAATGTTACTGTATCCCAAAAGTTTACTGTACCTCAACAGTCTATTGTATCCCAACAGTTTACTGTATCCTGAAATGTTACTGTATCCCAAAAGTTTACTGTACCTCGACAGTCTACTGTATCCCAACAGTGTACTGTATCCCAAAATGTTACTGTATCCCAAAAGTTTACTGTACCTCAACAGTCTATTGTATCCCAACAGTTTACTGTATCCTGAAATCTTACTGTATCCCAAAAGTTTACTGTACCTCGACAGTCTACTGTATCCCAACAGTGTACTGTATCCCAAAATGTTACTGTATCCCAAAAGTTTACTGTACCTCAACAGTCTATTGTATCCCAACAGTTTACTGTATCCTGAAATGTTACTGTATCCCAAAAGTTTACTGTACCTCGACAGTCTACTGTATCCCAACAGTGTACTGTATCCCAAAATGTTACTGTATCCCAAAAGTTTACTGTACCTCAACAGTCTATTGTATCCCAACAGTTTACTGTATCCTGAAATCTTACTGTATCCCAAAAGTTTACTGTACCTCGACAGTCTACTGTATCCCAACAGTGTACTGTATCCCAAAATGTTACTGTATCCCAAAAGTTTACTGTACCTCAACAGTTTATTGTATCCCAACAGTTTACTGTATCCTGAAATGTTACTGTATCCCAAAAGTTTACTGTACCTCAACAGTCTATTGTATCCCAACAGTTTACTGTATCCTGAAATGTTACTGTATCCCAAAAGTTTACTGTACCTCGACAGTCTACTGTATCCCAACAGTGTACTGTATCCCAAAATGTTACTGTATCCCAAAAGTTTACTGTACCTCAACAGTCTATTGTATCCCAACAGTTTACTGTATCCTGAAATCTTACTGTATCCCAAAAGTTTACTGTACCTCAACAGTCTATTGTATCCCAACAGTTTACTGTATCCTGAAATGTTACTGTATCCCAAAAGTTTACTGTACCTCGACAGTCTACTGTATCCCAACAGTGTACTGTATCCCAAAATGTTACTGTATCCCAAAAGTTTACTGTACCTCAACAGTCTATTGTATCCCAACAGTTTACTGTATCCTGAAATGTTACTGTATCCCAAAAGTTTACTGTACCTCAACAGTCTACTGTATCCCAACAGTTTACTGTATCCAAAATTTTGCTGTATCCCAAAAGTTTACTGCATCTCGACAGTCTACTGTACAGTATCCCGCCAGTTTACTGAATCACACAATTTTACTGTATCCTAAAATGTTACTGTATCCCGACAGTTTACTGAATCACAAAATGTTACTGTATCGCAAAAGTTTACTGTATCCCGAAAGATTTAGTAAGGATTCATTTTATCAACTGAATTTAGGGAAGAAAAAATAGGCAACCAAATTTACAACCCAATGGGAAAAAAGAGTGCAATCCCATGGAATAAATCACAACTTTGACATGTTATTCCTGAACAACCTGACCACTTATCAAAATTCTGTGAAATTAATTGCACATCTACATCATACACCCTATTGAATGGCACCTGAACCATCAGAATCGGTGTTGTCATTGCAGTGAAACTGCTCTCACAAAAGAATTGCTTAGTCGTTTAAGGGGAAGATGCACTAAACAGTGAAAAGAGTGGAGAAGTGAGCCAGTGGTGAAGTTGCCCCCCATGGCAACCAATAAGCACTGAAGTAACATTTATAATTTGCATTTTATAAAATTATGTAGAGCAGCTGATTGGTTGCCATCGGAAACTTCTCCTCTGGCTTGCTTCTCCACTCTTCTTACTGCTTAGTACATCTCACCCTAAATATATAGATATGATTCTGTTATAACATACTATATACTGTATTGGTAGCAGTGATTTAACCTCTTTAGTTTTAAGCAGAAAATGTTAAACAACTCAAAACAAATATCACCTTGTAGTTCTCAGCATTGTGGTTTCTGGCAAATGGATAAAAGGCCCCGACTTGCATCCATCTTCTGCATAGCTCTTCAGAGCAGTCATCAAAAAAGCCACAGATGTCTGCACCAATCTAAAGAGGAAATGATTACAGAAAAAGTGTCATTGTTTGCTTGAATAGTACACAGTATAATATACATAATATATTCCCATGGGCTAATGCAGACATGTTTGTAAACAGAGGTGTCCTCACACAACAAGCATTTATATGTCATATGGCGCTCGACGCTCAATGCTACTATGCTGCTCAAAGAGGTTTTATGTACCATTTTTTACTTTACATTTTGCATCATATTTGGATCACAGACACAATGAAACACCGCTCACATTGTTGTGACTTTAAATGCGCAGGAATTCATCTTAAACACGTACAAACTCACTGATGGAACAGGATGGAACGTGGCATGAGAAAAAGACGCTTTCATCATAGCACTTTCTATACAGATGTACAAATGTTGCACATCAACGTGATCACTGCAATCTATAATACAAGTGACCCACACCATGCCTGGTGTCTCTTGTATCATTGCCTAATCTGCACCTTTACACCAAGTTGTTTGTGACAAAAATACTAATCCTTAGCACCTAATATACTATAGGCGAATTTGTATGCGGATATGGGGCGGGATGTAATGGAGTCCGAGTTTGGCCGAAGTGTGGGATGCTGGCCGAGTTTGAACTTTTTTTAAAGGAACAATCATTTGCAAGGCAAAACCATGCCTTGTAAATGACTAGCCCCTTTAAAAAAATTGCTGAGTTCTGACGTTGGATCCATTACATCTGCCCCTGATGTGAATAAGATGCAAAATTCAGGAACAGGTACTTAAAGTACAGGAATTGCTACCTATGGTAGAGCTTCTAAGTTGCCCCAGGCATCTCTCATGCCATATTATGTAAAAATACATCATTCTGTACAAATATATGCAGATTTGCTCACATCTGACACTTAGGCCGGGTACTAGAACAATCTCGGCACAATATATAATTTCCAGTCGAATTGGAATGACGTATTGGGTTGATCGTTCAGTGTGTATACCCAATCTGCGCAATCCTATTTTCACATGCTACATTTTCCGGGTGGCCGTGCTGCGCGACCATCCGAAAGATATCCCATGCATTGTCATCAAGTGTAATGAAGGACAGAACAAGATGTCATTCCATCCTTCATCACATCTGTCTGATGTGTACAGCGGATACGATATGTCAGCCTGCAGAGCCGGTCCAAGGCATAGGCAAACTAGGCAAATGCCTAGGGCATTTGGTATGCCTAGGGGCACAAGCAGCTTCTGCTGATTAAAATGATATGCGGCATGCCTATATTCTGTGTGTGACTGCCGCTGTAGCTGCATACAAAATGCTATGTTACAATGTATTCCTGGAAATCACTGTAATGTAACATTTCGTATGCACATACAGTCACAGTCACACACAGAATATAGGAATGCTGCATATAATTTTAATTAGCAGATGTTGCTTGTGCATCCTAGCCACATAGTATTGCAAATAAGATGCATTTTCATCAAAAAAAGGCGCCTGACATTAACAGAGCTGCCAGCTGACTCATGCCAGGCATCTACTGCTGCATGGTATAATGAGGCAAGATGTATGAGGACACTTCTGTACCCATGCAGCAGAAGAGGTCACAGTATTAGCGGCCATGTGAGTGGTGTGTGCGGTTCGGTTGGTTATGCAGTAGTGTTTGGCATATGTGTAAGAGGCATTATGTGTGTCATGTATATAAATGCACTAATAATGTACAGCAAATGTGTAAGGGGTACTATGTGTGTCAATAAGTGTATAAGGGCATTAATAATGTGCAGCATATGTGTAAGGGGCATTATGTGTATAAAGGCATTAATGAAGATTGGCATAATGTCTAATGCACATTATGTTTATAAGGACATTAATAATGTGTGTAATATGTGTAAGGGGCATTACTGTGTGGTATTAAGTCTATAAATGCATTACTAATATGTGGCATTATGTGTATAAGGTACTCTACTGTGTGGTATAACATATAGAAAGGGCACTACTGTGTGATCTAATGTGTATAAAGAGCAATATGGTGAGGTGTAATGTGAATAAGGAGCAATTCAGTGTGATGTAATGTGAATAAGGGGCACTACTGTGAGGAGTTAACATTTATAAGGTAAAGTGGTACTGTGTGATGTAACGTGAATAAGGAACACTATCACATGATAAAATGTGTAAAAGGTTGCACTACTGTGTGGCGTTATTTGAATTGGGGGCACTATTCTGTGGCCATGCCCCTACCCAGCAAAAAACACACCCCTTTTTGGGCTGTGCACCAAATGTGCGCACTGTTCCTATTTAAAATATAGGAGGTAGGAACGCCAAAATGAGAACTGCTATGGGTGAGGGCTGATGGTGCTGTGAAAGGGGTGCAGGGTCAGAGGTGGAACTAGTGGTGGTGCCAGGGGGCACTAGCCAAAATCTTGCCTAGGGCATCATATTGGTTAGGGCCGGCTCTGTCGGCCTGGCTACGCATTGTTCCAGTGTGTACCATGCACATGCTTCCAACACTAGAGGTGGATCAGGGGAGGGAAGGGTAGATGGAGCGTGATCTCATAATTGTTAACAGACTCGGCACAGCACAACATACAGTATACGCTTGTCAGTAGAAAGAATCTTCTTGGCGTAAAACGATAAGCAAATACAACTAGTGCTGACCTGCTCAAATCTTACGATTAGTCCCACTGAATTCCTTTTGTGAATGCATTTTGCGCCTGTATTTCTTTGTTCAAATGTGTAAAACACAGCATCATCTCCCACATGCACATGTTTACCCAGGACAGTCCCGCTTTTATATTTCAACTATTTATTAATCAGTGTTATTCAGTCACTTAAGTTTGGCACGGCAGTGTAAATCATTTTATGATTGTCTAATCATTACAAGAAGCATGATATAAACAGGTTAAGCGTATAATAGTTTGCAATAATATTCATTACTATTAACGGTTATATATTCTGTCAAAATATTTATGTTCTAATTTCAGACAAATTATTGTTATTTATTTCTATGCATAATATGTTTCGGTAACCGTGTGCATTGGTTTCAGTCCCCAGTACTACTAGTCACTCTACACTGTCTACAGAGCAGTTATAGCACTGACATATTTAACTGTAATCTTTGCCTATTTTCCTGCTGTTCTCAGTGTTGACTGTCACAGAAACATCCAACTGGCAATAAAAGGGATCATGTTGTTCTACAAATATAAACACAATTTACAGCTAATTCCCATAAATGACCATTTGTTTTGTAGGCTTATTTATGTAATGTGCTTACATAAGGTATTCCAAAAAGATTGAACTCAAGCATTCCTGGTATAGCCCATTTAATATCATTCCAATTGGCAGCATTATCTCCAAGCCAATGTCCCGAGTATTTGCCTGATCCAGCAAAAGTAGATCGGGAAAAAATTATGCTTCTTTTTCCAGGGAAAACAGCTTTGATGGCTCTGAAATTGAAACCCATAAATCAGCATTATTTCCTTTCACTGTTTGCATAATTATATTTATGCTACATGGATACTGTACCTTAGTTTCAATAAATCTCTACAAAGTCAATTATAGATGTACAAAAATATCACTCAGTGCCATATTTACTTACTGTACAGATTTATGAATAAATGTAATCTCTTTTATTTATAAAGTATTAGTCTTTGCCTACGGCTTCGCTCATGTGGATGTCTGTTATTGTTCAGCGCAACTAATTTTACAAAGACAGTAGTGCCATCTAATATTGTGATGTTTATTTTATATTGTATACATCGATCACAACATTTCTTTGTAAACAATATTTGCAGTTTTTCCTTTTGGGATTAACACAAAAGATGCTTTAGGCTACTAACTCATGACCATGCCACGTGAAGCTACCCATGGGATAAGCAGCTGGTACTCAGATCTACGCTTGCTACCCTAAAGTGTTTGCCCCTGTGACTTGTTGATTGTCATCCAGAGTTTTAGATTTTTTGATCTAAGCAACAAAATCCAATTTAAGGTGGAATCAATATCACAGTCCAGTATAAATTCACTTTAGTCAAACAAAAATGATCATTAGGATCAAAAGTCTATTGCTACTTAACCTAACACCAAAAGGTTGAAAGTAACATGACCAGCGACTCTATGATCTACAGTATATCAACTCACATTGGGCCAAATTCAGAGTTGATCGCAGCAGCAAATTTGTTAGCAGTTGGGAAAAACCATGTGCATTGCAGGTGGGGCAGATATAACATGTGCAGAGAGAGTTAGATTTGGGTGGGGTGTATTCAAACTGAAATCTAAATTGCAGTGCAGCAATAAAGCGGCCAGTATTTACCCAGCACAGAAACAATATAATGTACCCAAATCTAACTCTCTCTGCACGTGTTATATCTGCTCCCCCTGCAGTGCACATGTTTTTCCCCATTAGGTAACAAAGTGTAAAAATAAAGCAGGCAGTATTTACCATGCACAGAAACAATATGATCCACCCAAATCTAACTCTCTCTGCACATGTTATATCTGCCACACCTGCAGTGCACATAATGGTTCATTTCGAGTTAATCGCTAGCTGCTTTCGTTCGCTGTGCAGCGATCAGGAAAAAAAATGGCACTTCTGCGCATGCATATGCGGCGCAATGCGCACGCGTGTCGTACTATTACAACGAACGTTGTCGTTTCACACAAGGTCTAGTGAAGCTTTTCAGTCGCACTGCTGGCCGCAGAATGATTGACATGAAGTGGGTGTTTCTGGGTGTCAACTGACCGTTTTCAGGGAGTGTTCGAAAAAATGCAGGCGTGCCAGGAAAAACGAAGGTGTGGCTGGGCGAACGCAGGGCGTGTTCGTGATGTCAAAACAGGAACTGCACAGTCTGAAGTGATCGCAAGCGCTGAGTAGGTCTGAAGCTACTCTGAAACTGCACAAAATAATTTTGTAGCCACCCTGCAATTCTTTCGTTCGCACTTCTGCTAAGCTAAAATACACTCCCAGTGGGAGGCGGCATAGCATTTGCACGGCTGCTAAAAACTGCTAGCGAGTGAACAACTCGGAATGACCACCATAGTTTTGCTCAACTGCTAACAAATTTGCTGCTGCGATCAAGTCTGAATTACCCCCATTGTGCGTATCCACTGCATGTAGTATTTGTGGTGGTGCACCATTTCCTGGATTGACATGTAAACTGAAAATTAATATGTCACGATAACCTGCCTGATAAGTGGTTGATATACAGTATAGTCGGATTTTCATGTGGAATGGATCTTGTATCTCTCTCTCTCTCGCTATATGTATGTATGTGTATATATATATATATATATATATACATATATATATATTGTATATATCTATGTGTTCTAGATATTTAACTCTTCGCATTCGTGGTATGCAATATACGGATGTGTCCACAAACTGTACACCTTTCCCCAATTTAGCCATATGGCCAAATTAGCCTGGCCATATAATCTGCAATTTACCAATGCCTTGTGATTTTTCTTAAAATCTATTTTAATATTCTACTTTATACAAATTATTTTGCAGCAAAAAAATTGGTAATTAATCAAATCGCTACTCATGGTAGAGTGACTTAGCCATGCTACACATTTAGTGCAAAATAAAGCAAAAAGGGAAAGGTGTATGAGGACACCTATGTATTGTATACATATATATATATATATATACACTTATGTACACATCATTTTGAATGTGAGGATCCTGCACACTGCACGCACCAAGTGTATATACATATACAAGATCTATTTTACATGAAAATCTGACTATATATATATCAATTACTAATCAGGCAGGTTCTCTTGACTCATGAAATTTCAGTTTACACGTCAATCGAATAGATGGAGCACTAAATATTACATGCTATGGTTGCGCACAATATGGGTTAGTAGCCCCAAGGATCTTTTTGTGTTAATCCCTGAGAGAGAAATGACAAATATTGTTTATAAAGAAAGTTAACTTAGTTGTGCTGAGCAATAACCGACATTCACGTGTGTGAAGCCACGTGTAAATGCTAGTACTATGGCCCTCAATCCGAGTTGTTCGCTCGCTAGTAGATTTTAGCAGCATTGCACACGCTAGGCCGCCGCCCTCTGGGAGTGTATCTTAGTTTAGCAGAATTGAGAAAGAAAGATTAGCAGAATTGCGAATAGAAATTTCTTAGCAGTTTCTAAGTAGCTCGAGACTTGCTCCTACATTGCGATCAGCTCAGCCCCTTTCGTTCCTGGTTTGACGTCACAAACACGCCCTGCGTTCGGTCAGCCACTCCCCCGTTTCTCCAGACACTCCTGAGTTTTATTCTGGCATGCCTGCATTTTTCTGCACACTCCCAGAAAACGGTCAGTTTCCGCCCAGAAACACCCACTTCCTGTCAATCACACTCCGATCACTTCAACGATGAAAATTCTTCGTTCGGACGTGAGTAAATCTACTAAGTTTTGTGCAAAAATACTTAGCGCATGCGCACTGCATACCATGCGCATTTTTGCCTTAATCGCTCTGTTGCGAAAATCGGCAATGAGCGATCAACTCGGAATGACCCCCAATATACAGGTCTCCCATATTCAAAATTACGAATTAGGGAATGTTCTGAAATGAAGAATTTTTTTTGAGAGTGACTGAGATAGTGACATCTTTGCTTTCTGATGGTTCAATGTACATAAACTTTGTTTCATAGATAAATATATTGTATAAAATTACATTCAGACTATGTGTATGAGGTATATATGAAACATAAAATCTGTGTTTATACTTGCATCCCATTCCGAAGATATATTATTATGATATGCAAATATTCCAAAATATCCGATATCCAAAATACATACCTCTGATCCCAAGCATTTTGGCTATGGGAGACTCAACCAGTAGCATGTAAGTAGCTTATATTCCCACAGTTGCAAATAGAGACAGGACTAAGGCTGCATCTCCTACCTCCCCTCACAACTGTCATCACTGTCTGTCAGGACACAGCCTGCACCCCACTCCCTCCTCAGTACTCTCTCACTATAAGTGTATATCTTCCTAATTCCAATAAACCCTCATTATATGTGTGTTTCCCCAATCATAGACTTATCACCCGCATTCCCAGCCCTCTCCATAATGGTCCAAAGCATACCATATTGCTGCAGCACCTGCTGTGGAAGCTTTGCCCATCCTCTAATTTATTCTGCCCATGCCCAGATTATCTAGTCATGCCCATGCATACACACATAATGACACACATGTGCCCGCATGATGACATGTGTGCACATATGTCATAGATGAGGGCATGCAACTGTCACAAGTTACTCCTACTGTTCTGCATCAATTGAGGAGAGAGGTAATGCAGTCCACATCAGAAGAGAAGGAGGTGAGTCATGATTGGGTGGAGTTAGTTACAGAGTGAGAGGAGTTGAGGACAGGGGGTGGTGGTGTGCCAACTGTTGCATATACAGCATTCACTGTGGTATTTGCCTAGGAGGGTGTATGGAGGGGCCTGGGAAAGATGATAATCATGGTGTCTTGTGATTGGGTAGACACATACTAATAGTGATGGTTTATTGTGATTGGGAAGAAACACACTTGTAATGAGGGACAGGATGAGGTCACAAAGAGCAACAGGAAAATGAGGGGGAGATACTGTATAAGAAGAAATGGGTTGGAGAAGCAGACTGGCAAAGAGTAGTGGAGCAAGTGGAAAAAAAGTGTAGACAGGTGGGAAGGAAGGGAGACAATACAGACAAAAAAAGCAGACAGGAGAAAGAATGGCCCTACACACAATATCGCCATTTGGCCAAATAATCCAATAAAAGGAGTAGATGGGGTCCAACTGTCAGCACATCACCAACTACTCAAACTTCCCTGCCAAAGACAAATAAATGATCTACTAGATCTGGGGACATTACTGAATCCAGTAAGGCAGAATCAGTCTAAACCCTTGTATTGGCAGGGAGAGAACCTCACGACCTACAGCAAGACAGCCACTGTTACTGTTTTTTCCTGCAAACAATAAAGCTGACAATTAGAATAACCAGGTGGGTGGTCAGAACTTACAAAGAAGCAAGAGTCCATTATAAATCAGCACTTCAGCCCAAAAACTTCACTCCCTAACTGTAAGACTACACAAGTCAGACTATAGGAAGGGGACACCCCTTATATTTAATGCTAGTTCCTGAATGTATTCTGATACAGCCTAGTAATGTAAATTCCACAAGGCATATAATATGACCTTTGTCTTCCTTCTAACTGCAGCTGCTCTTTCTGTACCAAAGAACAAATGCTTACACTGGGGGTAATTCAGAGTTCATTGCAGCAGCAAATTTCTTAGCAGTTGAGCAAAACCATGTGCACTGCATGGGGGTGGGGGGGGGCAGATATAACATGTGCAGAGAGAGTTAGATTTGGGTGGGGTGTGTTCAAACTGAAATCTAAATTGCAGTGTAAAAATAAAGCAGCCAGTATTTGCCCTGCATAGAAACAAAATAACCCACCCAAATCTAACTCTCTTTGCACATGTTATATCTGCCCCCCTACAGTGCACATGGTTTTGCCCATCTGCTAACAAATTTGCTGCTGCGATCAACTCTGAATTACCACCACTGTGACCTAGGAGCACTTGCCACAGTGCTGATGATTTCAACGGGTTTCTGCAAACTCCATGTGGCCCGATCTCATGCCAAATTAATCCATGCTGCAAAATCCCAACACATTATTATTGGCCTGATAAAAATGAGGAAACTATTTTGAATATAATTTTTATATAACAGTAAGCAGAACTTACATTTGTGATGAATAAAAACATAAACAATTTGAACCAATTGGTTTGTTACAAAGCCACCTTCTTAAGTATGTGTGCATGCCCTGTTTGTAGAATGCATCTTCACCTATCCATAGTCATACCCTGTATATGTCTGCAGACTAAAAGATGGCAATAGCAAGCTTACTGATTCTATAATAACTATGGTAGCAATATTTATGAACTATAGTTAAAGTTTCACACATTTTAATATTATTTCTTAAAGTATATCATGGAAGCAAAGACTGCCATGATGTGTAAAATGAAAAATCAGAAGAAAAAGTGGTACTGCATAACTGTAAATATATCAGAAGCTTTCAGGGAAGAAGTACACTACAATAAAGGATTCCAATGTAATAGCCTGCGAGATGCAGCCACAGGATGCAATTCCGGTGAGATAGCCCATATTTTCAAAGTGGCAATAATTGTAAAGGCAAAAGCAACCTTACTTTACCTTTTTAAATTATTGTTCCTTGAAAAATACATGCAGTCTCACGGGATTCATGCCTTTGTCTGTTTCTTGCAGTCTGGAGCATTTTAAGAGATTAGGGGGCCAGTGTGAGGACTTCCGCTGGCCCCCTCCTCTCCACGGCACCATAGACTCTGGAATTGTGCTGGAGTCTACTGCTCATGTGTAGGTCTCCAGAAACATAGTGCCCACCATGGTTCAGAGGCAAATTTTGTACTGCCCATGCACGGCGGCCATATTGGGTGTGATTTTTATTGGTCAAACCACTTTGGAAAATGAAAGGCTTGCAAATAGTTGTCAATATAAGATCTTTTAGCTTTCACCACACCCCGTTTTTATTCAGTATAGCAATCTCTGAAAACTTAATAAACAAAAACATATTATTTGAAAGAAATGGATTTTTAGCATAATGCTCCACTATTCATCTACGTTGTAATAGTTATATACTTTTCAGAATAAAAATCAAACAAATACTTACTCCTCTGTAGAAAGACACATTGAATAGCCATACAAACTATGGA
Organism: Pseudophryne corroboree; assembly: GCF_028390025.1. Taxonomy (NCBI): domain Eukaryota; kingdom Metazoa; phylum Chordata; class Amphibia; order Anura; family Myobatrachidae; genus Pseudophryne; species Pseudophryne corroboree. Next base: position 285,229,250 of record NC_086447.1, read on the forward strand.
CGTCATAATGGATTCCCCAGCCTTGTTGCGCATCCATACAGAGAGTCTTGGAATACATTACTTGTTCAAAAATTGCTTTAAAAAGAAGACAAAGATATATTTAATGTAGAAATCTTTAGGAACATTTTTATTTTTCCGAACCTTACAAACATTCTTTTCTCAGATGACTCAATTATAAATTTGTTAATTCTATGATACGTTCCTCTGCAGCTTTCACTAAGGCTGTTAAATGAACATCATAGTTCACAGTGATCAATAAGTCAAGCTGCAGACAAACTCTGCCATTAACCTTTACAACCACTGTTACAAATATTTTGGAAACACTTTGGAGGTGACATAATTAGTGCCTAGTTTCCTTTTTTGCTTACTAGGATTACAAATAAATATCAGTTCAAGAATTTAGAGTAAAGTGGGATAATGAGATCAGTTTAAACTATAGATCAGTTTGGAACCCTGTAAAATAATTATTTTTATAATTGTGTCTAATCATGAGCATTAAGTCATTGTTAGTGAGATTATACACATATACCGTCTCATACTTTTATCCAAAGTGCAGTTGACACAGAGATTACTATTATTTTTCTTTAATATTTATTTTTCAAATCACAGTTACCCAGTATTAGGAAAATAGAAGAATTCATGGTTACAGTATAAACATAATTAATATGTTCATATAACTTCTATTTTAGTTGTTCTCAGGCGTGAATGACCCAGCCTCCTTCAGTAAGAAATGTGTCTTTGCTGCTGCTCTGTGCTATGTTGTTGATAAACTAGAACTTCTGTATATTACTCTTTAGACCAGCTGGAAGCAAGGTACTGTATGTCTGTTCCAAATCTAACTCTCCAGGGCAGCCGAGACATCCAGCAGACTCTAGGCTAGTGTGGGGGTGTGGGCTTATTCTGAGTTGCGGGTAAACAAATATGAAACGTTATGTTATGTTAACATCACGTTATGTGGTAATAATTAAATTACATGAAGACTTTTTTCATCATTAAGTAGAGAGTAAGGCATACTAGGAGGAATGGTGTTATGTTAAATATCTGTTTTAGGCTTAATTATCTTTCTAAACCTACAGTATTTACTGTATTTTACAGTAATATGCTTCTATTTAATGCCACTAATGTTCACGTATCTATAGTGTCCTCATTTCTTTACAATATTCTTCAATTTCCAGAGTTTAATTTATTTTGGGATCTTTTTCATAAAAAAGTGAAAAGCCCTTTATTCCTTTGTTGCCTGTGATAACAGGGATTTTCACTGCTTTGCTCAATTCCGAGAATGGGTTATAGACAGAGGTGAAATCTCAGATTTGTCCAGTGGTACCCCCTAAATAGTGCAAATAATATTGCTTCTTCAAAGAGTAGTAAGGACCTTTTCTCTTTTCCATATCATTAGGCCCTCTGTGGATGGCGTAATAAGCCCCATTGGGTGAGAAAATTAGTAAAGCATGTTATCTCCTGCGTCCTCTCCACCATTACTATTTGCTCCTCCACCTTTACAGATTCCAGCAACTTCTGTTAATTTGTGCTGACAAGTATACTAGTGCCCTTTTGTATTCTACAAAAATAGCCAAACATACTGTATACATGGAACAAGGATCAGGTTGACTTGCATAGTGTCAGTGTTGACGCAGATTTCCCAGTGGCAGAACATTTCTAGCCAGGAACAGCATGGGAGCAGAAGATGAATTGTTGAAAGTACACCTGTGATATACACTCTTTCCAATGCAGACTGGGGCACTAAACATGTGTGAGAAACGGCCAGCAGGGGGAAGTAGGGAGGGAAGATTACTGGGCATCAGTCAGCATCAGACAGCTTCAGATAAAGTAGTAAGTAGAGTGTTGTAGCTGTGCAGAACCAGGTCCACTAGGAGCTGCCTTACGTGCAGAGCTGAGCAAGACTCATAGGGGAAATGGAAACACAAGAGCAAAATTACATTTCCCTATTGCACATGTTCAATCATTATTTTGGATCGCCTCCAATCGCAATTACTTTCATTCCTCTGTGATTGGCGCATCACTAGGACTGGATTTACCAGTTCACATTGCAGGAGGGGTGAGTAGCTGTGAATCTCACCCCAAAAAATAAAAGATTATCATCTTAATTAGAGACGAGAAATGTGGGAATACTTCACATCGACATAGCAAACATTTAATGAATAGAGCCCTGTAAAGGTTATTTATTCTATAGTATTCTTCATATACAGTATATGCATATATTTATATATAAACAAAAATTCAAATAATCCTATATTTGCTTGTAGCTATAAAATGCTTAATAGATTTAACATGAATGAATTTGAAAACAGAATTTAGGAAATATCTAGATTTCTTAAAAAAAACTTAACAAAGAAATTAGAAGTTACTAAAGGCAAAATAAATAATTGCCATTTTAATTTAATAATGCTAATAAGAATTACATACATGCCTAAAGGAAAATCTACAGCAAGCCAAGGATTAATCAAAGGTCTACAGTTATCACATGTTACTAAAAGGCAGAAAAGACTTGTTTATGACATTTAATTAAGTTATTTCATACACAGGATTAACATGGCATTAAAGTCTGTATAAATAAAACTAATTTGTAATTGTCTTATCATTTTAATGATTTAATAATAATAATAATAATAATAATTATTATTATTATTATTATTATTATTATTATTATATTATTATTCTTAAATGTGTCTTCTATTATTTTTAGTTTGGCTTACCAGGTGTGAATGGGGGATAGTTTAAATTGTTATCAACACAGCCTTTGCTTGAACCTTTCACAAAGTTGGAAACTTCATTCATATCCTGTTAAAAAAATATAAAAATAGTGACTTTTAAGACACCTTAGGAAACTTCTCCATAGTAAAAAGGGTGATGTCTCTATGCAAGTATAAAACCAATTTATAGCTATAAGGGGTATATTTACTAAAGCCTCTAAAAATGAAAAGTGGTGGTATTCCCCATAGTAACCAATCAGATTCTAGCTACCATTTTCTCTGTTGCATTCAAAAAAATGATAGACAGAATCTGATTGGTTGCTGTGTAAGATCACTACTCTTCAGTTTTAGAGGTTTTAGTAACTCTGCCTCTAAGTGTAAGTTTTCATATTCTCCACACATATATTTAGAGTTTTTCCTCACTAAATTGTATTGTAATAACACTAGGGTCAACTGTGCCAAAAGTGAATTATAAAATTGACACACTATTGGCCTTATTTTGGTGTATTCAAATAATAAAATGACCATATAAACAATATACTAAGCCATGTAACTAATTTAACAAGGGGATCAGGTAGCTCAGTGGTTCTAGTTACATTTTGGTCGGAGTCCCACCTCTAAGTCTTTGGAGGTCATATAATTTTGAGCAGAACAGGGCAAATTAATTTTGTGCATCTCCTCTAACACTCTCTATGAAGTAAGGCATAAACTTACATTCAAGCCCTCAAAATTTATAAATTGTTCATTTGTTTAGTGGTTTGCCCATAGTGTTCTTTGCACTATACTGTCCACTGTGTGATTTGTGTTAGGGGATGAAGTAGTAAAATTAGCATATCTGATGATCCCTATTATAAAGTCAGTGTGGCATCACTGGAATGTAGAGCTATTGTTGGCTGAATCTAGCTGCATGTAGTTTGCTGTGTGGTGTGGGTGGATCAACATTATTTATTTTATTTATTTATGGAACTTATTTTCTCACAATGCTGCTGTTTAAAACATTGGGAGGCATGTAATAATGAGATATGACTGTAATAAATGAATTTGTGACAACTAGGTGTACTGTAGCTAGTAGTTAGTGCCATCCTATAACAAACATTACGTCTTGCATAGTGCAAATAGCTTTGAACGGCTTAGAAAAGTGAGGGATGCCTAATAATAAACAATAGTCACTTACAGTAGTATAGTGTTAGTGACCCACAAAGGACTACAATGTTGCAAATACTGAATGTAAGAGCAGATTTAGCTGCAAATCTAATTACTTATAACTCTCAAAATAAAAAAAATGTACACATTTATTATTTTACTTACAATCCATATGCCATCATACTTCACTTGCTTGTAAAATTCCAGGCATTCATTAATCCACCATCTTGTACAGGCATCATTAGTATAATCAGGATACACTGTAACTCCAGGCCACACCTGTACAATGCAAAATTATGTATTATTAGATGCCCTCAATATATTGTAGTTGCATCCTCTTTTCCTGCAATTACCATTTTACTCTTCACTTCCCCATCATGCTATACTCCAAGATTAACCCATTATCCACTGTAACAGTAGATACCAAACTGGGCACCGTGGTGCACTTGCAGAAGTGCCACCGGTTGGTGGTCCAGGGCCAAATCAATATATTTGTCATCAATGTGATAGGCAAACCAATGCTAAGGTCTGCCAATCATAAAATATGTAGCCAAGCAGAAATGCAATCCAGTCCACCACCACATATCTGACCCTAAGAACATCAGGCAAGTACAATATACCTAATTTATTTATTTATTTTTTCAATCTCTCAACAAGACACTTTTGACCTAGGGCTTCCGTGAAAAAATGCTGACATTTTAGGGCACCGTGATGTAAGACAGTTTGGGAACTAATGCACTATGAGTATTAGAGGAATGTGTTCATATTAGTATATGAGTATAGTAGACTTTGCAGCAAGGTTAAAGAAGGTTTATTACTCACAAAACAGAAGCCATAACGGCGGTCGACATTTCGGTTACTGAGAGCAAATTTCCTCAAGATACAATCCCAAGAAGTGGCAGACACTTGGGATTGTGTCTTGAGGAAGGTTTACATAATAAATCTCTACATAAAAAATAAAATGTCTCTATAAAGTAAATTCTGATTATTCTAATTATATGACCTTTAAATTGCCATGTGTGTTCAGACATTTGTTATATTATAGTAATAAAGTACTGTACTGTACCTCTCCAATAACGGGGGTTTTCCCATCTGACTCATTTACCCAAACTCCTTGTTGTTGGCCTCTGTCATATGCTTCATAAGGTCCATTTACTAGTGGTGAAATGGCAATAGCTGGATCCTGCAAGGATAGAAAAAAGTATTACATAACATTAATCTGTAAAGTCATGTGAATTAATCACATGTAGCAAATCTCATCGCACCTGCGGCATGGGTGCACGGTCACTCATGGCATGCGGTGGGTGCAAATTAGTATGCCTTACTATGACTAACCGCAGCCCAATATATTTCCTATGGCAGTGTGTGCATGTGAACATGTGGTCATAGTACATGGGCACACTAGCTTTGCTAGCTTTGCCACAACTAGGACACTCAGCAGGAAAAACTGAGCGTGGCTACGCTACATAAAATTCAGGACACATGTAGTAAATGTAAGTAGCAATGATTGTGGGTATTGTGACATTAGAAATAATGATTTTTAGAGTCAACTTTGCCTTTGCCTTGTTAGGGGAGGAGGCTGGGAGGAGGTGCATATTTTGTGTCTAAATTTGTAATTGCAACAAGCTGTTTCAACAAAAAATCAGAAGTGTACCATTGTAGGCATACTGTAAGCAGAGACGTTTACCTCCAAATACATAAACACATACATGTGACATTGTACAGTAAATATAAGCTAAGCAGTGTATAATTACAAACTTCAGAATGAAACATACTGTGTGTAATACACGCTGCATCACATCATCAAGGCTCTGCTATGCCCATTTTAGAATAAAGTGAAGTAGGATCTAGGAGGGTGGCCTAACCTACTGTGGGATCACGGACATTTTGGTAGGGTGGATGGATATCATGTAAAACAGGCTAAGAAACACTAGAATTCACAAAAACATAAAGGCTCTCTATCAATTAAATCTGGAAACCAACAATGAGTAGACAGACTAACGGTGGGTGCACACTATGCGATACGCTCCATGGGCAATATCGCATAGTATATCCCCTCCCGGGCAGCTGACATAGGTGGTCATTCCGAGTTGATCGTAGCTGTGCTAAATTTAGCACAGCTACAATCAGGAACACAGACATGCGGGGGGACGCCCAGCACAGGGCTAGTCCGCCCCGCATGTCAGTCCCTTCTCCATCGCTGAAGTACAAAAGTATCGCACAGCGGCGATGCTTTTGTACTTCAGGAGTAGCTCCCGGCCAGAGCAGCTTTTGCGTGCTGGCCGGGAGCTACTCATCGCTGTCTTGCTCGCAGTGGTTGCGTGTGAAGTCACGCAGCCGCTGCTGCCTGCCCCCCGCGCGGTATGGCCACACCTGCTTTGGCCAGACTGCACCCAAAAAACAGCAGCCAAACGCCGCCGTGCCACACCCTCCTGCCCAGCGACCGCCTCTGCCTGTCAATCAGTGACTGCCTCTGCCTGCCATCGGCTGTCAGCCATGCGACAGCGCATGCACAGTTCTGACCTGAACTCTGAGCTGTGAAGAACTGCAGCAAGCATTCAGGTCAGAATGACCCCCATAGGGCATACACACTGTGTAATATGTCATGCCACACCTGGGCTGAACATGCAGCTTCTGACTATATTGTCAGATTGAGATGCATGTACAGCCAACAGCAAGGGTCATTAACAACCCCCGGGAGTGCTTATCTGGCATCACTCGTAGTAAACACAATGGGCGATATTGTAAACATAAGGGTAAAAATGAGCGATATTGCTCATAAGGGTAAAAATGAGCGATACTGTTTACAAAATCAGGTTTAGTATGAAATACCTACAATCAATATCCCCACGGTCAAAATACCAACAACTATTGACCGATGGTCAAATATGTCTACAGGTCAAAAAGTCAACACAAGTTTTTCACTGTTTTTTGGGTGTGTATGCCAACATAGGTCGACATGTACACCGTATAAGTGTACCGCTGCGCTCGCCATGCTTTGCGCACTCTATTATGTTCCCCTCTCCAGGTCCACTGGGATGCTAAAGTATGAAACAAGTCAGTTTCAATGAAAAAATCATGGAAAACTCATGTCGACTTTTTGACTTGACGACATTTAAATGTCTGTATTTTGACCTTGTCTGTATTTTAAATGTCAGTATTGTAGCCAGGTTGGGATTTTTACCATCAGTCAATGGTTTTTGATGTTTTGACCATCGGGATTTTGATTGTTAATTGACCGCATCCCACAATATCGCCTAGTGTGTAATGTGTATGCACCTTAAGAGAGACATTGGATTGCTATAGTTTGTTTACATTTACTAAAGGATACCAAAAATAGTAACCTAACAACCTATTTAACAATAAATCAGCACAACCTAGTGAAGTACAGTATTGCAATCAATGGAGGGCTATGGTAAAGCCATACCATTAACCATTTATAACACAAGCAAGTTATACTAATGTACAGCACTTATTTAGGGTAACGTGCATATTGTTCTATTTTAAACTTACCAAGATGATTATATATTTTTGACCATTGGCATGTAGCTCATCAGCAAATTGAGGAAGATCAGTAAAATTTTCTTTGTCATAGGTGAAATCTTTTTTATGTTCCATGTAGTCAATGTCAGTAAATTGTACATCCTAAAAATAGTGCAATATGTATGTTTATAACAAATTTAACAATGATTCGACTCACTTTTCTGCAAACACAGTACATCAATCAATCAATCAATCAATCAATCAATCAATCATAACATATTGTAATAATTTAAGTATATAGGGGGTAATTCCAAGTTGATCGCAGCAGGAATTTTTTTAGCAGTTGGGCAAAACCACGTGCACTGCAGGGGGGGGGGGGCAGATATAACATTTGCAGAGAGAGTTAGATTTGGGTGGGTTATTTTGTTTCTGTGCAGGGTAAATACTGGCTGCTTTATTTTTACACTGCAATTTAGATTGCAGATTGAACACACCACACCCAAATCTAACTCTCTCTGCACATGTTATATCTGCCTCCCCTGCAGTGGTTTTGCCCAACTGCTAACAAAAATCCTGCTGCGATCAACTCAGAATTACCCCCTAGTAAGCAACTTCCTTTTAAATAACAAATATTATAAAAAAAATTATTCTTGACTTCTAATTTACTATTCCTTTAAAATGTTTACAAATATAATGAAACATCGTACAGCATAAAATTCTGGTTGAAATTATATTTTATATTTTTGATATTTTTTGCGTGATGCACACAATTTTTCTCAGAGTCCAATGGTCATCATTGCTTTTGAGTTATTGTATCTAATTGAACCCAAACATTGAACTTTGCCAAATATACTGTAACTGGGCCATTTTTAAAACAAGTTAATAAATAACAATGGGCAGGAAATCAAAATAATAGCACATACTATGATTCATATTTGTAGTACATTTTTTTGAAAATAAAAGCAAATTGATTGGTCACTCTGCATTCCAGTACTTTTTTAACCAGGTATATGTGCTAGTAATCATTCATACAGTATTAAAGGTAATAACATGCAATCTTTAAAAAACAGATAGAGGGGCTAATTCAGGTTGGATCGCAAATTGCGATCCAACCGGAATTTTTGCGGTGGACCCACGGGCGCATGCGCAGTGCCTGTACTGCGCATACACCCGCAATTTCTGCGGGGGGCTGCAGAAAATGCGTTCACCTCTGCCTGTCATTCAGGCAGAGACAGTCGCAGGGCAGGAGGGGGGGGCGGCAATGCTCCGTTTTCAGGGAGGAGATGGAGCAATGTGGGGGGTGGAGCGACCTGAATGGTGGGCAGTGCGGCGTGAACGGGGGCATATTGGGGGAGTGGTCATGGCGGCTTCGTGACGTGACATGCAGCCACCGCGACAGGTAAAATGGCGCTGGGACTCCTGTGCCCGCAGGTAAGCTGCGCTGGCAGGAGTCATCTTTAATTTGTGCTGACAAGCAGAAATTGCAAAGCAATTGCAATTTCTGCTTGTAAAAGGGGGGAGGAGCTGGTCAGCATGCTGGGCAGCCTTGCCCAGTGCTGGGCGGCCCCCAGCATGCGAGCAAAAGGATAGCAAATTCTGCTGATTAGTAGAATTTGCTATCCTTGCTGAATTAGCCCCAATGCCCATATGCTATATTTGTGTCATAGTGGCCTACCCTCCCGCAATCTGCCCTAATATGCTTATTCATAGTGAAGTTTCTCACTGCCCTGCAGAGCTTAAACTAAACCTGTGATTCCCCGCTGCCCTGTGGGGAATCCGAACTATGCATGACGGGGACAGGCCATGCAGCCGTGCATGAGAGCAGCGATCAAGGGCAAACCCTGAAACCCCAACTCCTAACCTTCCCAAGAATGGGAGGGACACAGTGTAATGTAGCTGTCATGTCAGTTTGTAGCCCTGCCATCTAATGTAGCTGTCACATCAGTGTGTAGCCCTACTGTCTAATATAGCTGTAATGTTGGTGTGTAGCCCTGCTGTGTAAAGTAGCTGTAATGGGGGTGTGTAGCACTGCCATCTAATATAGCTGCAATGTCGGTGTGCAGCCCTGCTGTGTAATGACAATAGACATGCCCATAGGTGGAGATAGACATGCTCCTTGGGCATAATTAGTGATGAGCGGGTTCGGATCCTCGGGATCCGAACCCGCCCGAACTTTACCTTTTTTTTCACAGGTCCGAGCGACTCGGATTCTCCAGTATTGCTCGGTTAACCCGAGCGCGCATGAAACGTCATCATCCCGCTGTCGGATTCTCGCGAGATTCGGATTCTATATAAGTAGCCGCGCGTCGCCGCCATTTTTCACTCGTGCATTGGAAATGATAGTGAGAGGACGTGGCTGGTGTCCTCTCACTTTGTTTCAGGGGGCTGCAAATATCTTTATTCTGGGGACCAGCAGTATTATAGGAGGAGTACAGTGCAGAGTTTTGCTGACCAGTGACCACCAGTATTATACGTTCTCTGCCTGAAAAACGCTCCATATCTGTGCTCAGTGTGCTGCATATATCTGTGCTCACACTGCTTTATTGTGGGGACTGGGGACCACCAGTATATTATATAGGAGGAGTACAGTGCAGAGTTTTGCTGACCAGTGACCACCAGTATTATACGTTGATCTATTACTGACATATAATTCCACACATTAAAAAATGGAGAACAAAAATGTGGAGTGTAAAATAGGGAAATATCAAGATCCACTTCCACCTCGTGCTGAAGCTGCTGCCACTAGTCATGGCCGAGACGATGAAATGCCATCAACGTCGTCTGCCAAGACCGATGCACAATGTCATAGTAGAGAGCATGTAAAATTCAAAAAAATAAAGCTCAGTAATATGACCCAAAAATCTAAATCAAAATCGTCTGAGGAGAAGCGTAAACTTGCCAATGTGCCATTTACGACACGAAGTGGCAAGGAACGGCGAGGCCCTGGCCTATGTTCGAGGCTAGTGGTTCAGCTTTACCTGAGGATGGAACCAGTGATCCTCCTGCTAGAAAACTTAAAAGAGTTAAGATGGCAAAAGCACAGCAAAGAACTGTGCGTTCTTCTAAATCACAAATCCCCAAGGAGAGTCCAATTGTATCGGTTGCGATGCCTGACCTTCCCAACACTGGACGGGAAGAGGTTGCACCTTCCACCATTTGCACGTCCCCTGCTATTGCTGGAAGGAGCACCCACAGTCCAGTTCCTGATAGTCAAATTGAAGATGTCACTGTTGAAGTACACCAGGATGAGGATATGGGTGTTGCTGGCGCTGGGGAGGAAATTGACAAGGAGGATTCTGATGGTGAGGTGGTTTGTTTAAGTCAGGCACCCGGGGAGACACCTGTTGTCCGTGGGATGAATATGGCCATTGACATGCCTGGTCAAAATACAAAAAAAAAATCACCTCTTCGGTGTGGAATTATTTCAACAGAAATGCGGACAACTGGTGTCTAGCCGTGTGTCACCTTTGTCAAGCTGTAATAAGTAGGGGTAAGGACGTTAACCACCTAGGAATATCCTCCCTTATACGTCACCTGGACCGCATTCATCAGAAGTCAGTGACAAGTTCAAAAACTTCGGATGACAGCGGAAGCAGTCCACTGACCACTAAATCCCTTCCTCTTGTAACCAAGCTCCTGCAAACCACACCACCAACTCCCTCAGTGTCAATTTCCTCCTTACACAGGAAAGCCAACAGTCCTGCAAGCCATGTCACTGTCAAGTCTGACGAGTCCTCTCCTGCCTGGGATTCCTCCGATGCATCCTTGAGTGTAACGCCAACTGCTGCTGGCGCTGCTGTTGTTGCTGCTGGGAGTCGATCGTCATCCCAGAGGGGAAGTCGGAAGACCACTTGTACTACTTCCAGTAAGCAATTGACTGTCCAACAGTCCTTTGCGAGGAAGATGAAATATCACAGCAGTCATCCTGCTGCAAAGCGGATAACTCAGGCCTTGGCAGCCTGGGCGGTGAGAAACGTGTGTCCGGTATCCACCGTTAATTCACAGGCAACTAGAGACTTGATTGAGGTACTGTGTCCCCGGTACCAAATACCATCTAGGTTCCATTTCTCTAGGCAGGCAATACCGAAAATGTACACAGACGTCAGAAAAAGAGTCACCAGTGTCCTAAAAAATGCAGTTGTACCCAATGTCCACTTAACCACGGACATGTGGACAAGTGGAGCAGGGCAGACTCAGGACTATATGACTGTGACAGCCCACTGGGTAGGTAGATGTATTGCCTCCCGCAGCAAGAACAGCAGCGGCGGCACCAGTAGCAGTATCTCGCAAACGCCAACTCGTTCCTAGGCAGGCTACGCTTTGTATCACCGCTTTCCAGAAGAGGCACACAGCTGACAACCTCTTACGGAAACTGAGGAACATCATCGAGAATGGCTTACCCCAATTGGACTCTCCTGGGGATTTGTGACATTGGACAACGCCACCAATATTGTGCGTGGATTACATCTGGGCAAATTCCAGCACGTCCCATGTTTTGCACATACATTGAATTTGGTGGTGCAGAATTATTTAAAAAACGACAGGGGCGTGCAAGAGATGCTGTTGGTAGCTCGAAGAATTGCGGGCCACTTTCGGCATTCAGCCACCGCGTGCAGAAGACTGGAGCACCACCAAACAGTCCTGAACCTGCCCCGCCATCATCTGAAGCAAGAGGTGGTAACGAGGTGGAATTCAACCCTCTATATGCTTCAGAGGATGGAGGAGCAGCAAAAGGCCATTCAAGCCAATACATCTGCCTACGATATAGGCAAAGGAGGGGGAATGCACCTGACTCAAGCGCAGTGGAGAATGATTTCAATGTTGTGCAAGGTTCTGCAACCCTTTGAACTTGCCACACGTGAAGTCAGTTCAGACACTGCCAGCCTGAGTCAGGTCATTCCCCTCATCAGGCTATTGCAGAAGAAGCTGTAGAGATTGAAGGAGGAGCTAAAACAGAGCGATTCCGCTAGGCATGTGGGACTTGTGGATGGAGCCCTAAATTCGCTTAACCAGGATTCACGGGTGGTCAATCTGTTGAAATCAGAGCACTACATTTTGGCCACCGTGCTCGATCCTAGATTTAAAACCTACGTTGTATCTCTCTTTACGGCAGACACAAGTCTGCAGAGGTTCAAAGACCTGCTGGTGAGAAAATTTTCAAGTCAAGCGGAACGTGACCTGTCAACAGCTCCTCCTTCACATTCTCCCGTAACTACGGGTGCGAGGAAAAGGCTAATAATTCCGAGCCCACCCGCTGGCGGTGATGCAGGGCAGTCTGGAGCGAGTGCTGACATCTGGTCCGGACTGAAGGACCTGCCAACGATTACTGACATGTCGTCTACTGTCACTGCATATGATTCTGTCACCATTGAAAGAATGGTGGAGGATTATATGAGTGACCGCATCCAAGTAGGCACGTCAGACAGTCCGTACGTATACTGGCAATTTGGAGGCCCTTGCAGAAACTGGCTTTATTTTACCTAAGTTGCCCCCCCTCCAGTGTGTACTCCGAAAGAGTGTTTAGTGCAGCCGCTCACCTTGTCAGCAATCGGCGTACGAGGTTACTTCCAGAAAATGTGGAGAAGATGATGTTCATCAAAATGAATTATAATCAATTCCTGCGTGTAGACATTCACCAGCAATTGCCTCCAGAAAGTACACAGGGACCTGAGATGGTGGATTCCAGTGGGGACGAATTAATAATCTGTGAGGAGGGGGATGTACACAGTGAAAGGGGTGAGGAATCGGATGATGAGGAGGAGGTGGACATCTTGCCTCTGTAGAGCCAGTTTGTGCAAGGAGAGATTGATTGCTTCTTTTTTGGTAGGGGCCCAAACCAACCAGTCATTTCAGTCACAGTCGTGTGGCAGACCCTGTGGCTGAAATGATGGGTTTGTTAAAGTGTGCATGTCCTGTTTATACAACATAAGGGTGGGTGGGAGGGCCCAAGGACAATTCCATCTTGCACCTCTTTTTTCTTTCATGTTTCTTTGCATCATGTGCTGTTTGGGGACAATTTTTTTGAAGTGCCATCCTGCCTGACACTGCAGTGCCACTCCTAGATGGGCCAGGTGTTTGTGTCGGCCACTTGTGTCGCTTAGCTTAGTCATCCAGCGACCTTGGTGCAAATTTTAGGACTAAAAATAATATTGTGAGGTGTGAGGTGTTCAGAATAGACTGAAAATGAGTGGAAATTATGGTTATTGAGGTTAATAATACTATGGGATCAAAATGACGCCCACATTTTATGATTTAAGCTGTTTTTGAGGGGGTTTCGTAAAAAAAAAAAAAACGAATCCAAAACACAACCGAAGCCGACAAAAAATTTCAGGGAGGTTTTGCCAAAACGCGTCTGAATCCAAAACACGGCCGCGGAACCGAATCCAAAACCAAAACACAAAACCCGAAAAATGTTGGGTGCACATCACTAGGCATAATATGACATGCCGCCCTCAATGGCACACTACTCTCAGTGCAGCATGTAATAATGCAAGCTATGATCTCTCTGAAATTATTTTTCAAAAGTAGGCAATAATGATTTATGTATTTACTGTATGCATGCTTGTCTGTATTTATTGAAATGTCTAGTGTTACATAGCTGCATTGTGACAAGTTCACCTTTGGCTCATCATATTAAAATATTGTTTTTTGCTTTGTTTCTTGTGCAACGTGCTGATTAACTTCCAAGATCCTTTATCTTTGTTTATTAAAGACAAAATGCATTAATATATCACTTGTTTATTAAATCTGACAGATACTGATGTGATAGACCTCTGTAGTGATGTTCATCATTGGTTTGTCATTGATTGGCGGAGGAGATACAATGGTTTTCTCCCATTAACTAATGTCAGGTGGCAATGTTTTTTTCTTTTTTTGGCGCTGGAGGCATGGAGCTTAGGCCTATCCTCCAGCGGCACACAAAGCCTCCTCACACTTCCCTGATTGGTCCGCTGCTTGACATTCCCCACAGCAATGATGGGTCAAAACCATTTATAGTTCCCAGTCAATGGTTTGATGCCACCAGTGGCCATCGGTAAAGTGCTGCAGAATGTAGGGCATATGGTACAGATCCAAAGAGGCATATGTGGCCTTTGAAATGCATGTGAGAGTTTGTGCATGTCTGCATACGTGCATGTGCGTATGTGTATGTGTATGCACACGCTAGGTGTATGTATCTTGTTTTACTTACATATGGTAGATCGATGGCTCTGTTTCTTTCAACCACATCTTTCACCTCATTGAGAGTTTTATATCCCCACCGGCTTAAATGAAAACCAAGAGTCCAGTATGCCGGCAGGTACGGTCTTCCAATAAACTAGCACAAAATAATATATATACATTAGTTTATAGGCATGACAACTCATATGGATTTTCAAAATGTATTACAAGATTAACATATTGATTTATGATTGTAATGTCTGCATACACTTTCAGTGTAAACCTATAGAATGTGCACCAGGCCTTAACCTACTGTATACCTTTCCAGGGGCACTTTAAGAGAGGAGGAGGCTGGTGTGCAGACTCCTCCATTCGGGCCCCCTCCTCTCTGATGGTTTAGTCTGTCTCTAACACTACTGACAAAAATGCAGAGACCTGAAAGCCCTATACACTGATTTTACAGGTTTTATTAAGAGGCAGTTGAATTTTTTAAGTCTTAAGAGGGGTACACATGGGAGATTTCTCCTGGAGATGTGTGCTGAGCGATCTGTCAAAGACCACTCAGCACACATCTCTCCCCCATGCTCAGCACAGCGCGATGTGTGCATGCATGCCCAATCTAGAGTCGGCGATAGCAACAAGCGGGGCTGCACATCCCTACACACTGAGCGATGTATTCTCAATTTCTAAGCAATCTAGTTAGATTGCTTAGAAATTAAGTGAACATCGCTCCGTGTGTACCCCCTTTAGAGAAATTGAATCTGTGGCATATTCTGAAATTCAATTGCAAAGAAAATATAAACATTTTGTATCTACTCAGTTGTTTTAATTGTTCACATGTCAGTATACAGTACATGCCAATCACAAACAGAACAACTTAATCCCCCTCCTTAAGCTAAAATGCTGCTTCATTCAGTAGCTCTTTGTTTTCAACTCATATAATACCATTGCATCTCTGTATTAAGGGCCTAATTCAGGTTGGATAGCAATCGTGATCCAGCCTGCAATTTGCCAAATGTTGGGAAATTGTGCATATGCAGGACCCGATCTACGCATGTGCAGAACAGTTTCTGCAATCGCATCACATGGATGATTGACAGGCAGAGGCATTTGGGGGGAGGGACTGGGTGGCCGGTGTTGCCGAAAATAGGGATGTGACGTCCTTGTTTTCCGGAGGACTAAATCGTGAGAAGCAGTTCCTTTTCTCAGCCTGCCATCACAGATGAACATTGTGACCAATGGTCACAATGTTCATCCTAGACTGCGATTGCATTGATTGCAGAATTGCTGTCACAAATGAAGGAAGAAAGTGCAAAAGTGATCCTAACTGAATCACCCCCTAAGTCACTAAATTGCATCAGGTTTATAGGTTGTCTGGCTAGCATTTGTGATTTAGACAAGGAGGATTAATTTTCATACCATTTAAAAAAAAACACAGAGGATCATACCTTGCGGTGTACATCCCACCACAGAAAGCCAGACATCACACTGATACTAATTGCATATGTTTATAACCTAGGAGTCCATCTGAACATGCAGTGGCCACAGGGCATGCTGGGAGGGATCTGATTGGACACAGCGAGACACAGAAAGAAGCCCAAAGGCTTCTATAGGGTAATGCCAGCTATAGCTTTAGCTCATGTTATTCTCTGCGTCGGATCCCCGAAGACAGGGCTTTAGTACATTTGGAAATACAGTAAAAACCATGAAAAAAGGGATTTTACCGCTTCCCTGTTTTAGTACATTCCGCAATCAGTGAATCCTTATCAGCTACTAAAAATGCTGACTAAGCAACAGCACGTGTGATGAATATAAGATAGCCTTACTACCCTTGGAAAGAGGCTCACCCTTTCAATTTGCCACAACACAACCACCTAGGAAAAGGTAGCAAGGGTTTGGGGCTGTGATTATTCCTCCTGGTGCTTGTAAAAGGTGGACAGGGCAGTATTGTTAACTTGTAAAAAGTGTAAGAGAAGTTTTACACAGTCCTGAATTTACTCTGTTATTCTGTAGCGTTTTAATATCAAACTCAGGGGCATAAGTTCTCCCAAGCCGCCCGGAGGCATGATAGAGTTTGGCGTCCCCCTCCCCCCCAAAAAGAGTAAAAAACACAAATATGGTGTGTGTGTGTGTGTGTGTGTGTGTGTGTGTGTGTGTGCATGTATGTATATATATATATACAGTATATATATATATATATATAAATATACAGGATATATATATATATATATATGCTCTGTATAATGTGCAAGTAAAGAGGCAGCAGAGATGCTTCAGCGCATTAAGGTCATGCAGCATGAGCCTGCCTGGAGAAGCCAACAGGAGCTGTCGCCCGTGATTAAACGGAAGTAAGATAGCAAAAAGACTGGCCGCAGTCTACGCCAGTGATCAGGACTTCCCCATACAGCCAGAGCAGAGTGCCAAAGGGCTTACCTGAAGACCCCGGGTACACTACCGACAGGACAGGGAGCCAGGGACCGGGTAGCAGCAAGAGGCTGCAAGATGGCATTGGCGACCATTGAAGGGTGAGAGTAGATCTATTCCCAAGGCAGGAACAGCCCGGAGACTGGGGCTCAAGTATTTCCGGACCTAGAGGTGACAGGCGGACAGCCGTGCTGTGTGCAGTAAAGCCATCTGATGGCTGGCCCGTTGTAGCAGCAGTGGTTGCACAGTGTTATGAGCCACGGTATTGCATTTTGGTTATGTATTTTATGTTTCTGTTCCCATTGGATTTTATGGGGTGTCCGGAGTAAACCCTTAAGGAGAGGGTACTGTTATGAACCACAAGCAGTGGTTCATTCCTGTTACTTTCTGTTCATGTATTTTGTATTATAATTCCTTTTTTACATGCCAGGATTTCCCCTGTATCTGTTTAGAAGACTCTTGTTGGCCGCCGGTGGTGAGTCTGTGTAATTGCAGCCTGTTTTCTATGGGTTAATTCTCACCTGCAGGTGTTTGTGCAATTACCTTGTGCCTGGCTTCCAGCCATCCTGATTGGGGCGTGTTCCCTTATTACCTAGTTAACTCTGCAGTCCTGAGCTGGTGATAGACATTTGTAAAAGATGCCTGAATGTTCCTGGTTTGTTTCATGTCCTATATTGTATCGGTGTCCAGGCCCTGTTTTATAGTGGAATCCTGCATAATCAGTTCTGGCATAATCTGGAGTTACTACAGTCCACCTGCATTCTTACCTTCAGTGAGAACCTGTCAGCTTCTTGTGAGCTGCTTCCTGCCCTGGTGTGTTCCTGTGATCCAGTAGCCCTGAGTCCAGAGTCCTGAGTCCTGTTGTCCGGAGCCTGTTAAAGATATCTGTCTGGCTTTCCTGTTCTATGAGCCTGTGACTGCGGCTTTGTGGTTCCCATCCGTCTGCCTGTGTTCATACCGGTTCCGTGAGTAGCGGCTCTGTCGCATCCCTCGACCTAGGCCGCAGCATCTTGATATATTTGTTTTGGAGTTTCTGCAGAGGTTCTGCATTGGCTGTCCTCGCCGGTATACGACAGTGTCGTGTAGGCGTGTGGACAGTATTGCCTTTGTTGTTAGTCTTGGTGGCTGAGCCGCGCATACTTTCAATTAGTTCTGTAGCACCCCTAACTCTGTATTTCTGTCTTTAGTTAGAGGTTCCCCTTGTCATCATCCCATCTCAGTTTACGCCTTGTCTCCAACTAAGACCGGGGGGCATCGGAGTTGGGCAGACATAATCCGCCCTTCAAACGCGGCTGCCGTGGGCCCAAGAAACCATAGTCTCATAGGCGTAAGCGGACTACGAGGGTGAGACAACGGAGTCAGGTTTCCATAGGGGTTGCTGCCGAGCTCCGTATCTATTGCAGCATTATGTTCCTGTACTCGGAGCTTGTCCACCCTGTTCCCAGAGTACCGAGTACAGTGCACGTAACATACAGCTGTCGTGGGGCAGTGAAGGATCAGCAGTCACACAAGTACAGTTGAAGATAGAGATGCTCCTTCAGGGCTTGGTGCGAAGCGGTGGGAGCCTCCACTGTCTCTGGGAGTTCCGTACTGATCAAACTTAGTCAAAGTTTTCCCTCTGTGAACATGACTCAACAGAAAAACCCATGTGCAAATGAAGGAGGGGGGGGGCTTCCAGTATGACTGAACACCACCAACACACCCCCAACTAACTGACTGAATCATGATTATAATAGCAATTGTACAGTATATAATTCACTTTTACTAGCACTACTTGCAGTGTAAGGGAGGGAATGGTGCAGCTGCATCTGCTCAGTGACAGTAGCTTCTCCTACAGATGAGACACTGCCGATCATTCCGTGATCAGTTCAACCAGGCGTGTCCACCACCCATCTCAGATTTTTACAAAAACTTAATTGAGAGATATCAAAACAACTATTTCTGCAAAATAGGTTAACTGTTTGACAATTAATTGATCAAATATTGATTTTCCAATGTATTAAATTATTTACTAATTGTGGTTTCTTTATCCAGTTTATTTGAAGTATCACAGGTGTTTATTAAGGAATCACTACAAAATTTGGACCCAAAAATCCAAACCAAATTGCTGTAGTTTATCTGCCTTGTGTTTTGAGTTAAGACAAAAACGTACATTTTTCGAACAGAATTAAAAACCCTAGGTTACATCAACATTAGATATTCCATTTTTTTTAGGTGCTTAACAAAGGTATACATTACTACCACCAAAAAAATCAGCATGGTACTCATGGTACCTAATAGTGGAGAAAAAAAAATAAAGTTGATGTTCGATTACTGTTGTACCGCATACATAATTAACACAAGAAACCATGAAATTTAAAAACGTAAACATTACTTGAGTCCATAACTAAAGTTGAGTCAACAATCTCCTATATATTAGCCTTGTGACTCGGTGCCTGGCGTTCTAACGCTGGGCGGAGTCAAAGGCACAGATCTGGGTGGCTGGATGCAGAGCAGGAACAGTCACCTCCCTCTGCCCCTCCATCCCCGCCCAGTCCCCTCCCCATCTCCGTCCACTCCCCTCTCTCACTCCTCCAGTCCCTGCACCCTGGTGACAGTGCAGCCGGGGACTGTAAGCGGCGCTCTCAATAACCGCTGGCGCAGTGTGGAGAAGAATTGTGGACAAACGCTGACAGCCGCACCAGCCCCCCTCCCACCCGCGGCACACACATCATCCAACACCTCCACCCGCCGCACACGCGCTGCGCCACCCACAGAATCCACCCCCCCCCCACCCACGGCACACGGCCCGCGGCAACCCGCACCCTCCCACCCGCAGCATCCACCACATCCACCCCACCCGCGGCACTGCTGCCCCCACCCACGGCACTCCCGCCCCCACCCGCAGCACCCCTCCCCCACCCACGGCACACACCCCTCCCCCACCTGCGGCACTCCCTCCCCCACCCGTAACACCCACAACCCGTAAAACCCCATGCCCCTCCCCCACCCGCACTACCCCCGTACCTCCCCCACCCCTATACCAACCTCTCCCCCTGCTACACCCCCACACCCTCCACCCCACCCAGCCGCGGCACCCCCGCACCTCCCCCACACCACACCTACCTCTACCTACCCCCCCTGCACCCTCCACCCCACCCACAGCATCCACCACATCCGCACCCCCCGCCCCTCCCCCTCCCGCGGCTTTCACAGCACTTACCACATTCGTCCACCACCCGTGGCACACACACCTCCCCCACCCGCGGAACTCCCGCCCCCTCCCCCACCCATAACACCCACAACCCGCAAAAACCCCCGGCCCACCCTCAAAACCCCCGCACCACCTCCAACCACCTCCATACACACCCCTCCCCCACAAAAACACTCATGGCACCCACAGCATCCTCCACATCCGCCCCCCTCCCGCGGCACACGTCCCTTTCCCACCCGCGGCACTCCTGCCCACTCCCCCACCCATAGCACCCACACCCTCAGCACCCCCGCCCCTCCCCCACCCGCTGCACTCCCCCCAACAACCGCAGCACCCCCCCACCCGTGGCACCCACCACATCCATCCCTCACCCGCGGGACACGCCCCCTCCCCCACCCGTAGCACCTACAACCCGCAAACCCCCCACCCTCCCCCACCCGTGGCACCCCTGCACCTCTCCCACCCCCATCTCCCCCCTCCTACACCCACGCACCCTCCACCCCACCTGCGGCACCCCCACACCACCCTTATACCCACTTCTCGCCCCTGCACCCTCCTAACCACCCGCCCCTCCCCACCCATGGCACCCACAGCATCCACCACATCTGCGTCAGACGCCCCTTCCCCGCCCGCTGCGCCCCCACACCTCCCCCACCCCCATACCCACCTCTACCCCCCGTTACACCCCCGCATGCTCCATCCCACCCAGCCCTCCCACACCCGGGCCACCCACAGCATCCATCACATCCACGCCCCACCTGCGACACAACAGCATCTTCATACCCCATCCGTGCCATCCCACACCTCCCCCACCCACAGCACTTCTGAAACCCATCACCTAAGCTTACCCCCCTGCACCTCCAAACGCACCCCCTACATCCCCCTCCCACACACACATCACCTCCAGACCCCCTCCTTCATCCACAACCCCCCACATCCACCCCTCCCCCACCAACAGCATCTACACTCCCCCTCCACACCTACCCCTCCCCCACCCACAGCACTTCTGCACCCTTTCCACCATCGGTGCCACTGCACCCACCCCTCCACCACCCGCAACACCTCTGGATCCCCTCCCGCACCAACCCCACCACCACACATAGCACCTCGGACACCATCCACAGCCGCTACAAGTGATTCCCTGAATCGTGGTGATCAGCGGCATGGATACGCACCTCCACCTCACTGAACCAACCCCCTTTCCAAACCCCCCCATACACACACTGAACTTCTGTGAGTATAGTTGCTACCAATGGACATTGGATTAATAAGAAACACTAATACTGTGGCCATTATGTGTCTAAGCGACACTGCTACCTTTGGCCATTGTGTATAAGTGGCGCTGCTACCTGTGGCCACTGTGTGTATAAATGCCACTGCTACCTGTGGCCATTGTGTGTATAAGTGACACTGCTACCAGTGGGCATTGTGTGTATAAGTGTCTCAGCTACCTGTGGCCACTGTGTGTATAAGCGCCTCTGTTACCTATGGGAATTGTGTGTAAGTGACGCTGCTACAGGGGGCCATTGTGTGTATAAGCACCACTGCTACCTGTGGTCATTGTGTGTATAAAGGACTCTGCTACCTGTGGCCACTGTGTATATAAGCGCCTCTGTTACCTATGGGAATTGTGTGTAGAAGTGACGCTGCTACCGGGGGTCATTGTGTGTATAAGCACCTCTGCTACCTGTCGCCACTGTGTGTATAAGTGCCTCTGCTACCTGTGGCCACTGTGTGTATAAGCGCCTCTGCTACCTGTGGCCACTGTGTGTGTATAAGCGGCTCTGCTACCTGTGGTCACTGTGTGTATAAGCGGCTCTGCTACCTGTGGTCACTGTGTGCATAAGCGCCTCTGCTACCTGTGGGCAATATGTGTGTATAAGCGCCTCTGCTACCTGTGGGCACTGTGTGTGTATAAGCGGCTCTGCTACCTGTGGGCACTGTGTGTATAAGCGCATCTGCTACCTGTGGGCACTGTGTGTGTATAAGCGGCTCTGCTACCTGTGGCCACTGTGTGTATAAGCGCCTCTGCTACATGTGGGCACTGTGTGTATAAGCACCTCTGCTACCTGTGGGCACTGTGTGTGTATAAGCGGCTCTGCTACCTGTGGGCACTGTGTGTATAAGCGCCTCTGCTTCCTGTGGGCACTGTGTGTGTATAAGCGCCTCTGCTTCCTGTGGGCACTGTGTGTGTATAAGCGGCTCTGCTACCTGTGGCCACTGTGTGTATAAGCGACTCTGCTACCTGTGGGCACTGTGTGTGTATAAGCAGCTCTGCTACCTGTGGGCACTGTGTGTACAAGAGCTTCTGCTACCTGTGGCCACTGTGTGTATAAGCGCCTCTGCTTCCTGTGGCCACTGTGTGTATAAGCGGCTCTGCTACCTGTGGTCACTGTGTGTATAAGCGGCTCTGCTACCTGTGGTCACTGTGTGCATAAGCGCCTCTGCTACCTGTGGGCACTGTGTGTGTATAAGCGGCTCTGCTACCTGTGGTCACTGTGTGTATAAACACCTCTGCTACCTGTGGGCACTGTGTGTATATAAGCGGCTCTGCTACCTGTGGCCACTGTGTGTATAAGCGCCTCTGCTACCTGTGGGCACTGTGTGTGTATAAGCGGCTCTGCTACCTGTGGCCACTGTGTGTATAAGCGCCTCTGCTACATGTGGGCACTGTGTGTATAAGCGCCTCTGCTACCTGTGGGCACTGTGTGTGTATAAGCGGCTCTGCTACCTGTGGGCACTGTGTGTATAAGCGCCTCTGCTACCTGTGGGCACTGTGTGTGTATAAGCGGCTCTGCTACCTGTGGGCACTGTGTGTGTATAAGCGACTCTGCTACCTGTGGGCACTGTGTGTGTATAAGCGGCTCTGCTACCTGTGGGCACTGTGTGTATAAGCGCCTCTGCTACCGGTGGGCACTGTGTGTGTATAAGCGGCTCTGCTACCTGTGAGCACTGTGTGTGTATAAGCGGCTCTGCTACCTGTGGGTATTGTGTGTATAAGCGCCTCTGCTACCTATGGGTATTGTGTGTATAAGCTGGGCTGCTACCTCTGCCCACTGTGTGGATACGCGGATCCATTACCTGTGGCCACTGTGTGTATAAGCTGCGCTGCTACCTGTGGGCAATGTGTGGATATGCGGCTCCATTACCTTTGGCCACTGTGTGTATAAGCGGCTCTGCTACCTGTGGGTATTGTGTGTATAAGCTGCGTTGCTACCTCTGCCCACTGTGTGGATACGCGGATCCATTACCTGTGGCCACTGTGCGTATAAGCTGCGCTGCTACCTGTGTCCATTGTGTGTATACGCGGCTCCATTACCTGTGGCCACTGTGTGTATAAGCTGCGCTGCATACACTAGCAGTATATACTACACTATGTTATTCATTGTGCCCTGCGGCAACTCTTCACGCCCTCACAAAGGCCTATGCCCCCTTGACAATCGCACGCCCATCCCCCTTGCAATATTTACCCACTAGCATAAAATTTTTTGCAGGTAATACTCCATATAATAACAATTATAGCACAGCTGAAGCCCGTGCAGGGGTTAACGGGTCATAGCCGTTTGCAACGGTATTTTGTAACACCTTGCCTCTCTTTATCCTCTCCCTACCACCCTGCCTCTCCCTATCCTTTACCCATCGCACAGCGTTTCTGTACATCCCCCCCCTACGCCTCTCTATCTTTTCTCAACCGGACCCCATTTCTGTATGCCCTCTATACTGCCCTGCATTTCTGCATCTGTTCTCTACCGGCCTGCGTATGTTCAAAGGTGTGCAGGGGTCAATGGGGCGTAGCCACAAACGACGGTGTGATGAATCGCCTAGTTACATTATGTTTCCCTTGTTTGAAACCTGTTGTAATGGTCTGTAATTTTCCTTAAAGTGTCAGCAGACAGCGTATACAGGTTGAGTATGCCATATCCAAATTGCTTGGGACCAGAAGTATTTTGGATATCGGATTTTTCCATATTTTGGAATAATTGCATACCATAATGAGATATCATGGTGATGGGACCAAAGTCTAAGCACAGAATGCATTTATGTTTTATATGCACCTTATACACACAGCCTGAAAGTAATTTTAGACAATATTTTTAATAATTTTGTGCATTAAACAAAGTTTGTGTACATACACACAATTCATTTTTTCATACACACCTTATACGCACAGCCTGAAGGGCATTTAATACAATATTTTTAATAACTTTGTGTATTAAACAAAGTTTGTGGACATTGAGCCATCAGAAAATAAAGGTTTCACTATTTCAGTCTCACTCAAAAAATTCCGTATTTTGGAATATTTGGATATGGGATACTCAACCTGTACTGCCTTCCAGTAATCCCTTGGATAGTAGGCAAATCCGTTACTCAGAGGAAGTGAATAAAAGGAAGAAAACACTTATCAACTCATGAAGGCTAGGACAACACATTTGTTGTTTGGTTTCATGAAGTGTACTAGCACATCTTGTTCCTCCTTATTACATTGTATAATACACCTAAAGTACCAGAAGTTATCTACACTGTTGCATTGTATGTTCTAGTTTGCAGATCACTTTTGTCTACATTTTTTGTGACTGGGGTTATACTGTAGTAACACTAACTGGTTCCGTTCCTGCTGTCTTCATGTCGTCTGATGACAATAGGAATATGTGTGGTCATCATTATTAATAGACAGAAATCTGTGATGAGTATGTGTGTTCCTGCCACAGTATTTCCTGTTTCTAGACAGCTGTGCAGCTTAGTTTTGCAGTCTTGTATTTAATTTTGTGACAAGTAGAAAAACTTTATGCCATGTATATTTTCATTTGCCCAGCAATACAGGTCCAAAGGTGTCATAATGTGATGGGTTACCACTGCTTGCAGACTGGTGCAGGTGGCTAGATATTTAACTGTCCCTCCAGTGTGACAGTTGAATTCTGCATTTTGGGCAAAGTTTCTGTCCTGGCTTAATAACAATATGACTTGGCACTGACTCATCATGTTCTCTAGCCCACTTCAGTGACAAAACTCTTCAACTTTTTCTGACTTTCTTTTTTTGTGAGACAAGAAAGGATTACAGCATGTTTTCTGAAATTCTTCATAGTTTAACTGCGAAACCTTTTTATGATGGTAGCAGACTGAAGTTTCAAAATCACAGGTTACTGCATTTGAAACTTCAGTTCTCAGAATCAAAAGTTATTTTTCTTCATCTGTAAAGTGGTGCTTGCTATATAATCCAATTGTTTTTGAGAAGATACTGAAGTAATATGGCAGTCCATATTTAAAAGACAACCAAATGTGCACTTTGGAGGAACAGCTGCCACGATTGACTATCTTTCTGTGTCTCCCTCTCTCTTTCTCTGGAAAGTTTCAGGGTTTTTTTTTAAAAGGGAATACCATTCTCATCATTTTCTGTTAAGTTTCATTGTTCCGAGTTGTTCGCTCACTGCCAATTTTTGCAGCGCAGCGATCAAGTGAAAAAATGGCAATTCTGCGCATGGTACGCAGCGCGCATGCGCTAAGTACTTTCACACAAAACTTTGTAGTTTTACCCAAGCTCGAACAACGTTTTTCAGTCGCTCGAGTGATTGTAGTATGATTGACAGGAAGTGGGTGTTTCTGGGCGGCAACTCAGCGTTTTCAGGGAGTGTGCTAAAAAACGCAGGCATGCCAAGCAAAAACGCAGGAGTGGCTGGAGAAACGGGGAGTGGCTGGCCAAACGCAGGGCGTGTTTGTGACGTCAAACCAGGAGCTAAATAGACTGCATTCATCGCAAGATAGGAGTAGGTCTGGAGCTACTCAGAAACGGCATGACATTTTTTAGTAGCAATTCTGCTAATCTTTCGTTGGCAATTCTGCTAAGCTAAGATACACTCCCAGAGGGCGGCGGCCTAGCGTGTGCAATGCTGCTAAAAGCAGCTGGCGAGCGATCAACTCGGAATGAGGGCCATTGTCTGTATAGGAGTGTTATCCCATTGCCTCAGTTTTGTGAAATTTTTTGGTATGGTTTTTTTTACCAGTGTTTCTTGTGTCAATTATGTCTGCGGTACAACAGTTCTCAAGCATCAACTTCATGATTATTTTTCTCTACTATGAAACAGAGTACCATGCTGATTTTTTTTTTGTTTTAGTAATGTATACCTTTGTTAAGTGCCTAAAAAAAGGGAGATATCTAATGGTGATTCACCCTTGCATTTTTAATTGTGTTCGAAAAATGTGCGTTTTTGCCGTAACTTGAAATGTAAGGCAGATAAAGTAATTCGGTTTGGATTCGGTGGGAAAAGTTACCTTAAGCGTCCAAATTTTGTGGGGATTCCTTAATAAACACCCATGATACTTCAAATAAACTGGATAAAGAAGCCGCGAGTAGTAAACAATAAATTGAAACCTCAATATTTAATAAACTATTGTCAGTTAAGCTATTTTGCAGACATAGTTGTTTTGGCATCATCTCTTAACTAAACATTTTTAGTCAAAATCTGAGATGTGGACACTTCTTTTTGTTTTGGTTTTTGGGGTGAACTGATAAGTGGACCCAGCATCTGCCGAGTCACCTCAGCTGCTCCTGCTTTGTCCCACCCCCTACTAAAATCCTTCACATTAAACTTACTTATTAAACTTTCCCCATTTCCTTGTCCTCTTCTGTCCCATTATCACAACTGCAGTGTGTCCTTGAACATCACATGTACCGTGCACAAAATGCATACTGGGAACTGGGGAACACGCCTTGCACATGTGAAGTGCAAGCAGTGCCGCAGCTGCAATTACTGAATATTATTTTCATCAGCAGTGATTTTCATATAATAGATATAAATTTATTTTTGGGATGTTTGACCTTTCCTGAAGCTATTTATACGAGATAAATGTGTTTAATACAAAATTTCATATTTTAGACTCTCTCCCCTACAGCTTATACTATTGACCAGTGTTTACCAAACTTGGTCTTCAGTGAACTCTAACAGTGCATGTTTTCCAGATCTCCTCAGTATCACACCTGAAATAATTAGCAGCACTTTTGTATATTTGTAATAACTGTATCAGCCAGTTATGGATTCACCTGTGCACAAACTAGGAGTTCTGTAAAACATGCACTGTTAGGGGTCCCTGAGGACTTGTTTGGGAAACACTGCAATAGACCAGGTGTGGTATATTTTTTCCTACCATGTTAACATTTATAATAAAGACATGAGAATGTTGACATGGTTAGAATTTCGACATGCGCTGCATGTCGACACTGATCACATTGACATTTATTATGTCAATACTGATGAAATATTGACATGATTATAATGTCAACAAAATGTCCCTTGTGGTTTAGTGGTGACTAACATGCTATAATGGGTCCGGCTCAAGCAGTGCCTTCCAGGACTGATGACTTCCAGTGTATCCCGCATGACTTCAGCCAGTGAGTATTACTAATGCTAACCCTTATTCCTCTCCCTAGTGCCTAACCCTACCCTTCCCTCTCATAACCTAACCTTAGCTCTCCTACTGGTGCCTAACCCTAAACTCCTTTCCAACAGCCTAACCCTAACCCTTTGCTGCTGATCCATGCATAATGTCAATATTGTAACCAGATTCCTTATAGACCATAGACAGTGTTAATACTTAATACTGTATTACATATACTTTCCAGTGTATAATGAGATAAAGGGCTTGACTCAGAGGTGGACGCTGCAGCATCCGCACTTGCATTTGTCTGTGGAGTCATGCCAGCAATAATTTGCAAATATTGCACTAGTTAAAGCCTTCCCCCAGTGTAGATGCCTGCACCAGAATGCACAAGACCTGAAACACCCACTTTATGTAAACCTCAGTGGCCAATGAAGGGTTTCTAGTGGGGGGATTCCAAATGCAATCCACAATGTGCTGCTCTGCGGAACACTGGAGCAAGTGCGGGAGTCTGAGGGAGTTTTATATTTATTAACATTATTTTTACAAATAAAATATGAAAAAGGGTGTCTTCACACCCTTTTCACATTATTTTATTATCACTCAAATGTATTTAAGGGTTTTTGAAGCAGTTTTCGTGAAAAAAATGCTCCAAACCCTTTAATTGTAATTTTTTTAGTAACCCACATTGCATATGGGCGAATTTTCAAAAAAATAATTAATGTGAAAAAATACTGCAGTGTGCCCTGTGATATTAATGCCAGCTGGCAAAATCGCAGGGCAACACTGCGATAAGCAGCCTTTTGCACAGCTTTCTCTGTTCCCCGGCAGAGAAAGCTGTGTGGGATCCCCTGCATACTGTATGTAGCATGGCTGGGTATGCAGGCACGCCAGTGCCATGTTTTACCTCGCAGCAGCCACGTGTGACATCACTCGGCAGCCCCTAAAATGGTCCAGACACACCTGTGCTGTCCAGATCACACCCCATAACGCCCGTCCCTGTCAATCATAGTACGATCGCATCCTACCGGGATGCAAACACACTGTTAAAGTCCATGCACGTGCTGTGTGGCTGCAGCGCATGCGCAATAGTCCAAGAATCATCCATTTGCGGATTTCGGACTATTGCAATCAGTGCTGAATAAGGGCCGAAGTACATTATTAATAATTAAAACTGTAGATGGTCTAAAATACAAGCTGTATCAAACATATTTGACGAATCAAAATGACACAAGTGGTCAGGAAAAGGTTAAATATTCCATAATAAATAAATAAATACATACATACATAAACATAATAGAATCATAAACTGACAGAACAGAACTGTCTAAGCACACATTATCCTGCCTCATATTAAGGCTCCTGTCTCCTCTTCTAGGCAGCTACTCTCTGGTCCAGCGCACTGATTGAGCACTAAGATCCACACAAACAGCAACTTTTGTAGAATAAGCTGCTATACTGGATATGTGCAGCAGCTCCACTCTGTCCCTTGAACTGCATATTGCAGCAGCCCTAGTAATCGTATTATATACTATTACTGTTGCAGTCAAAATTTGAGCTGCTGTCCAATAGGAGGGCATAAGCAACCGGAAACCCCCACTGCATTTGCCCATGCTACTGTGTGCTGTAGCATTGACAGTCTCCATCTGAACATGGTCTCAGTGGCAGCGGCTCTGCATCTGAGAATGCAGGCAACTTGCACTGTGACACAGGCCTACGAGACAGCTCTTTTCTGCTTTTGCTCCAAGCCACCCCCCAGACACTGTCTGGAATGCCCATCACTTTGCCTGCCTGTCTCTAATACCAGTGTCTCCATAGTAGTGAGGTCAGTGGCTAGGAAATCCCTGGCTAGTATCAGAGCCAGATATACACACACACTTATATGAGTTGGTGGTGAGTTTTGACTATAAAAATGATTAGAATACAAAGATTAAATGAATCATACAAAATTGATATTTATGAGTTACAAATATCTTCCTTGTATTATTCTAAAAAATTTTATAGTCAAAACTCTGGAGTATATTGGAGTACTGTAAGAAAGGTGAGGCTCTGCCTCCCCTGGCCACACCTCCCTGCTCCATATGCAATAGTGCCTTTTTGCGTAGTCAGCGTAACAAATGGGTCATAAGGGTTTACAAAATAAAAATTGCATGCATAGTAGCAATTAATCGCTCAACGGCACAAAAATCAGCATTGCGTGCAGTTAGCATCCACCTCTTTCAATATACAGTAGCTGGTGATAGGGTCTGCTGCTCTCCCAAACTCCAGTACTTGCTCCAATTTATTAAAGGTCAATTTTTATTGATGTTTAATCAATGGAAATCTATCTAAATCGATGTTGTGTTTCAGGGGTTAAAACACATTTACTAACAATTGAAAAAAAATTATATAAAAAAATTGTCTGTTTTGAAGTGTGTGCCCCTGAAAAACAACATCGATTTAGATCCATTTTAAATGAATGGAAATCTATCTAAATCGACATTTAGTAAATATATCCCAGTGCGGCCATCCCTACTGCCACACCTAACAGCTTACTGTCATCGCTGGCCTGTATGCAGATGGAGCCTCTCCATCATTTCACCCTGCCTTGTCGCAGGCGTGCACTCCTGGTGTGACTAGGTCATCCGACCGCCTAGTCACACCGGGAGTGCACGAGCCGCCTCCCATTGTAAGCGTCTCTGTCTGGGCGCGCGCGCCCACCCATATGTAGACGCTCTCCATTCAAGTGAATGGGGAGTGTCTCCATCCGGGCGCGCATGCCCGTCCAGACAGAGACACTCACAGTGACTAGGTGTGCCCAGGCGGACGCGCCTAGTCATGGATAGATCCTGGATAACGGAGGCTCCATCTGTATGTCTGAATTATTACATAAGCTGCACTTTGTATGATGCAGTATATAGTTTGTAAAATGTAAGGGCAGTATGTATTGCTAATATTTACTAACAGTAAAATGTAATCAAAGTTCCGAAATATTACATTGTCAGAGATTTTTCACAATCCTCATATGTATCAGCTGCTGGAAACTTACTGTTTAGAGTTCGTTGCCTAAAGAAGCCTATGGGTTATTTCCACAGAATTCCCCCTGACCCACCCACCCCTGTAGCTTGCACATGCACAATAGGACTCGGGTCATAAATGGAAGTCCTCACAGGACAAAGGACAGCTCTTATTGGAATTGCTGTCCTTTGCATTTATATTTACAATTAATCATGCAGAAAGCATGAATAAATGCCACTAGGCTTTCAATAAATGGTAGGATGTATTGTTTCCAATATGCGATGCATGATACATGGGCTGGCCACACTAACTCCAAAATCAAGTAACTGGAAATCCTCAACTGGAACCTGGAATTCTTTTACTCACTGTTTTTAACGTGCGTTTTGTACATATCTATTGAACTGTAGCAACAATTTTCTATAATCTGTAAGAGCTCATAAAACAAAAGTTACCTCTAGGTATTCCATAACCACTTCTTCTGGTGTATTACCAACGAAGACATAGAAGTCCAGAATTCCTCCAATTGTTCGATATGTAATCGCTGGGGCAGGTTGAATTAACACTTCTGTTAAAATAAATTGTACAATTCCATTAACAATAACTACATGCAAGTGTTAAATTAAGGGCTAGATTTAGTAAAGCTTGGAAAAAGATAAAGGGGAGAGATATAAAGTAACAACAATCAGCTCCTACTGTCATTTTTTAAACACAACATGTTACAAGGTTGATACATTATCTCTCTCCATATTCTATCTCCAAACTTTGATAAAGCTAGCCCCTGATGAGAAACAAGCAACTTACTGAGACTGTGTGACAATGATATTGTATGACATTAGATCAAATTATATCTTTGTTTCACTATTGGGTATATTTACAAGGTGACTGGTTTGACCTCAGAACTTTAATGCAGCACTAATACAGGTGCAAAGCCTAGCATATTTTACACTCAGTATTAGTTCCGTTCTAAGTTCTAAGCATTGGCCACTTTATAAATAAACAGCTATGACACAACACCCATTGAATATTTCAGTTGATAAGCACACAAAAAATGTAACATTTGTCAATGTTAAAATCTATCTACTGTATATAAATGCAAAAGTCCCCACTCACTCAAGGACTCATCACTAATTCTCTTACTTCCCGATATGTTAGGAAGCTCAAATGTAATTTTGGTATTCTTCAGTTGGGAAATAGGAAGACTACGTAATTTTAATAAACCTCCCCTAAGGGGATGAAAAGGAGGTTGAAAGAATGACATCATTACTGATGCATGGCTTGTGTTGCATGAATGATAATGCCCAAATGGACAATCGGATCAAAATTTGGATTGCACCTTCAATGTGTAGAATTTATAAAACAACAAAAATAGTCCTGTCACTTTTTACCGTATCTGCTACGGGTGCTCCTCAGGTGACGCCAAGAACCATGGATTTATATTTACTTACATTAAGATGTCTCAAATTTACATCTCTATAGATCTAGCAAATTTTTTACACTAATTTATATTCACAACCGTGAAAATCAGAAACTCTCGTGCGAAGAACGGGTAGAACAGATAGTTGCAGTATGAATGAAAGAGATCATTTTTAATCACTAAAAGAAAAATTCTTAAAGGGTCAAAATAAAAGAATGACAAAAATTATACAAAGCCCACGTGTTACTAATCTATTAGTCTATTTCTCCAACATTCTCCAACATCCGGATTTCAGTGTCAGGCAATGTTTTGAAGATTTCTCAAGAGTTTGAAGTAACATGTATCATAAGATTTATTTACTGACTTGCTTTACAATCACTTGAACATTTTCAAAGCTGTATCGACCAGCCACAGAGGGAAACAAGAGGAATTTATAAGGCTAATGCATTGACTTGGGAAAGATGGCATAGGAAATAAGATATTTATTTAAAAGCATTGATAATTAGGTAAAATACCTCTTAACATATTGATTTTACAATATTGAATGAATTATTTTTTTAAATAAAATATACACTGTAAGTCATGCAGAATCTAAAATATACACTTTTTAATTCATGTAATATCATTTTCTAATCATTTTTAGTATTTCTGTGTTTAATGTTATATTTGTTGGCAGTGTTGATAGATGTCAGTGGTGTGTGATGGAGGTCAGTATACATATAAAATAGCTTAACCAGGGTATAGCAGCACAATGCGGGAACATGCAATGAGAGACAGGTCCTGAAGCCAGAAGCGGATTAATACTTGCGGTGTGCAATGTTTGTAGTGCGCATCTGCAGGTACATGCAGTCGGGGCAGTGGTACTTGTAGTATGACTAGCGGTGGTGGCACAGTGGTGTATAGTGGCTTCATGAGGTACCAGTATCTGTAAAGCACAGTCTCACTAAGATAGACACTCAGGGGCATGTCCGGAGGATAGAGGAAAAAGAAGGTATGGCAAGGCGTTCATGTGCAAAGGTTATTATGGGTACCCTGTGTCACATCCAAGGAGACAGCGCAGAGCACAGAGCTCATCAATATTATCTTACACAACACAAAGGATCATCTTTGGAGTTAGCAAACCAGCAACGGGGTGAAATTTTATACCTGGACAAATTAGGTTGCAATGCAAAGGGTGTAATATGGAATATTACCAATATATATATATATATATATATATATATATATATATATATATATATATAGCATACAGGGAACACACTGGACTATCTCCAGCGAAGACATAAAAGTCCAGAACTCCTCCAACTGTTTGATGCATGCAGCAGGGGCACCAGAGTGTTTTCAATCTGGGGGGCCAAGATAAAATTAAATTTTGCCATATATATATATATATATATATATATATATATAGTATATATAATGGAGAATCTTCTTGTGGAAATGGTGGGTCCCCTCTGTGAAGAAATGAAAGCGGC
The DNA here is from genome assembly GCF_028390025.1 of Pseudophryne corroboree. Classification (NCBI taxonomy): domain Eukaryota; kingdom Metazoa; phylum Chordata; class Amphibia; order Anura; family Myobatrachidae; genus Pseudophryne; species Pseudophryne corroboree. Next base: position 285,262,619 of record NC_086447.1, read on the forward strand.
ACTCCTCACACTAATAGAAACATAGTGTGTATTTAACTAGTCAAAAATTACATGCTATAGTCAAAGTTTCATGGCTCACAAGCCTTTTCATCAAGTCCTGTTAAATAGGCTTGTGAGCTTTGAAAACATCAATTACAGCATGTAATTTTTGACTTGTTAAATACACACATTTTCATCAATTCGAGGAGTGCCGCTTTGTTTCTTCACAGAGGGGACTCGCCAGTTCCACAAGAAGATTCTCCACATTGTATGAATATAAGGAGGGCACCAAGGCATAATTTATACTGATATACATATTAATTTCCACCCAGATGTATTAAAAATCACATCCAGGGACAGGCGCTCCGATAGGAGCCAGCTCCTGTGATGTATAAAGTACTGTATAGTGATCGCATCAGAAGTCATTAGACAGAGCACGCATGAGCAGCTGTTATTTGGGAACGATCCTCTCAGCTAAACCTGGTGGGAAATGAAGGAAAAGTTTGGGCGGTGCCGCTTGAGGAGTCGAGGAGTGCCACATGGGGTTTTGGGTCCAAGGTGGGTAGAGAGAAGGGACAAAGGGTGAGCTGAGGGGGCAGTGGGGACTGTAGGGTCAGAGCTAGGTGCAGGGTGGACGAAGGTCCAGTAGGCAGACTGCCCATGGTAACCCTAGACAGCACCCTGAAACCCAGTACTTTGACTGGTACCTTTCAAATGTTTTTTTTTTGGAGGGGCAATCGCCCCCCTGGTCCCCCCTTCCGACACCTATGGTGTGTAGCAAAAACTACTGTAAAGCTTTAGCATTATACTGTGATTTAGAATGCCATGACATGCCACCAGCTGTGAATTTTCCCACTTGCAAAGCAACATTATATTACCTAACCTTGAAAAAGGCCCTAAATGTGCATACTGTAATGATATCCTCCGCTACAACTCTACAAGAAGCATTGAATGAACAGCAGTATGATTATTATTATATTTCCTTTACCGTATAAGGTTCCACAAAAAGTTTGTAGCACCAAATAAGGACAATTACAGTGGAACAAACAATTCAATATAAAGGGGAACAAGCAGATGCATGCAATACATACAATTTGGTATATTGTATGATAACGTATTGCGTAATCACAGTCAAGCAAAGATAAAAGTTACTAAACTATTTCAATTGCATTTGTATAATGTATTTAAGCAGATTTATATGTCCAATTTTCCAACGGAATGAAAAAATAAATACTTGCCCATCGCGTTGCTATTCATTAAAAATACACCAAAGGATGATCCTTTTTCATCTTCCAAACACAAGAAAAATGTTTGTGCACCATACAAGTTACTTCCATCCTGTAGAATAAATAACATTAGTAGTGTCAGATTGTGTAATATTTGATTATGTGCAAAAACATAATTCATTATAATCTATAATCATCTATATATTAACAGCGTAAAGACGATTTTTACGAGTGGCTCATTTCTATGATGCTGTTGCCTGATGATTTTTATGAGTGGCTCATTTCTATGATGCTGCCAGGGCAAATCAAACACCAAATTAAAGCTCTTGGTCCATAGATGTGCAAATGTATATTGGTGTTGTGATTGGCTGCCTCATTGCAGAGTTATAAGGCAAAACATCCACCAGCCAATTACTACGCATCTCCATTGAGCTCTTTGAAAATGTGACAGTTGGTCAACTCTCCATGTGCACCTGCCAGGTGACCTGGAACATGTGACCTGCTGGGTGGTCTGGAAACTGTCACAGTTATTTGCAGCCACCCACTAAGCATGGATACTATGAGGGTATTAACTCCTAAGGCTACGGCCACACATAGCGGTCAAGCGGGTCCCGTTCAGCGGGACCCGCTTGGCCGGAAGGAGGCTGCACATGGGTGCCTATGCAAGAGCCCACACAAATGCAGCAGTCCCGCTGCCGCTGGATCCGACCGCAGCATGCTGCGGTTGGGTCGGAAGACGGGACGGCGGGATTTCAATGTGAACACATACATTTCAATGTATGTGTTCACACAGTGTGGCTGCACTGTGATCCATTGAAATTCTTAGTGTCAATGGCATGCATCCTGTTCTGTGGTATCCCACAGAACAGGATCCATGTACACACAAAATCCCCCTCCTAGCCAAGCTGGTCCCATTCAGTGGGACCCGCTTGACCGCTATATGTGGCCGTAACCTAAGGGGGTGAAAAGGGGTAAAATATTCTGCCCAGTAAAGCTTTGCCCAGTTGAAACTGGGCACATCTGCTCCCATGGTAACAAATGTGACAATTATATAGCAATGACACATAGATGCAGCATAGGCCATGTTCAGCTACTGAGATAGAGCTGACAGTGATAAGGTCCGCACTGTATTCTGACAAATGTCTGGGAGTTTGACAGACTCCTAAGAGAGTAAACAAAGCTCATGGTTTTGCTCACTTCACCATTTAAGTGGGTGGTCCATTGGCTTGATGATGACATTTTAATGGACCCTGCACACCCCTCCCCAACCATCCCCCCAGGAACAGCAATATTATAGGGCACAAACAGGGGAGACAGAGACAGATAGCAAGTGGCTAAGGGAAACACATTAACACATTAACAGGACCATCAGTATCCAGCATGTAGACTAGGAGTTACAATTTCAATAGAGGTTTTTGTATGTTTGCCTTCTTCGGCTATTGTGCACAAAAATATTGCATGTTTGGTTTTAGAATTTGGACTTAAGTGTTAACAATCCCACCCCAATCACATCCCAAAGCAAAAGTAGTTGACCGATGTCATCCCAGATCTATTCATAGACTATAAACTATGCGAACTGTACATTTTACGTTTTTTTGTAACAGACTGTTTCACCCAAAATGTGACTTTCTGTATTTTCTCCAAGACAAATAATTGATGCATATACTGTTTGGCAGTGACAAACGCACAGCTCACAATGCAGCATACTACCATTCTATTAACTGTTCCTTTGACAGGAGCTGGTTGGTTGGTTGGTTGGTTGGTACTTTATCTCTCTCCACTTTATTTCTCTCCATGGATTAGTACATTGACCCCATAACATCTATTCTAAACAGTTTTACTTTAATGTTCATTATTATTAAACCTGAATGTTATTATTACCTTTGTACTGTGCCTACTGCGAATACTGGGACCCTCTGCAGCAGGTGCATGCAATGAAGTGGGCATGATCATACTAACCTGGGGGATTGATTATATCTCCTCAATAAACCTGGGCAGCTGCCACACATGCCCAAGTACTGTATAACACCCCCCCATGTGCTCTAGACACACACACACACATATATATATATATATATATATATATATATATATATAGTATATTATATAAAATCGGATTTACCTTGTAATGCTCCTGCTTTATTGTATATAATACTGTAGGATAAAGGTTCCTTGGATAATTCTTAACTAATGCTAATAAACGTATTACTGGGTACAAGAAATTTCTATAATATTTTCATGCTACATAAAATAGCAATGCTTTCTTTGTTTTTCTTACTTAATAAAGGTATATGGAAAGCCAAACTTTAATTTTGCAACTGAAACATTGGATAATTCTAAATTACCTACACCTCTGCATGATACACTTTATTTAATTAAGCTTACAGAACAATTTCTCTAAACTTTAGTGTATTAATTACATTATGCACTAATTAGAAATATATAATTCATCCTATAATAGTTTAACAAGCTTTAAGGTACAGTAAGCCCTGCTTAGGCTTGTTTATAATTGCTTATTGCAAGCAGCACATTTGCAGACTCATTCAGGTACATTGCTTTGCTTATACAGTAATTACTAACTGCAAGCTACTTCCATGTAAACCTGATATACTGTAAACACAGTGTGTAATGAGCTTGTAATCATTAAATAAGGGATTATAATAATAAGTACTTACTCCATTGGGAAACCAGTCTCTGGTAAATATAGGCCACCTTTTCCAGTATGTATCATGCTTATACTGCCGGTGTACATGTTCCCCCAAACCATATATATTGCTACTGGGTAGTTTAATGGACAGTTGCAGGAACTGATTAGCATACAGAAGTGGTCCTATGGTAGTGTCAAATCTAGTGGAGCAGAATAGAAACAATATGTTACAGTATCTGTATTTAAAACAAATAGCCTGATACCAGCTTCGTTCTACATAAAGTTAAAACATATCAATGCTGATCTAATATAAAATGGCTTTTAGGATATTGGAATTCACAGTTACATTCTTGAAAGAGAATAAAAGATTACAATTAACTTAATTTGAAAGAAAAGCTGATGCATCGTACAGAAATAAACACAGTTTAGAAAAGGACAAAACCTTACCTGGATGCAGAGTTATTCTAAACTGATGGCAACCAAATAGTTATTTATACCCTTTTCAGGCAGAAAATCGGAAATTCTTGGCTTTTACTTGCCATTTCAGTGCTGGGTCGATTTGCCAGACCAATCCTGGCTCCTCTTTCACACAGGGAAGCAAAATACTGGGTGAAGCAGTTCTACCTGGTAATAATTTGCAGGTCAACACAGGTATTTCATCTGTGTGAAAGGATCAACCCGGGTCGAAATTCCCTGTTCTTTAACCTTGGTAAATTCCTTGGTTGAAGACCTGGAAATTTCAACCCAGGTTGACCCTTTCACACAGAAACAGGGTAGTAGAGAGCCTGGCTGGGCCCAGGTACTTCTCAGGGGGCGTGTCCTCATCATAGGAGGCGTGACCATGCACTTTTAGAGAAAAATATAGAAAAATTGATTTTCAAGTTCCTTCCTGTCCACACTGCAGCCCAGCATACAGCAATGTGTGCTGGACTGAGGAGAAAAGCCATAGCTGCTTCTACCAGGTAAAGGGGGTGGGGACCTGTCCCCCCGCTGGGCCTCTCCATCAGACCTGTGCCTGGGTAATTTGTACCATCACCCCCCCCCCCCTCTCGGCACCACTGCACAGAAAACAACCTGGGTTGACCCGACAAATTACCGGGTATAAACCTCTGTGAATGGGGTATTACAGAGGATAATAGTGCAGCGCTAAATACAGATGGTTGGATCAAACCTTCTGATGACCACTGGTGGAGAAGTTGCTCATAGTGACCCATCAGTTTGTGGCTATCATTTTATAGACTGTATTACAGTGATAGACAACTTGATACACTTCAGATGCAGCATTAGGTAGCTTCCAATCTTCAAAAGGACTACACATTAACCTCAGGGCCTGATGCAGAGGTTGACACAGGAGTAATCGGTACTGGATCTTTTGTAGCAGTGCATCCAAGAAGGCATGTAAATGATGCAGGGGTGTCATCTTTTGTAATGAGACTCCCACCTGTAGCTTCTCAGATCTGCTGCATGCGTCCAAAGACGCTGCATCGGATCACCATCAGGAACATCGGGCAGATCATCAGATAATTAACAAACCCTAAGCTTACTCTGAGTGTCCACCGCATCTTAGCTGCTGAGGACATTAATTCTATGTGAGAAGAAAACACAGGCGCTGGCTCTGGCACTTCGGCTTACACTGCACTATGACCACCATCAGCACACCTTTTAAACAAAAATTAAAATGTATAACAATCAAATACAACAACACAGCAGGAAGGAGTTGGAGGCTGCAAGCAAAGATTTGAGGGTCCGCATGTGCCCAGGGCTACCTGTTGCCCGACACTGATGTACTCAATAAAAGCTAAAAGCTGGACTGTTATTGGCAACTTCTTCACTTGTCCTGTTTAGAACGTTTGATATGTATATGTCCCAGAAGTCACGTAGAATGCTGCATAATGTTTCTGTTTTCTGTTATTATGGTACTGCGCCACTTTCACAATTATGTAAAGCAAATACAAAACAAACCAATGTGTTTATACATCTCAGGACTTAATAATAATCATTTATTTGTGTGAAAAATGGCTCACCCACAACCCTTTACACTAACATGAAGAGGGACGCCAAGCACAGGGCAAGTTATCCCTGCATGCTGGTCACCCTCCACCCGCTAACATGCAAACACTTTGCTCAGCAGTGTAGCGCTCGCATGTTACGGGTAGCCCTCTGCTTGCGTAGTTTAGCTGCGAAGGCAGACGGACACTTGCCATGTTTAGACACACAGCGGCTGCATGTTATGTCATGCAGCCACCACGGCCCAAACCGCAAACATTCCAGACATGCCTGTGTTGTCCAGACTGTGCCCCCCCCAAAGCTGCAATGCCACCCAAAAAAGTTGCATTGGTGCCCCCTCCCGCCCTGCGATCGTTTCTGCTAGGCAGAGGCATTCACATATGTGAGATGCTGTTGCATCTCACTGTGTGTACACGCGCAGTGCGTCTTCTGCACGTGCACAACTTCAGAAGGGCTTCAGCATGCGAACACATCGTAGATACGTTTGTTGCTGTATTAGGCCCTCTATGCAAAGGTTGTGAGTTCCCGTTGCTGCACTGTTTCAACACCAGAAAGGCACCCGAACTCGCACACCTAATGTACTGATTTCTGCCTGTATTCACACGAAATTGCTTGCAACCCTATGTGACCCTTGTAAAGTGCAGCTGCTGCTACGATGACTGGCGGGTGCGAGAAATCTGCACACAGTTGGATTGAGCCCATTGCTTCTTCATGATGGCTTAGTTTGTATTTAATAAATGAGAAAAGCAAAATCTGTTACGTGTTATTTGTATGATGACTTTAGATTCAACTATTAAGATTATTGAGGCATAGATGATTGTTAATGTATATTTATAAAATTGTAGAAAGATATGTAAAAGCAAAACTGTATTACTTACAGGACTCTGGCATCCGGTGTTTTCCTCGTAACCTTAATGCCAAAAGGTTTCTCTACCAAATCAACGCTATAATTTGGGTTTTGTTCCGCTGTTCCAGTAAAACTTTTTACATGCTCATGAGGGACTTCAAATCTTTTATTCACAGGGTCTGTTATCTATGAAAATAATTTATTTTTGTAATATTTAAGGAAATTACAAGAGAACACATTTCCTGTTTAAAAAAAAACATCAATTATGCTTCTTACTGCATGATATGACTCTAGTGCCCATGGACCATCTTCCCAAAAATCTCTGAGAAGATGGTGCTGGCTGAGAAGGGTGGATCGGCTTCCCGGAGAAAGCAAGTTACTTACAGTACAATTTTTTTAAGCATTTGTAACAAACAAACCTTAAATCTAAACCGATTTTTGGTCTGTATTTCTGCAGTAAGGTGTAGCTCCTCTATTTCTGTCCCATACACTTTTGGTGAAGGCAGCCTTTTCAGATGAGCATCAAATCCTGCACATAAATAACATATATTTTATTCCTCTGGACAATGAGATTAATTTGTGTTCTGTCCATGCAGAAACTACAGTCAATGCTGCATCCTAATCACGGTTCTCTTTTCAAATTCAATGATACTCAAACTATAAAACATTGTCTTTATTACTACAGTATCATATCCTCCAACATTTTACACATACAAATTGGTATAAATCTGAAAAGACGGCGTGGTCACTAGAAAAGGGGCGTGGCCATCGTTGGAGGGTATGCAGTATATAGTATAGTATAATATATCTGTAACTTCAACCATGCACAGCTGTGCATGTCAGCTGTGCATGTCAGCTGTGCGTTCCAATACTCAAAGCGTTCCTTTCTCTAAGCGTTTTGAAAATGAACACTTAAAAAAACAGATCCTGCATTGGACTGAACTTAACCATCTTCCTTTTTCTTCTCATCCTCAGCATCAAGAAAGAAATCTGGAACATTATGTGGCCTCTCCTCACCTCTGCCATGAGAACACCAGGACCAATGCCTACTACTTCTCTGTCCAAGAACATCATGACTGCCCCCGGGACTACCCCTCAAGCTGAGCAGGGAACTGAGGGACGTGCGCATCAGGACCAGACTTTGCTAGGTCAGTTCCATTGGACATTAGTGTGCACCCCACATTCTCACACCCACCCGCACTGCTCTCATGAGACCAGGACATTTATCTTTTTCACAAAATAATGTTAGTACAGTTTTCCTGCAAATGTGTCTTTCTCTTCTCTTTCTTATTACACGGTACTTCCACCCCACTGTGTGCTATTCCCGTAATGTGTACCTTCATTGGTTGCACACCCTGCCAGCAGTAACCTATGCAGTGCGCCCCACATGGCTGCCTCGGATGGTTCCTCCGTGGGCGGGGTGTGCTTCATTTGGATCTTTCCATGCTGGGTATAGCATACTCTTACACACGTGTCAGTTCTCCCATACATGCATTTGTCCCCTGTATGGCTCATCTCCCACTGTGTAACCTTTGTAGTGCACCCAACATGGCTGCCTTATCTGGTGCACTTGTGGATGGGATGAAAAATGCGTGGACCTGATGTTTTTATTGGAACCCTACTCTGAACTTAAGGACTCTGCAATCTCCCCATTTTGTGTTCTCTTCTAGGGGTGGACTATTCCTCCCTGGGTAATCCTACGCAGTGCGCCTAAGATGGCTGCCGCACCTGGTGCCTTGTGAGGGTGGAATACACAACCCCTGGAGGTTATTACCCAAAATGCCTACACCAATAATGCATTATTCTTTCTGTGTATTTGTCTGTGTGGTTTATCTTTTGATGTAATACTTAAATCTTCTGTATTATGTGCATTGTGTGAGTTCTAGTTGGTGCCGCGGATGGCTGCCTCGGTGCTGCTCTGCCAAGCAGCCTTAGTTTTTAGTCTTACATGTATAATATGTCTACTGTACAGTTGCATATGTGCAGTATGAACTCATATGTGTAATGTTTGTAATGTATGCTACGTTTTTCCTCCTTCATGTTGCTGCTTGGCGATGCATTGTACCACAAAGAATTCCTAGTGTACGTGAGTACACCTGGCCAATAAAGCTGATTCTGATTCTGATATGTTAAAGAAACAATGGCCCTCATTCCGAGTTGTTCGCTCGCTAGCTGCTTTTAGCAGCATTGCACACGCTAAGCCGCTGCCCTCTGGGAGTGTATCTTAGCATAGCAGAATTGCGAACGAAAGATTTGCAGAATTGCGAATAGAAATTTCTTAGCAGTTTCTGAGTAGCTCCAGACTTACTCAACCATTGCGATCAGTTCAGTCAGTTTCGTTCCTGGTTTGACGTCACAAACACACCCAGCGTTCGCCCAGACACTCCCACGTTTCTGCAGAAACTCCTGCGTTTTTCCCAGTAACGCCAGAGTTTTTTCGCACACGCCCAGAAAACGGCAAGTTTCCGCCCAGAAACACCCACTTCCTGTCAATCACAGTACAATCACCAGAACGATGAAAAATCCTTGTTATGCCGTGAGTAAAATACCTAACTTTTGTGTAAAATAACTAAGCGCATGCGCAGTAAGCAACTAATCGCAATATAGTGAAAATCGTCAACGAGCGATCAACTCGGAATGAATCCCAATATACAGCATTTAGCAGTTCTACTGTAATAAGGATTACTGTGCAATTTCAGAAACAAACTGACCAAACATGATGGACATACAGGAAGAAGAAGGTGAACTGATCCTACTGTACTGAAGAGAAAGTTGAATGATTTGGTATACAGCACATCAACCTGTAGTATCATGTTTTACCTTCTGTGGTGGCAGTCCTCCCATGAACAACTTCATAGCCATGGCTGTGTGTATAGAAACACCACGGTGCAGTGTACTCATTATAAGGCACCCAACAACATCCTCGTTGTTTGCAGGCCATCTGTTATCATAAACAACAATGACAAAAAAATTACACAAGAGGACATAAAAGCAAATATCACTATCATGGATAATGCAGGCAGTATTCTGCTAGAGAAAGGTCTAAGAATCAAACCTGGTGACACATGGGGGTATATTAACAAAGATTTGTGTTTTTGCCGTTTTGAAGGGTGTTTGAACTCGAATGGTATCGGGTGCATTTTACTGCAACTTTTTGAATCCTGATACGATCATTCACTAAGCTGCCGAGTTTTGCACAATCGTTTTTTTCCGATGTCGATGTGATTCGTAATATCAGGCAGTGTTTTACGGGAGTGATGAGTAAAACACTGCCTGACAAAACACAAGGAATCCCGGCCGGATCTGTGAGATCCGTGCAGGGCTTCATTGTGTACCTTAAAAAGATGTTTAAAGTCTTAAAAAATCTAAAAAAAATTGCGTGGGGTCCCCCCTCCTAAGCACAACCATCCTCGGGCTCTTTGAGCCAGTCCTGGTTGAAAAAATATGGGGGAAAAAATTACAGGGGTTCCCCCATATTTAATCAACCAGCACCGGGCTCTGCGCCTGGTCCTGGTTCCAAAAATACGGGGGACAAAAAGCGTAGGGGTCCCCCGTATTTTAAAAACCAGCACCAGGCTCCACTAGCCAGGTACACAGCCGGGGGACACTTTTATACTGGTCCCTGTGGCCCTGGCATTACATACCCAACTAGTCACCCCTGGCCGGGGTACCCTGGAGGAGTGGGAACCCCTTAAATCAAGGGGTCCCCCCCTCCAACCACCCAACCAGCCTTGGGCTCTTTGAGCCGGTCCTGGTTGTAAAAATACGAAGGGAAAAATTACAGGGGATCCCCCGTATTTTAACAACCAGCACCGGGCTCTGCATCCGGTCCTGGTACAAAAAATACGGGGCACAAAAGAAGTAGGGGTCCCCCGTATTTTACACACCAGCACCGGGCTCCACTAGCTAGAGAGATAATACCACAGCCGGGGGACACTTATATCTGTATAACTAGTCACCCCTGGCCGGGGTACCCTGGAGAAATGGGGACCCCTTAAAGCAAGGGGTCCCCCCCTCCAGCCACCCAAGGGCCAGGGGTGAAGCCCGAGGCTGTCCCCCCCATCCAAGGGTGGCGGATATATCATGTGCTAGAAAGGGAGAGGGGTCACAGACAAACAGCAGACAGAGAGGGGGGTTGCTTCCCCCCCCCCCCCCTGGTATCCCCCCAGCATACTAAAAAATTACCTGTAACCATACCTGAACCTATCTGGTAATAGAATTTCAGAGAATTGATCACATGCATCTGCAAAGACATGTTTAGCTGATAACTGCTGATATCAGAGAATCCTTGACATGGCTCAGCAGCTAAACATGTCTTTGCAAACACATGTGACCTATTCTCTGAAATTCTATTACCATATAGGTTCAGGTATGGTTACAGGTAATTTTTTAGTGTGCTGGGGGATACCAGGGTGGGAAAGCAACCCCCCTCTTTGTCTGCTGTTTGTCTGTGACCCCTCTCCCTTTCTAGCACCTGATATATCATTATCTACAGGAATGATAGAGCAACTGCCACTGTTTGTCTGCATGTGTGAGAAAGGCATTGAATAGGAGCAGTATTTGGAAGGCGTGCTGTTCCTTGTAGTGCTAATGGGACATCCTGGGGGTGGCTCCCGGGTAAGTTAGCGCTCTATCTGGATGCCTTTTAGTATGAGCCTTTATCATGAAGCCTTACTGTAGACAAATCACATGGCCCTATAAGGGCACTGCTATTATGTAGTGTTAGGACTGCTGATATTGGAGAAGCCTTGATGTGGCTCAGCAGCTAAACATGTCTTTGCAAATGCATGTGACCAATTCTCTGAAATTCTATTACCAGATAGGTTCAGGTATGGTTACAGGTAATTTTTTAGTTAGCTGGGGGATACCAGGGGGGGAAAGCACCCCCCCCTCTCTGTCTACTGTTTGTCTGTGACCCCTTCCCCTTTCTATCACCTGATATACAATTATCTCCAGGAATGATAGAGCAACTGCCACTGTTTGTCTGCATGAGCTTTAAACCAGATAAGCACATTTGTGGAGTTGTGTTGGTGATTATCTTACCTTTTAAAAGCCATAAATGTGGCAGGTGAGCTTTAAACCAGGTAAGCAAATTTTCTCCTATGAGATAGCAGTTGCCAGGTTTCCAAAAAATCTATGTGAAAATGTATGTGATAGAGTAGACTTGCAGTGAAATTGGGTCCCGTGAAGTGGGCTACAAGCTTAAATGCAACCCCATTGTTTATCCAGTTGTATATTAAAGCATTTAGATGAATGAAACTACTAAGAAGAGTGCAGGGTTCTCTGTATATGAACTTTGTAACAAAATAAATATTTCTGCAACAAGGGTATCATTATTGTTCTATCTATCTAGAAGTTGGAAACTTTCTGTAGTGTGCAACTCATGTCCCTCACCCAACTAGAAATCCCAGCAATCCAGTCACCCAACTCCATTTTATGGGTATCCAATAGGCGAGGTTGTGCAATAGTGTGGTGCCTAACAGTTGCCTGACCCCTATTGTTTATTATTATATTACCAGTTATTAATATAGCGCACACATATTCCGCAGCTCTTTACAGAGAATATTTGGCCATTCACAGCAGTCCCTGCCTCAGTGGAGCTTACACTCTATATTCCCTATCACATGTACATGCACACACATTCATGCTAGGGCTAATTTTGTTGAGAGCCAAATAACCTACCAGTATATTTTTGGATTGTGGGAGGAAACCGGAGTACCCAGAGGAAACCCACGCAAGTACAGGGAAAATATACAAACTCCACACAGTTAGGGCCATGGTGGGAATTGAACCCATAACCTCGGTGCTGTGAGGCAGTATTGCTAACCATTACACCATGCATACTGCCTAATGGACCCCTAATGGACTCTGCTTCTTATATTATGCACCAGTGCAGTATGCATTCTGCTTTCTGTACCAGTCATAATAATTGACTCAATTTTGTATAGTTGTTACTGGAATAAGTTTGGCTTTAAATAATAGCCAACATAATGTGCCCAGTTTTGCATAATTGCCATTAGACTAAGCTCCAATTGGTGCTGGTGTGTCTTGTGAAACAGAAACAATACAGAGCAACTTGTTGTCGAACATGGTTATAATGAGATAAAGCAATGTTAAAGCAATGGAAAAGCAATATTTCTAGGGAATTCCTGCATGAAACCAAAGTGGTTGCTGTGCATATTCCAGGGGTTATGTTTAGTTTGGTGCAATCTGCGCTTAAACCATAACTGTAAATTTGCAAATAAAAATATAATACACAGTGAAAGCACTACAGAGATGTCCCAACAGTTGTCCTTAGGTGCACAGTATCTTTAAACTGAATCTCCATATACTGTATATAAGCTTTCTCTTGGGCATAATACACACTCTTTAGACTAGTCCTTAACAGATGTATATTCTTCCTCTCAGTTCCAGATATTAGAAAATTAAAAGTGTTAATATACAGTAATGTAGTGTGTAGAAACATACTTTAAAAAGCTTTCAATAGCCAATCACATACTGTAAAATCACTTATTACAGCTTGCTAAAAATAGTGGAATTTACTTCTTTGTGGACCATATACATGATACAGCATGGCAGGTAAACCACTAAGGACCAAGATGGAACATGGGTAGAAGTCCAAGCATATTCTCTGAAACACAAGCACAGTAGGGAGGTCTTGCTAGATCCACCCATCTGACGCTTTTCGATTTAAAATAAATCTTTCGCAAGGTGAGTGTAAGTTTATAATCACCTAATATTTATTTATTTATTTGGAAACTATAATGAAGAATTACACAATTTGAAACTATGATAAGTTGGCAAAATCACAAAATGTGTCCACAAGAAGTGTGGGTAAAAAAGATCTCTTTAACAAGCAAACACATACAAATATTTATTATTATCACTTGAATGAGGGGTGGAATAGATCAGGATCATGTTAATAGGTTATAGGGCACTACAAGATTTCTGTTGTAAACCGTGCCACCAGCATAAAGGGCACTTATACTGCTTTCAACTCTAAAACCCAGCAATCTAGAAGTGCAGCAGAAATGTGTCAATTCAGAATGCTGTGATAAAATGGAAGAGTTAATAACCTTTGCTTATAGAAAGGCTTACCTCAGTAGCTACTTGGTTTGGAAGGCAGTCTATCCTGTTATTGACATTTGTTTCAGGGCACTGTGGTACAAATGGGGGATTCGTTGGTGTTACTGTGCAAATAAAGAAATAGGAATAAATTAAACTTAATTATTGCATTTCAGTTTGAAGCTACTTATTTTCTTAGCTTTATCGGAAATCTTTAAAGAAAGATTATAGTAAAGAAGTCGACTGTATCAGGAGATAAGGGTTCTATCCTCTGAGCTACTCATTTCTTAACGTAATCACATAAAAAAAATAGAAACAACAGGAGACATTCACTGTCTTACTTAAACCAGAAACAGCATAAAGGGAGAACTGAGATTATTAAAAAATTATCTTGTAAATCTACGTCGGGGAAAAATAATTAAGGAAAAAAGCTATAAAAATTAAAGTAACACTAACAAATATATTTATTTTGGAATTGCTTCAAGAGAGAAGGAGGAAAGGAAAGTACATTTGGAAATGTATATAGTGATATTAGATTTATCAGTAATATCTATATGTTTCAGTGTTAGAAATTGTCCAAAAATATATGTGGCTTTGCTTATTTATTGAAATGTTGCAATAATGCAAATACAGTATAATAAGCGAATCACGTGCCTGTGAATCACACCATACAGTACTTAACCATCCAGTGGCAAACACAGGATTTCTAAAGGGGAGTTTCCAAATGCAGTCCACAATTTCCTACTCTGCAGGAGTCTGGGGGAGCGGTAAAAGAACCCAGTAATGATCCAGGATATTAATGTAAACCTTTTGTCTTTTTAAACACAGTATGGAATACAGTATTAATATTTAACACTATATATGGTCTATAGTAGAAGCTGTATCAAACATATTTAAATAGTCTAAATAAGTGGCCAGGAAAATGTTAAACATACCATAATAAATAAAAACACAGATATAATAAAACCAGTACTGCACTTTCTAAGCACACATTTTCCCACCTTATGGTATGGCTCCTGTCTCTTTTTCCTGTTAGCTACTCTCTGATCCAGTGCACTGATTGAGCACTCAGATCCACACACACAGTAAACCCGGTAGAAGATGCTGCTACCACTGGGCATATGCAGCAGCTCTGCTCTGTCCCTTAAACTGCATGATGTGGTGGCAGCTCTAGTAATTTTATTATATACCATTGCTATTGTTGTCATAATTTGAGCCACTTGCCAAGAGGAGGGGGGTTTCTGGGCAACCAGAAACCCCCCCTGCGTTTGCCTATGCCATCCAAGTAAAAACATTTGTACTCATCCTCTGCTTTCACCATTCATAGACCACATTCCTTATTCACATTTGTGGTTTAACCTTTGCCTTTGAAGCTTGCCATTTGTGAACACCATTCATGCTAAATTTGTATTTTTATATATTATTAATTTGGAACACTTTAACCCCTTCACTACTGACAAGTGGGATTTGTCTCACAAATGTAGATTAGTGCTTATATTATATTGTACACTGTTTGTATCAATACTGATTGTATTAATATTCTACACAACATTTCTCAAGGGGGATACATAGTGAAAACAATGTATTGTTATACATCAATGTACAGTATGTTGAAAATGCAAGGTATAAATATTGTTAGCTTATACATCATTTGTGTATCTTTCTCATGTACTAAATACTATGACCTGTGTGAACCAAGAAATTACATGTTTTTTAATGTGACATTTAATAAAGAATATATTTTATTCACAAAAGAGTGCCCCAACAAATACTTCTCTATCTTTTTTTTGGACACTGGATACTGTATGTCAGGGATCATGGGCTTTCTTCACATAGCTGTCTTGCAATAAATTGGGGAGGGGGACACAGAAAAGGAGATTTATGGTAGACTTACCATTGTTAAATCTTTTTCTGCGAGGTGCACTGGATTCCATAGGGAATAACATTGGGGATGTAGAGTTGGATCTTGATCCGAGGCACCAACAGGCTAAAACTTTGACTGTTTCCAGGATGCACTGCACTGCCTCCTCTATAGCCCCACCTTCAGGCATGGAGCTCAGTTTTGTTAATCAGTCCAATGCAGTAGCAGGTAAGAGAGATGGTAGACGTTAGTCACATGGAACCACATTCTCACAACAGGAGAAGGGACAAGCGGCTAATGCCATGCAAACCCAAAAAAGCTAAGTGCATCAGGGTAGACGCCCTGTGGAATCCAGTGTACCTCGCAGAAAGAGATTTAACAATGGTAAGTCTACCATAAATCTCCTTTTCTGCAGTGGGGTACACTGGTATTCCACAGGAAATAACATCACGGATGTCCTAAAGCAGTTTCTCATGGGAGGGGATGCACTGTAGCGGGCACAAGAACCCAGCGTCCAAAGGAAGCATCCTGGGAGGCGGAAGTATCAAAGGCATAGTGTTACGATCCTGATGCTCAGGACAGGGGAGATCTTATGTAGTGAGTCCTGAGCACCAAGACGGAATGCTGGGATTGGGAAATGGGAAGGAAATAGCCCCTAGCACCCTACCTCCGTTGTCTTACCCGTGTTATCAATTCACGCCTGAACGACTATGGTTTCTTGGGCCCATGGCAGCCGCGTTTGAAGGGCGGATTAGGTCTGCCCAACTCCGATGCCCCCTCAGGTCTTAAAGAGAGACAAGGCGTGAACTGAGACAGGGTAATAACAAGGGGACCTCTAACTGAAACAACCACGCTATAAACTACCTAAAAACTAAACTTATGTGCGGCACGCCGCCAAAGGAAAAGAACTACAAAGAAACCACTGTCCACTCCCCTACATGGCACCGCCGAGTTCTGCGGAGGACAGTGAAAGCGGAAACCTCCGCAAATGCGCCAATTCACAGTAAAGTAAACACTAAGCGGCATAGGCCGCAACACGCGGCAGAAGCCGCTACTCACGAAACCGGGCGAGAACTCCAGATGACAAACAGGTTTGCAAGGAGTAGAAGGATTCCCAGGACCGGCTTCGGACCTCCAAAGTACAAAAGGGCAGGGAGCAAGATCCACCAAACACGGCTGACAGGAACAGAGTTCTGCAAGGCAGGAACAGCATACAAGAAGCTATCACCGGCGGGGCTGCAGTGTGCTGGCTCACATAAAAAGGCCAATAACAGGAGGGCCAGCAGGACCAGCCCCCAGACCCTAATTACTAGTTGCCGTGCAGCTGCCCTGCTGCACGAGCAACCAAATTAACTATTCTTAGCAACGGGGAACGTGGTCCACCTGTGGCGTCCCCGTTGCTATGCACCCGGCGGCCCTGCATGCATGGCGGCCTGCGTTGCCAGGGACCCGGCGGCTATTGTGCGCACGGCGTCCTGGAGTTGCTAGGCGCCGTGCGGTGGACAGGGAAGGAGAGAGGTGCGGCGGCCGTGACCGCTGCTCAGTCAGGGCACGGCCGAAGACCGCCACGCCTAACACATAGAACCTGATTCACAGAAGACCATGTAGCTGACTTGCACAATTGGTCAGTGGACGCGCCACATTGGGCCAGCCAAGAAGGCCCAACCAACCGAGTAGAATGGGCCTTGATAGCAGCAGGATCTGGGAGCCCAGCTTGTGCATAAGCTTGTGCAATCACCATTCTAATCCACCTGGCCAAGGTTTACTTATTCGCAGGTCAGCCACATTTGTGAAAACCAAAAAGTACAAAAAGGGAATCTATCCTCCTAATGGAGGCAGTCCTCTCCACATAAACACGAAGAGCCCGTACCACATACAAAGATTTTTCTTTGGAAGAGAGACCAGAAGAGGTGAAGGCTGGAACCACAATCTCCTGGTTAAAGTGAAAAGATGATACCACCAGGGTGAATAACCTGGGTGAGTTCGAAGAACAGCCCGGTCATGGTGAAAAATCAGAAAGGGTGGACGACAGGACAAAAGCTCCTAAGTTTGTCACCCTCCTAGCAGAAGCAATAGCCAACAGAAATACAACCTTAAGCATAAGGCATTTAAGGTCCACACACTCAAGAGGTTTAAATGGAGACTATTGCAGGGCATTCAATACTACAGACAGATCCCATGGAGCCGCAGGAGGGACATAGGGAGGCTGAATCTGTAGGACACTCTGAGTGAAAGTGTGAAAGTCAAGAAGAGACACAATTTTTCTCTGAAACCACACTGGCAGATATATGAACCTTGAGGGAGGCCAGATGAAGGCCCAAGTCTAGGCCTTGCTGTAGAAAAGCCAACAGTCTGCATCATAATTCTTAGCAGCACACCAGGTGAAGTAAGAATTCCATACCCTGTAATAAATCCGAGCCAAAGCTGGTTTTACGGGCTTTCAACATAGTTTGAATGACTGCCTCAGAGAATACTTTTGCTCTCAGGAGTGATGCTTCAATAGCCATGCCATCAAAGCCAGTCTGGCCAGGTCCAGGTAGACATAAGGGCCATGAACGAGGAGGTCTGGGCATTGAAGAAGTAGAAGAGGACGCTCTATTGAGAGATCCTGTAGGTCTGAGAACTAATGCTATCTGGGCCACGCTGGAACAACTAGAATTAGTATTCCTCCTTCTTGCTTGAACATCCATATTACCCTAGGCAGGAGTGACACTGGAGGGAACACGTATGGCAGCCAAAAGTTCCATGGAATTGCCAGTGCATCCATGAACGCTGCTTGAGTATCCCTTGTCCTTGCTCCGAAGACTGGAACTTTGTGATTGTGTTGAGATGCCATCAAGTCTACATCTGGTAGTCCCCACTTGTCTACTAGGGGTTGAAAGACTTTGGAATGAAGACTCCACTCTCCGGCAGGCATGTCCTGATGACGGAGGAAGTCTGCTTCCCAGTTAAGGACTCCCCAGACTGAACACCGCCGATATGGCTGGCAGATGGCTTTCCGCCCATTGGAGGATTTTTGACACTTCCATCATTGCCATGCAACTTTGAGTGCAGCCTTGATGATTTATGTATGCCACCATCATGGCGTCGCCTGTCTGTACCTGAACAGGCCTGTTCTGAACCAGAGGTAGGGCCAGTTGCAACGCATTGAACACTGCCCGCAATTCCAGAATATTTATCGGGAGGAGAGATTCTTCCCTGGTCCACCGACCCTGGAGAGAGTGCTGCTCCAACACCGCACCCCAACCTTACAGACTGGCGTCCGTTGTCAGGAGGACCCACTTGGAGATCCAGAAGGGACGGCCCCCGCTCAACTGTTGGTCCTGTAGCCACCAGCTCAGTGACAGATGAACCTCTGGAGTCAAGAAGATCATTTGAGAGCTGATCCAATAAGGCAGACCATCCCATTTGGAAATAATTACTCTTATAATAATTGCAGAGGGCAGTACTTGCATTGCCGAGTGTACCAACACTCTCTAGTGAGAGAGGAAGCATCTGATCTTTTCCTGAAGTTTCAGGACCTTCTCCGGAGACAGAAACGGTCTTTGGCTTTGTGTGTGTGTCCAGTAGTGCCCCCAGGTGCACCATGCTATGAGCAGGGGCCAGTGAGGACTTCTTCCAATTGATGAACCACCCGTGAGCTTGTAGGAATTGGACCAACATCTCCAGTTGACTGAAAAGGACATCTTGGGAGTTTGACAGAATCAGCAAGTCATCCAGATATGGCAGTATCCTGATTCCCTGACGACGGAGGAATGCCATCATCACGGCAGTGACCTCAGTGAAAATCTGAGGTGCAGTGGATAGTCCAAATGACAGAGCCTTGAACTGAAAATGAAGGTTGCCAATAG
Organism: Pseudophryne corroboree; assembly: GCF_028390025.1. NCBI lineage: Eukaryota > Metazoa > Chordata > Amphibia > Anura > Myobatrachidae > Pseudophryne > Pseudophryne corroboree. Next base: position 285,282,102 of record NC_086447.1, read on the forward strand.
AAAAACTCCAGATATTGCGAATTGGCAATAGGTACGTACAGGTAAGCATCCTGTATGTCCAGGGATACCATATAGTCCACGGGTTCCAATGCCAGCACCATAGAGCGCAGAGTTTCCATACGGAATTTGGACACTCTTACAAACTTGTTCAATGATTTCAGGTTGAGGATAGGCAGGAAAGACCCATTTGGTTTCGGAACTAGAAACAGGGTCGAATAGTATCCTCTGCCTCTCAGGGACAGCGATTGTACAACCAGGTGTAGAGCTTTTGCTTTTAACTGATCCAAGGGGATAACCACTGAAAGGATCTGGCGAAGGGGGGGTCTCATGAAAGAGATTGCGTACCCATAAGAGACAATTTCCCGTACACAGGCATCTGAAGTGGTCTTTAACCAGGACTGGGCAAACTGTAGAAATCGGCCTCCCATCCTGGGGTCCTCCAGGGGGATACCTGCCCCATCATGCAGCAGTCTTGTCTTGTTTGAAAGCAGGCTGACGGGCGGCACAGGATTGTTTAGATTTGGGCTTAGTGGTTTTGGAAGTACGAGCCTGTCTCGGGTATGCCTGACCTTTTTTTTTATTTGGAGGTTGAAAGGAATGAAAAGTGGTACTCTTAGCCTTCTGAGCAGAAGGATTAGTACCTGGGAGAAACGCAGTCTTGGCAAGTCAGTCACAATCTTATTCAGATCTTCTCCAAACAGGATGTCTCCCTTGAAATGGAGTACCTCCAAGGTCTTTTTAGATTCCAGGTTCACCTTCCAGGACCTCAATCACAGAATCCGGCGAACAAGGACAGACGTAGTAGAAGCCTTTGCCACCATGACCCCTGCATCAGAGGCCGCCTCCTGAATATAGTGAGAGGTTGTGGTAATATACGACAGATATTGTCTGGCAGTGTCAGAAAAATCCTGTCGTAGCTCCTCCTCAATTACCTGAACCCATGCTTCAATTCCTTTTGCCGCCCAAGAGGCAGCCATAGTGGGTCTATGTACAGCACCGGTAAGAGTGTAAATAGACTTCAGGCATCCCTCCACACACTTATCTGTTGGTTCCTTCAGTGAGGTGAGGTGACAGGCAGAGTAGATGACACCACAAGATGGGCGAAGTGAGAGTCCACTGGCGGTGGAGTTTCCCATTTCTTGCTCAACTCCGCAGGGATAGGATAACGAGCTAGCATCTTTTTGGACAGGGAAAACTTCCTGACGTATGTCAATTAAGAGGTCAGAATGTGGTAAAACTACTTTAGCAACCTCCTGACATTTAAACTTATCAGGTTTCTTAATGTCATCATCAATTTTGAGAATCAGCTTGATAGCCTCTACAAGGTCAGAAACATCAACCTGGGTTGCAGATTCCTCATCAGAAGCAACTGTATCAGTATCTGATGGATCAGTATATTCCCAATCTTCATCGGACAAATTATTTGAAATATTAGTGGATTGTGAGGAAGAAATGGCCCGCTTAGATGACCCCTTGGCCCCAGAGGGATGTGGGTTGGACTTTCTTCTAACCAAAGTCTGATTTAATTGCTGTAACTGGGTAGACAAAGTATCCGTCCATGGCGGATTAACTACAGGGACAATATGTGGCTATAATGGCACAGGAGGCCCCATAGGATGAGTGAGACACGTTACAAGCATAGTCAGCATATTTGAAAAAGCTGCCCAAGGTGTGTCTTGATTGACCACAGATGCCACAGACTGTGAGATGTATGACCCCCAGCACCTGAACCAGCAGCTAACATTCCCCCTACTGGTGAATCCATGATTACAGCACTGCATGATGCAGGAGCATCCGAGGATGTCCCACCCTGTGTAGCAGACATCATGTGGGATGTAGCCTTAGGATGTAATATTACAATATAGCCAGACAAATACAAAAAAAACAGCATATAATCCCCTGTGTTTTGTGACAGTAAATACAGAGCACAAACAGGAGATATAAGTGGTGTGGGGTGACTGAAAAACACAGTGAGAAATAAAAAGAGTATACCCTGTGTAGTACTATATATTATATGAGACCCTGACGCACCTAGTTCCCCAGGGTACAGAATATAGTGGTAACAAACGTTTGATACACAAGAGTGGAATCCACACAGCAGCTATAGGCACACTCAGTCACAGGTACAATGCAGGAAGTATCACATATAACAATAAAACTGCACTGGACTAGTAATTACATATAGGTATGTATGTATACAGATATAACAATGCACAGTAAACACTGGATGTATATCACAGAATACTTGTACTAAATATTCAGATAGCAGTACACTTGTTCTTAACTAACACTGTCTAAAATGACATGTAGAATACTTAAGTGTCTGTAAATGCACAGCACTGATGATACAGGTGGATTTACAGAGAAGACAGTGCAAGCAGTCCCAGAGATCAGCCCAGCTATGTAATGGTGTCAAAATCTCTTCAGGGAGTGAGTGAGAGAGAGAGATGCAGCACCAGGGCAGGAACACCAGTAGTAGATGGCACCCGGAGCTGGGGGAGGGGCTACAGGTCAGTGCCTTATCCCTTCTGCTGGAATTCACCACCTATACTGTGCAGCCTTTTGCAAATGGATTTTAATAAATCCGAACTGTGGCTCTTGCCCTGGTGGATCTAGTGGGGTCCATGTGAGACACAGTGTCCATGCCAGCAGCACAGTCCATCTCCTGGGCCAGCGACCGGGCAGCGATTTACCTTACCTCCCCCCTTTTAGTGCAGCCACATGATCCTGGAGAATAACAGTGGTAGTGCCTGAAGAAAACTGGTGTGTCTCTGCTGCAAGTACCTAGGAACCAGGCCGTGGTAGTATGCAGCGCCGCTGAGCGAGGTGATGGAGCCGCAGCACAGCATGTCATAAAGACATAGAAAATGCTGTGGCCCTTGAAGTCTTCTAAAAAAGCTCTTTTCAGGGCTGCCTAGCGCAGCCCCACCTGTTAGTGACCTGCACTGCAGGCACCAACTTACAAACTGAGCTCCAGTGCCTGGAGGCGTAGCTATAGAGAGGGAGTGCATCTTGGGAACAGTCAAAGCTTTAGCCTGTTGGTGCCTCGGATCAAGATCCAACTCTACACCCCCACTGTTATTCCCTGTGGAATATCAGTGTACCTCACTGCAGAAATTCCATTCTCCTAAAGGTGAAATTGTATTCTTTTATTACTACTCTTGGCCCTTGTGACCAGCCCTGGCCATTACTCATTTCTAATTCTTCTAGCTCTCTCTGCTGCTTTTGAAACTGTTGGTCATTCTCTTCTCAATCAAACACTACAATACCTTTAAGACACAGCCCTTTCTTGGTTCCTATCCTACATAACTAATTGTTTCTTCAGTATCCACTTCTCTGAATCCAACTCCTCTTCACTACCTCTTTAAGTTGGAGTACTGCAGGGCTCAGACTTAGGTCCTCTGCTTTTCTCAATCTATACTTTCTCTCTTGGTAAATTAATCAGCTCTTTTGGATTTCAGAATCATCTGTACGCAGATGATACTCAAATCTACCTATCCTCCCCAGATTTGTCACCACCTGTGTTGGGCTGTATCACTGCATACCTCTCTGCTGTTTCATCTTGGATGTCATCTCACCACCTCAAACTTAATATTTCCAAAAGGTTAATTATATTTCCACCAGCCAATAGTAGTTACTAACATGATATCTCTATCACTGTTGAGAACTCGACAATAAATCCTACGCCACATGCTTGCTGCCTAGGTATCATCCTTGACTCTGAACTGTCCTTTATTCCCCACATTCAATCTATCTTAAAATCCTGCTATATGCATCTAAAAAACATATACAAAATATGACCATACCTTACACAAGACACTGCAAAAACGTTAATCCATGCTCTCATTATCTCCCGCATTGATTATTGCAATAGTCTACCTTCTGGTTTTACCAAGATGAGACTCTCACCACTACAATCCATTCAGAATGTAATCTTCCTTGCTAGATGTTCATCATCTGCAGATACACTCTGTGAATCCCTCCATTGGTTACCTGTATTCTACCATATTCAATATAAATACTTTTGTCCACGCACAAAGCCATTAACCAAACCACACCAATGTACAACACTTCATTAATCTCAAAATATCTCCCAACCCAACCTCTTCGCTCTTCACAAAATCTACGTCTCTCATCCACATGCATTACTCACTCCCATGCAGGATTTCAGGACTTTCTTTGGGCTACAGCCACTCTGTGGAATGCCCTTCTATGCACAATAAGTCTCTACTCGAGTCTCCAAACCTTCAAGCATTCCCTGAAAACTTACCTATTCAGGAAAGCTTATCAAATCCCAGAACTAATTACATAACTTTCATAAGCTTTCCTATCTAATTATCTGCCTACTGTACAGTTCACACTTCTCTTCCTTCACTTTCCCTTCCTCCGGACCTCGGTTCATCATTGCTAAGTAGCCATATCATGTTGCCCACCGAGAACCTTTGCAATCTAGTGGGAAAATATGCAATAGATAGCACCTATACTTATGTATCAATGCTATTTCCCTATTGATTGTAAGCTTGCGAGCAGTGCCTTCCTACCTCTATAACAGTTTGTTATAACCCAGTTTTGTTTTATCATTGTTTCCAATGAAATTTGCTGAACTATCTAAGAAACTGTTAATAAATACACAATAAATGACCAGTGCACCTTTGCTGTTACTTTTATTACTCTAATTTTCACAGCTATCAGTTATAGGGTCTGCTCCTTCGTCCAATGCCCTGCTGTGTTTTCGTTTATTTCTGTTGCTGATCCTGTAATTTGTCCTGATTATGCTGTTTGCCTACCACCTGTACTTAAACCTAAGAAACGTAACCTGGATACCAGTTACCGCTATCTAATATACAAAGATACAAGGCATATTTACACACTAAAATGCTTAGCACATAGATCTACAGTATTTATTTTAAATGCTTGTAAAAAAAATTATGTGTAGGCATCATGCTTGAAAAAGGGGTTAACAGTTCTATATGCAGAGAAAAAACATCAAATGAATAAATATTTCTAATAAAGAATAAGCTTTTAACAAATGCAGTCTTCATTGCCTCCTAACAACTTCTGTTATTTATTATGACAACAATGACACTTACATTTCAAAGATAGTGAACTTTATAGAAACTCCTATGGTTGTGTGTTGTCAGCCCTCTCCTTATTTGCAATTTAAATATGTGAATATCTGGTTTATTGCACATGTTTACTCAAGGTCTATTTTGGTAAATTCTTTATATTCAATTTAGTAATCCAAGCCATCTGCTTAATTCCAGAGGAAATTTTAATAGCCAAATAAATCATTCTTTATGTGCATGGTGATAAAAAAAAGTTTTGTCATAGAAAGAAACATAGCATTTGACTGCTGATAAGAACCACTTGGTCCATCTAGTCTGCTCCTTTTTAACTATTGGTAACCTCAACCCTACTGTATTTGTGCCTTAGTTCTTTGCAAGGATATTCTTATGTCTATCCCAAGCATGTTGAAATTGCTCTACTGTCTTAAGGATCATATAGACGGGCCGATGTGGGAGAGATTTGTGCTGAGTGAACCGCTCAGCACACATCTCTCTCACCGCTCAGCACAGCGCGATGTGTGCTGAGCGTGTGGGGGGAGATGGGGGGGCGCTCATTTCACCCAGCGGGTGAAGTGAGCGACCCGCTAGATTGGCCTGCATGCAGGCCAATCTAGCACCAGCGATAGCGATGCGCGGGGCTGCGCATCGCTATCGCTGTAGGGGGTACACACGGAGCAATAATGCTTAAATTCTAAGCAATCTAGTCAGATTGCTTAGAATATCGCTCCGTGAGTACCCTCCTTTAGCTTCTACCACCTCTGATCCTGTTTGATAACTTTGTTGAGGTAAAATAAAGAAAAAAGAAAAGAAAAATGTTTTGGTTCTCCTTTGTTATATCTAGAATGCAAAGGTCAAGATGTTTGTATAATGTGGAACCAATTTGAAATTCAATTAGATTTGGCCAGTTTAAGGGTCATGGCTCATTCGCAGATCAACTGTCACATTGAATCAGATCATTTTTGTCATTTCAAGTCTGTAACTCACATTCATAGTGTAAAATTTTAAAATTTTAAAATAAACTATACAATGTTGTCTATTCAAACTGAGATGGCTATGGTGTATCATACTTTAACTTTTTTTTTAGAAATGCACACTGCTGAGTTAGAGTTTCAAATGTAAGGTTCAAAGTTTAGTCACCAGTTATTGCTGGCTGTTTACCGATCACATATCTTAAAAAATTAAACTATAAAATGCTGTCTTTTCATGCTTAAATAGCTAGGCTTTATAGTGTTAACAGTTTCTGATTTGAACATCAAAGTGAGTTTGAGGTTGAAGTTCAAATATGGGTCAAACATGGTAACACTGACTTGAGCATTGTGAACGCTGTTCACCTTGGTCTAATATACAGTAGTTTAGTCATAAGTAGATTAACTAAAGTTTGAGAATTTACTGCAAGTTTTTGAACTTTTGTGCTGATTACATCGTTCATGAAACAAATTCAAGGATTTAATTCTGAGGACATCTCAAGGGCAGTGTATAAAATAACTTAATGTCAAATGGAAACCATGAAATATTTGATTCAATGAAATAGCATTCTGTAGCATCTTCAATTAGTAATAAATACAATACATTATGATTGCCTCTCAATGTATACCTCTCAATTGTTTAAGTGTTATACTGTTCCTTTGTCAATACATAGAAAAATAATTGTTACAACAGTATTTGGTAAAAAAAATAAAACCACAAAAAAAAGTAAAAATGGAAACCATAAGTTTCATGATTGGGGATTTCAAACAGTGTGTAGGATACAGTATTACTGTATATGTTTGTTTGAACAAAAATTTACATATACCGTTTTCATCCAATTCCTTACCTATTTCCTTGAGTCCTGGTTCTCCTGTTGCAAATAGTACGATAAACACTACCGATATTATTGTGACCAAAATGAACATCACAATGAGTGATATCTCTAAAGAACTAAATACTCTTTTTTTCCCCATCTAGAAAAGAAAAAAAAGAAATTTTTTATTGATAATACACAATACAACAAATCCAAGACATAAGTGATAAATCATGAGTTCAAGCCTATCAAGGCAAAAGTAGGAAAATACCCAATTCATAATAAAGCTTGACACTTTATATCAAGAACTGTGTCATCTGTGCATCCTGTTCCACGTACTGGTAGTGGGTTAAATTATTTAATGACAAGCCCAATGAATGAGTCTAATAAGCCACATTCATACAAAAAGACATAACTATCAAAGTAATAGGATGTATACCTGCTATGGGACTCACATCTGTACACCATGTTTACACTTTTAGCAAATACACTGGACCCATAATAATTTTAATATGGAGCAACAAATGTCTTGTAATGCTCACTGTTCATCCATGCTAGTATTGATACCTTAGATGTATAATTATATTTTAATATGTGTATTTTAAAAAATCAAGGTAATATGAGGGTACATTTTAAACATTCATTAATACTGTATACTTCAGTAAAAATAATATAACTTGTGTAATTTCTGAGTATTATCCACATAAATATATATGTAACAGTTTCCATAATTTGTTAAATTGGCATCAACGAGAAGTCATTTGTAATACAGTATTAGACTCCTGGCTCACCTTTACATTCCTGGAATAAAAGGATATTTATTTTATAAGCCCGGGGATGTGTCTTGGTAACCCTCCCCAAACACCCTAAGCACCCAGTTAGGGAACAAACCATGCACCATTGAAAATAATTCAGAAATGTAAATACTGTAATATAGAAGTGTTAGCTGTAAAATATACTATATTGTGACTAATAAGACATAACAAATTAACAACAAAAAACTGAAACTTAACTTTTTGCTGTTCTCTAGTGGAAACATGAGCATACACATTTATTCCAATCAATGCAGTGTAGTCCTAGACTTAAGGCCAAATTTAATTTGCCTTGAAAATCCGTTTACGCAGTAAAAATATGTAAATTGTAAAAAACTGCCTATTCAATTGACCGCATAATCTGATTTGCTGTAATTTTACTGCAAATTTCAATTCACTATCTCTGAGCAGGTGATAAGCTTGGGGAAAACCCCAATTTTAAGTTAAAAATGTCAGGATTTGGTTCAGAACACCTGGGACACCCCCCTAAAGGACTAGTTTTTTATTTTATTTGCCCAATAATGACATGTCATTTTTGGGGTGAAAAAGTGCAAAACTATGGAAATTGAGTTAAAAGGTATGGGACAGGTATATTGGGGTTCTTTATAAGTGGGACAAGTCTTTTTAGGCTTGCAGGTGGGAGTAATCTTTTTTTTTTTTTTTAATTGCGTAAAATGACCCCTATACAGTATATATTTATACCAATATTTATGTATCCCTAAGTTAATTTTAGCACTTATTTTAATGAAAAAACTAGCCTTCTATCATTTTTCACTTTTTTAAAAAATGGATATACTGTACCAGCCATTTTACCGAATTTAAGTACCTAAAATACTTTTATTAAAAATAAACTTCTATACTGTTATCTTATGTTAGTTTACCTTTTTTGGGGTGTACAAGCAAATTTACCCTTTTTTTACTTTTCACACCCATCAACAATTTTTGTGGTAATCCCATTTTTGCTAATTTTTTATTGAATAGATGAATCATGGAAGGTCATACCTGCGAAATGCCAGTTTTTGCAGCAAAAAAGCTGCGAAAGCCGTGAAAATGGCAATCACTGTAAATTACCGTTATTCCACATCTCATTAAATTTGTTTCTATATCTGATACAAATTCAGTGATAGGATAGAATTATAGAATACTGTTAGTCCAATCTGTTTTAAAGCACAGCTGTCACATACAAATGCAACAGTAAATCTTTTTTAGGGTCTTAATTGTTATTTATAAAATCCAATGGTTGTCTACCCCATCAGTGACCAAATACAGCAGGGAAGCCCTCTTAAGTTGGAGTGCTCCTGTGGTGCTTACTCCACACTCGGGCAAGTCGGCGGGCAGATCAGCGGCCCTTGCAGCCCTTGATACCCTCGCTGCCCTTTGTGGCAGAGATGCAGATGTCATGGACGCTGAAGTGGATGTCCGAGTGGCCCCGGGCCCCCCACGGCATGGGGGCGGTGACTGGCGGGTGGATTGACAGCCCCGGAAAGAGAATGCTGGAGGCCCTCATGTCAATCCTAGTAGAAGGACCTGGGCTAAGAGGATAGGCTGTCACTCAGGCACCCTAGTGAGGTAGTGGCGGCAAGGGCACCGGTCTGCACTTCCCACAATCCTGCTCTCAAACATGTGCTCACTGGCAAACATGTTTGATGAACTGTTCCTCCTTCTGGTCAGCACAGGGTCAGGCATTACAATGTCATTTGTCCTCTGCTGAACGACCATATTTTGGACAACCCGGTGTCTCTGTCGGGCTTTGGTCTCTTCAGGGCTGATCGCTCCAACGTTCTCTCAGGAAAAACAAAGGGTGGTGGCATCTGCTTCTACATCAATGACAGATAGTGCACCAATGTCACGATCTTAGGCAAATCATGTAGCCCTCACCTGGAGATGCTAAGTATCAACTGCAACCCCTTCTATTTGCCTTAATTGTCCTTGTGGGAGTTTACATCCCTCCTCCTCGCCTGCATGGACGAAGCCCTGCACCACCTGGCTGTATGCATATCCAACATAGAACAAAAACAATCAGACTCTCTGTTAGTAGTGCTGGGTGACTTCAACAGAACTAACCTGAGCAAGGAGCTACCTAATTCCAAACATCAGGTCACTTGTCCCACTAGGGAAGGGTGCACCCTTGACCACTGCTACACTACCATCAAATCTGCCTTCCGGTCTATCCTGCGTGCTGAACTCAGCCTATCTGACCACTGCCTCATCCACCTACTCCCTACCTATACACAGAAGCTGAGAGCGGTTAAGCCTGTTGTCAAGACTGTTAAGAAATGGACCAATGAGGCTAATATGAAGCTCCAGGACTGCTTCGACTACACGGAATGGGGGGTCTTCAAAGCCTCGGCCACTGACCTGAATAACCTGACAGACACTTTCACATCCTACATCAGCTACAGTGAGGACATGTATGTACCTACCAAGACTTACCACATTTACAACAACAACAAGCCCTGGTTCAATGCCCAGCTCAGGCAACTTTGTCGGGCCAAAGAGGAGACCTATAGCAGTGGTGACAGAGCACTATACAAACAAACTAGGAACTCTCTGACTAAAGAAATCAGGCTAGCCAAAGAGCGGTTCTTGGACAAGCTGACAAACGATCTCTCCACCAATGACCCCATATCTGTATGGAAAAGAATGCAATCCATAACCAACTACAAGAAATATCAAAGTTCACCACCGTGCATAAAGACCTAGCAGATGAGATGAAACACTTTTATTGCAGAATCACAAAAGAAGTACCCTGCGACCCAAACAATCACCACTACGATGCCCCGAACACCGACTGCCAACTCCAAGTACTGCACGTCACCCAAAAAGAGGTTGAGGCACTGTTCAAAAGGGCCAAACCCAGGAAAGCTCCAGGTCCTGACGGAGTGTCACCATCTGCTCTGAGAGCATGTGTGGGTCAGCTCACCCCCATATTCACCAAGATCTTCTACAAATTACTGGAGCTACAGAAAGTCCCTTCCTGCCTCAAAAGGTCCACTATCGTCCTGGTCCCCAAGAAACCCTCTATCACAAACCTGAATGACTACAGGCCGATAGCACTGACATCTGTGGTCATGAAAACGTTCTAGCATCTGTTTCTTAATCACCTGAAAACTGTGACTGGCCCCCAACAGTTTGCCTATTGATAAAATCGGTGTGTTGAGGATGCAGTCAACCTGTGCCTGCACTACATTCTAAAGTACCTAGACATTCCTGGTACCTACACCTACACGAGGGTCCTGTTTGTTGATTTCTACTTGGCCTTCAATACAATCATTCCCAGTATACTCCACCCTAAATTACTTCGCCATGGGGTTCCAGAAGCTACCTGTTCTTGGATAGTAGACTTCCTGACAGATAGGACACAGGTGGTGAAAGCAGGGAATTCACTTCTGAAACGCAGTCCATTAATACAGGGGCCCCTTAGGGCTGTGTCGCCCCTGCTCTTCTCCCTATACACAAATGACTGCAACTCAGAGACACAATCAGTAAAGATCATCAAATTTGCAGATGACACCACCGTCATCTGCTTTATCAAGGATGGGGAGGAATCGGCCTTTAGACGGGAAGTAGACCAGTTGGCCCAGTGGTGCAGCCACAACAATCTTCAGCTTAACCCTCTCAAAACTGTTGAGATGATAATGGACTTTAGGAAGACGTCAGCTAGTGCACCTCTGCTAACGATTGCTGACAGTGTGGTATCGCTAGTGTACTCCTTCAAGTTCCTAGGGACCACAATCTCCCGGGACTTTAAATGGGGGTCCAACACTGATGCTACTGTTGGGAAAGTGCAGCAGAGTTTGTTTTTCCTCAGGCAACTAAGGAAGTTCAACATCCCACAGAAGCTTCTGCTCCTCTTCTACTCCGCGATTGTGGAGTCGGTACTGTGCTCCTCAATACTGGTATGGTACAGCTCTACCAGTGTGAGAGACAGATTCAGGCTCCAAAAGGTGTTCAGAATTGCAGAGACGCTCATTGGGGCCAACCTTCCCTCAGTCCAGGACCTGTACCTGTCCAGAGCTAAAAAACGGGCAACGAAGATAGTAAAGGACCAGCTACAGTACACCGCAGCCACAGCATGTTTAACTTGCTTCCTTCAGGCAGGTGTTACAGAGCCATCCCCGTCAGGTCCACTAGAAGCCTCAAAAGTTTCTTTCCCCAAGCGGTCCGCCTGCTGAACTCCTGAACATTGACTGACTAGACGTACATGTAACTCACTTGTATTCCTACGGTTTACCCATCTGTATGACTTTACTTGCCCCCCCCCACCTGCTTATTTGTTATCTACTTGGCTGTTGTATAGCAAACCGAAGACAAATTTCTAGAATACGCTAGTATACCTGGCCAATAAAGCTGATTTTGATTCCGATTCAATTAACTAGGAGCATTTGCCTTATACGTTTTAGTCAGGTGAAAATGAATGGTCACATTAAGAGCTGCAGTGATTTAATTGGTTAATAGTAAAAAGGAGAGGCTGCATTTCCATTAGTATTGATTCAGACAATAGAACATCTACGTTCAGTGTGGAGGCAAGAGATTCTCTTTGCATAGAACTTAAATCCAAAGAAGCTTTAAATCAACCTTTTGAAGCATACCCAGATTTTCTAAAAACCTTCAATTAAAGCCTAACCATTTAAAGAAACAGCTAACAGTAGAACTCTTGACCTACAGTCAAAGACCAGTATTAGCAAGGGAATTCTGAAATTAGCCTACAGTACTTTATGAGGAAACTTTTGTTCCTGATTTACAGCAACAATCAAAAAGCAGCTGAAAGTGTTTATCTCTTCAATCTTTGGAAGGTTGATAAATCCCCAGAAAGATTAAATTAAAGCATGTTAAACAATGAAGACCTAGATGTTTTAACCATTCCAGCCAACATGAGTAATACATCTCTAGTGGCCACTTTCAGAGTTTAAAGCCTGCCATGCATGAGATACAGTATACATATATTCAGTTGTTGTGTCATTAACTTCATTTTAAATACCTTTTTATTCTTTACTTTAGCTGGTATTTACAACCATACAAATATAATAAAGTTTATGCATTATATCTGATTAAATTCACCCTTGACCCTTTTATGGCTCAATTATCTAATTTGAATTCTATATTACTGCTAACTTAAAGTGAAGTGAGTTACAGTAAGTTATTTAAGAAAACTTTAACAAGGAGAGGCTTGCTTAAGCCACTGTTGCAATCCCAAACAATGTACCTGATGGTCTTAAACAAGTACTTTGGAGGAGATTTAGCAAAGCTTAAAGAGAGATAAAGTAGAGAGAGAAATAGGGGTCTTTTTTACTAAGCTTTGGGTGGCGATAAAGTGGATGGAGATAAAGTACCAGCCAATCAGCGTCTAACTGCCATGTCAAAAGCTGTGTTTGAAAAATGACAGGCGTTTTTTGGTTAGTATTTTATCTCTTTCCAAGGCTGAGTAAATAGACCCCATAGCTAAGGGTTAAAGTGGTGGGAAACGAGGTGAAACTATAATTACTACGTGTGATTGTAGGTGGAATCAGTTCCACCTCCTCGACGGCCTTGTAATTCCATATTATGTATAAGCAGTACCACTGTGTATCATGATGTGAATAAAGGGCACTACTGAGCCATGTAATGTGAATAAGGGGCACTGCTGTATGGCGTAACGTAAATAAGGGGCACTACTATGTGGTGTAATGTGAATCAGGGCACTACATGCCGTGTAATAGGAATAAGACTGGGGTATCTGTGTGGTGTAATTAGATGTGCGGGTACTGTCCCTTTATAAAGTATAAGAGTTAATGCACACATTTGTAGTTTGCAGAGGGATGCCAAATATCCTGGCTCCCCCTAATGGGATGTGGGGGTGGGGAATAAGTTCCACCACCTCTCTAGGACCACTTTAAGCCCTGCCCATAGCACCAACCAATCAGCTCCTAAATGACTTTTCAAACACACCCTGCAAAATGACAGTTAGGAGCTGAGTGGTTGGTACTTTATCTCCACTTTATCTCTCTCCAAACTTTGATAAATATCCCCTTATGTTTTAAATACTAAAACAGAATGTATATGTCATAGACAAAGTTATGTCTTCTGGTTATACTGCCTCCCTTTTAGCTCTCCCTTTCAGTATTCTTCATACATACATATCAATACATTTGATACACAAAAGAGAATCTCATGGCCAACATGTGCCCTCAGGGACTGATGTAAAGATCACCCAACTTAATATTTGATCAATATTCAGAGGCAGGGCATGGTATATTTATGCCTCGAATATAGACACTGTAGATCTTCACGTAGGGCTTCTGGTCACTTTAAGCGAACTCAAAATCATGGAGCCAGTGTGCTAGAGAAAAATAGCTTTACATAAATCAACCAAATTACTTTATAGTGCTTGTTTTTACAGCTGGAAAGACTAAATTATTTGTTCATCTCATTTATTTTTTATTTGTTCCTAAAAAAATAGTAGTTTCTTGCTGGTACGAAAACTGATTCACAAAAGTCTGATCCAATATTTCATATCATGGTAGAAGCCCATTACTGTAGTTGGCATCTTTATCATCAGTGGAACAAAAGCAGCTAAATTAGTATGAATTTACAGCTGACTTGGCATCTTACTGCTGTCATTGTTCATGAAACTCCATACTGCAATATTAGTTGATGCATCTTTCCACCAGCACTGTGCATAAGCCTACAATTAATTTATTTTGAACTTAAAAGGCATTCTGTCACTAAACATTTTAAACACTTAATTTACCTTTAAATGCAATGATATGCTCTAGTGTGCTTCTAAATCTGGTGAAGGGTCCCTGATCATTTATAAATCAAATAGAACATTTGATTATTTAAGCAATAAAGAACATCTGTTTTGATTTGCATCAAAATACATTGCAGATTGACCACTAAAGATAATCAAATATTGTTTAAAAGTCCTTTATATTTAAATTAAAAATAGTAGTGTTACAAAATATATATCTCAAAAATAACTAAATTCATACCATGAGCTCCCTTTGGGTGCTCTCTTCTGAAGTGTGTTAGTGTATAGTGTACATTGCGCTTTTTATATGAACGCTACATGATCATTTTAGAACAATTTAGAATAAGAAATTTACTGTACCACATCTTTATTAAAAAATATTTATTAGTTGGGTATTTGTTATACATAATGGATTGTATCCAATCATTAAAACTTCAGCAAATAACTATTGTTTTTGTGTGTTGTCATGAGCACAGAAAGTACTGTAAGATGCCGGAGACATTGCAGTTGCATATGCATACGCAGCTGTAGCCTCAAACACCACCCCAAATGGTTGTGACCTGCCTGCATTTTTGCAGCCACTCCTAGTTACTTCCCACAAAGGGGCCCTGACTTTCAATCACTGTGTGAATAAATACTTTCTGCGACCACCACCACAAAGCCCTTGTGGTACATGCATAGTGCATTTTAGAAGTTCGCGCAATGGCAAAATATCCCTCGACTGCATACTAAATGGGCATTGCGTACAAGTCTGAATCAGGTCAAATGATTCTTAGACCCTGTTCATACTGCAAATGATGAGGATACTAGAATGACCAGCATGATAGGCAGCATGAGTGATATAACTAGTCACTCAACAGGCTACACTGTTTTTTTTATAGTGCTCTATGCCCTACCCAGAATCCTCAGCCTCCCCATAAGCACTTTTTAACCCAATTTTTAACCCACAGACTGCCAGCCATGGTTGGGATATGGCCATGAATATATGTTCAATTGTGCAGTTTTAAGTTTTAAGCTAGCAATAGCAGCTTTCTTTCTAGGTTTTCACAGTTATTTGGGGTTTGCAGTGATCAGGTGCACGACAGACACCGGGGAAGGGTATAAAGAAGCAAAAATATGGAGCTGCTGGAATATCCCATACAAGTGGGTGTTTCTTACTTGTCCCATCTGATGCATACACACCAGGCAAGTGGTTATGTGTATATAGAATAACAAACACTATGCTGCTCAAGTTCAAGATTTGCCATTTGCATCCAAGGTTTGATGTTTACATTAGAAGCTTAATAAACATCCTACACAATGTAGCTATTCAGCATGAGCCAATCCTGCTGTAAAATGATTTTGAAAAAATGGGCTTACTCTTAAACCTGGTCATGGAGGGGCCACAATGTCTGAGTAACCCAAGTGGGCTTACTTCTCCTCCTGTGAGGTATGGTATAGGAATTCTCTTTTATCATAAGTAACTAACTGTTTCTAACTAATCCTACTGCATTGTAATAGGTTAAGTTACTGCCACAATCAGGCTCCAGTGCTGGGTATGTGGTTGTGGTCATACAGATAAAGCACCTCCTGGATGGTGCTGACTAAGTGGGAGATTTATCAAAGCATGGAGAGAGATAAAGTACCAACCAAATGGCTTCAGTCATTTTACAGGCTGTTTAAAAAATGTCAGTTAGGAGCTGATTGATTGGTACTTTATCGTTCTCCACTTTATCTCTCTCCACACTTTGATAAATATCCCTCTTACTCCCCACTGGTCACTTACTGTAAACAAGTTCTGCTTTGGCAGTGAGAAGAGAGTGAGGTTGGAGACACTGAGCTCAAACGCATTACAGCCAGAGAATGGATAAGCATTTGACATGTATCAGGTACTCTCAGGACAGAAGCAGATGTTGGTATCCTGAGAGTACTATAAGTAAATGATTATTAGCTCCAATAAATTAAACATTATTTCCAGTTGAATGTATCAGAAATATCACAACATACAGATGCTCTTGGAAGTTTAGGTGATATTCATCAAGATGTACAAAATAATATATACTGTAAGTTCTGGATTTGTATCTTATGAATTTAACACACATACTGTATGTTCGCAGAAGGTAAACCAGCCCCTTGCCTCTCTAAACCAATGATAAATAGTTCACAAATTTGGATGTTGATACACTTATACAATTTTATGATCTCACATCAAGAAATGATACATTCCAAACTTGGATTTCAGTTTGACAGCAACCTGTCAATGTATATTTTTGAATATTTCATACTAAATACACAGACTATCCCTACATAATGTTTAGTAATAAGGAAGCAAATCAAATTGTTTCTTTCAGTTTAAACACAATATGATTTATCACTGACTACATTTGAGATAACTTTTACTATCTTTGTAATCAGACTGGATAAACAAGATAATGACTTCCTGTGGAGCTTTTTAGTTAAAGGTATTCACCTTCCTTCATCCTACTTAAAATTTGATTACCTCTCTCAGAATGTCACTTAAAGAAGCTGAATTCTTCAATGGCAATAGAATATATGTCTACAGTCACCAAAAATGGATCCCCCTTGGTGCTGCCGTGCTGGATATTATAGATTTCAGTATGGCAGTGCCAGTTATTGGATGTTATTACAGATGTATACTTTTAAACATACTTTAAGCAACATTAGCTATAAATACAGTTCAGATTAGCACCTAGCCTTGACATTTCCTCTTGATGGCTTTGTTGCTTGGGAACTTTAAGTTTTTCTGTGAATTGTTGGCCATCTAAATCATGTGGCCCCAGCCACAATGGTAAAACTTTTTACACTTCACGGCCAATTTGATGAAGGAGTTCTAAAACCAAAACTATTGTTCCAGTTAACTTTATACATGTACAGTATAATGAGTTGGACAGGCTGGATTTAATAGTGCCTGGCTTGTTTGATACAAATATATAAGTCCAGTTTGCATTGAATCTGTTGATAACAAGGAAAAGGTGAAGGCTTGGACAAAAAAAATGAGGGATACATTTTTGTGGCTGTCCTATACATTTTTGTAGCTGTCCTATTTGTGTGAATAATAGAGATGTGCGTGATCGGGTCTACCCGGATTTACTCGGATTTACCAGAGTCTCAAAACAGCATCTTGTTGGCTCTTGGATATCAATGGATAGCCAATGAGAAAAATCCGGATAAATCCGAACTTGCGTTAATTCTGGCATTAAGAACTGAGTAAATCCGAACCAGCACATCTCTTGTTTTTCCTGAGTTGAGCAACTGAAATAAAAATGTTTTCTAAAACGTTCTTATACAAAAAAATTATATATGTATATACTGAAAAAACTCTGTATAAAATTTGCTTGAAAAAGTTAAATTTAATTTTTACTTTAAAACAATTAACATGACATGATTAGACAACGGCATACATTTGCCATAATCTGCACAAATAAACCACTATTAAAACTGATATGACTTTTATGTCGCAATGTATTTTGTCTATATAATTTTTTTTGTGTGAAATGCATTAATTTTCAAACATCTGCCAGATTATGTGGAGCTAAATTAGAATTGAATGTCTGTCTTTTTTATATTTGCAAAAGCACCCAAAGATGCACTCTCATACAACTATGGCCCTCATTCCGAGTTGTTCGCTCGCAAGGCGAATGTAGCAGAGTTACACACGCTAAGCCGCCGCCTACTGGGAGTGAATCTTAGCTTCTTAAAATTGCGACCGACGTACGCGCAATATTGCGATTACAAACGAGTTAGCAGTTTCAGAGTAGCTCCAGACTTACTCTGCCTGTGCGATCATTTCAGTGCTTGTCGTTCCTGGTTGACGTCACAAACACACCCAGCGTTCGCCCAGGCACTCCCACCGTTTCTCCGGCCACTCCTGCGTTTTTTCCGGAAACGGTAGCGTTTTCAGCCACACGCCCCTGAAACGCCGTGTTTCCGCCCAGTAACACCCATTTCCTGTCAATCACATTACGATCGCCGGAGCGAAGAAAAAGCCGTGAGTAAAAATACTTTCATCATAGTAAAGTTACTTGGCGCAGTCGCAGTGCGAACATTGCGCATGCGTACTAAGCGGATTTTCACTGCGATGCGATGAAAAATACCGAGCGAACAACTCGGAATGAGGGCCAATATGTATACTTTCACATTTTGTTTACTTTATGCTCCCTTATGTCTGGTAAGGCAAAAAGGGGGAATAACTAAAATACAGTTCATCTGGAAAGTATTCATAGCACTTCTTCTTTTTTTCCACATTTTGTTATGTTACAGTCTTATTCCAAAATGTAATAAATTAATTTTTCCCATCAAAATTCTACACACTATACCCCATAATGACAACGTGAAAAAAAGCTTTTTTTGAGATTTTTGCTAATTTATTAACAATAAAAAACTAAGAAATCATGTACATAAGTATTCACATCCTTTGCTTAATACTTTGTTGATGCACCTTTGGCAGCAATTACAACCTCAAGTCTTTTTGAATATGATGCCACAAGCTTGGCACACCTATCTTTGGGCAGTTTTGCCCATTCCTCTTTGCAGCACCTCTCAAGCTCCATCAGGTTAGATGGGAAGCATCGGTGCATGGCCATTTTCAGATCTCTCCAGAGATGTTCAATCGGACTCAAGTCTGGGCTCTGGCTGTGCCACTCTAGGACAGTTACAGATTTGTCCCGAAGCCACTCCTTTGATACCTTGGCTGTGAGCGTAGGGTCATTCTTCTGCTGAAAGATGAACCGTCGCCCCAGTCTGAGGTCAAGAGCACTCTGGAGCAGGTTTTCATCCAGGATGTCTCTGTACATTGCTGCATTCATCTTTATCTCTATCCTGACTAGTCTCTCAGTTCCTGCCACTGAAAAACATCACCACAGCATGAGGCTGCCACCACCATGATTTACTGTAGGAATGGTATTGGCCTGGTGATGAGCGGTGTCTGGTTTCCTCTAAACTTGATGCCTGGTATTCACGCCCAAAGAGTTCAATCTTTGTCTAATCAGATCAGAGAGTTTTGTTTCTCATGGTCTGAGGGTGCTTTAGATGCATTTTGGAAAACCCCAGGTGGGCTGCCATGTGTTTTTTTTACTAAGGAGTGGCTTCCGTCTGGCCACTCTACCATACAGGCCTGATTGGTGGATTGCTGCAGAGATGGTTGTCCTTCTGGAAGGTTCTCTTCTCTCCATAGAGGAATGCTGTAGCTCTGATAGAGTGACCATCAGGTTCTTGGTCATCTCCCTGACTAGGGCCATTCTCACCCGACCGATCAGTTTAAATGGCCGGCCAGCATTAGGAAGAGTCCTGGTTGTTTTGAGCTTCTTCCATTTATGGATGATGGAGGCCACTGTGCTCATTGGGACTTTCAAAGCAGCAGACATTTTTCTATACCCTTCCCCAGATTTGTGCCTTGAGACAATCCTGTCTCGGATGTCTACAGACAATTCCTTTGACTTCATGCTTGGTTTGTGCTCAGACATGCACTGTCAAGTGTGGCACCTTAAATAGACAGGTGTGTGCCTTTCCAAATCATGTCCAATCAACTGAATTTACCAATTTAGCTATAGGAACATCTCAAGGATGATCAGTGGAAAAAGGATGCACCTGAGCTCAATTTTGAGCTTCATGGCAAAGGCTGCGAATACTTCTGTACATTTGCTTTCTTATTTTTCATTTTTAATAAATTAGCAATAATCTCAAAAAAACTTTTTTCACGTTGTCATTGTAGGGTATTGGGGCTAATTCAGACCTGATTGCTCACTAGCTGTGTTTTGCAGTCCTGCATTCACATAATCGCCGCCCACCAGGGAGTGTATTTTAGCTGTGCAAGTATGAGATCGCATGTGCAGCCGAGCAGTACAAAAAGATTTTGTGCAGTTTCATAGTAGCCCAGGACTTACTCAGCTGCTGCGATCACTTCAGCCTGTCCGGGACCAGAATTAACGTCAGACACCCGCCCTGGAAACGCTTGGGAACACCTGCATTTTTCAAACCACTCCCAGAAAATGGTCAGATGACACCCACAAACGCCATCTTCCTGTAAATCACCTTGCGATCGCCCATGCGAATGGACCCTTCGCGCAAACCCATCGAAGAGCAACGAACCGCTTTGTACCTGTGCGACACACCTGTGCATTGCGGTCCATACGCATGCGCAGTTCTGACCTGATCACAGCGCTGCAAAGAATGCTAGCAAGCGATCAGGTCTGAATTACCCCCATTGTGTGTAGAATTTTGAGGGAAACAATGAATTTATTCCATTTTGGAATAAGGCTGTAACATAACAAAATGTAGAAAAAGTGAAGCGCTGTGAATACTTTCTGGATACATTGAAAACTGAACTTAGCAAGGTAGTGCTAATGTGATTGCAATATAATTAGATGGGAAACCATCCACAGAAAATACTTGTTGGAGGTGTTAAGCAAAAGTAGTGATGACTATCTAGACTAGAGATGTGCAGCAGGCATTTTTCATGTGTTGTGTTTGGATTCGGGTCCATGGTCATTTTTTTTTATTCGGACGCGTTTTGGCAAAACCACCCTTTCGGGTTTTGGATTCGGGTGTTTTTTTAAAAAAACCCTCAAAAACAGCTAAAATCATAGAATGGGGGTAATTTTGATCCTGTAGTATTATTAACCTCAATAACAATAATTTCCACTCATTTCCAGTCTTTTCTGAACACCTCACAATATTATTTTTAGTCCTAAAATTTGCACCGAGGTCGCTGGATGACTAAGCTAAGCGACCCAAGTGGGCGGCACAAACACCTGGCCCATCTAGGAGTGGCACTGCAGTGTCAGACAGGATGGCACGTCAAAAAATAGTCCCCAAACAGCACATGATGCAAAGATAAATGAAAGAAAAAAGAGGTGCAAGATGGAATTGTCCTTGGGCCCTCCCACCCACCCTTATGTTGTATAAACATGACATGCACACTTTAACAAACCCATCATTTCAGCGACAGGGTCTGCCACACGACTGTGACTGAAATGACTGGTTGGTTTGGGACCCCACCAAAAAAGAAGCAATCTCTCCTTGCACAAACTGGCTCTACAGAGGCAAGATGTCCACCTCATCCTCATCCTCCGATTCATCACCCCTTTCACTATGTACATCCTCCTCCTCACAGAGTATTAATTCGTCCCCACTGGAATCCACCATCACAGGTCCCTCTGTACTTTCTGGAGGCAATTGCTGGTAAATGTCTCCACAGAGGAATTTATCATTTATTTTGATGAACATCATCTTCTCCACATTTTCTGGAAGTAACTTCCTACGCCGATCGCTGACAAGGTGACCGGCTGAACTAAAAGCTCTTTTGGAGTACACACTGGAGGGGGGGAAACTTAGGTAAAATAAAGCCAGTTGTGCAAGGGCCTCCAAATTGCCTCTTTTTCCTGCCAGTATATGTGCGGACTGTCTGACATGCCTACTTGGATGCTGTAACTCATATAATCCTCCACCATTCTTTCAATGGTGACAGAATCATATGCAGTGACAGTAGACATGTCAGTAATCATTGGCTTGCCACTCCATGTCGTAAATGGCATATTGGCAAGTTTACGCTTCTCCTCAGATGATTTTAATTTAGATTTTTGGGTTATTTTTCTGAACTTTTGCTTTTTGGATTTTACATGCTCTCTACTATGACATTGGGCATCGGCCTTGGCAGACCACATTGATGGCATTTCATCGTCTCTGCCATGACTAGTGACAGCAGCTTCAGCACTAGGTGGAAGTGGATCTTGATCTTTCCCTATTTTACCCTCCAAATTTTTGTTCTCCATTTTTTTATGTGTGGAATTATATGCCAGTAATATATCTGGAATTAGACGGCAGTAATGTTTTGAATTAGATACCACTAGATAGATACCAGATACCACTGTGAATGGAATGATGATGACCTATGCACAGTGATAGGACACTACCACAGCACCCTACAGCAGCAAGATGCAGCACAATACACTGTACTAGTATTAGTAATGTAGTATTACTGAGCACCACAAGACAATGAGCAGTGATACTGAGCACTGAAGATACTACTGAGCACTGATACTGAGCAGCACGATTAGCACAAGACACTGTACTAGTATTAGTAATGTAGTATTACTGAGCACCACAAGACAATGAGCAGTGATACTGAGCACTGATGATACTGAGCACTGATACTGAGCACTAATGATACTACTGAGAACTGATACTGAGCACTGATGCTACTTCTGAGAACTGACACTGAGCAGCACAATTAGCACAAGACACTGTACTAGTATTAGTAATGTAGTATTACTGAGCACCACAAGACAATGAGCAGTGACACTGAGCACTGATGATACTACTGAGAACTGACACTGAGCAGCACGATGCAGCACAAGGGAGAAACTGTACTATTATTACTGAGCAGCACAAAAGCACTCTGGAATTGTCACCCCCCAGATACCACTGTGACTGGAATGATGATGACCGATGCACAGTCACAGGACACTACTACCACAGCACCCTACAACAGCAAAATGCAGCACAAGCGAGACACTGTACTAGTATTAGTGAGCAGCACAAAAGCACTCTGGAATTGTCACCCCGCAGTTACCACTGTGACTGGAATGATGATGGCCGATGAACAGTCACAGGACACTACTACCACAGCACCCTACAGCAGCAATATGCAGCACAAGAGAGACACTGTACTAGTATTACTGAGCAGCACAAAAGCACTCTGGAATTGTCATCCAAAGACACCACTGTGACAGGAATGATGATGACCGATGCACAGTCACAGGACACTACTACCACAGCACCCTACAGCAGCAAGATGCAGCACAAGAGAGACACTGTACTAGTATTACTGAGCAGCAATAAGCACTGATACTTAGCACTGAGATTTGACACTGAGAGAACGTAGCCACGTCCTCTCTGTACCCTCTACAATGCCCGAGTGAAAATGGCGGCGATGTGCGGCTTTTTATATGGAATCCGAATCACGTGAGAATCCGACAGCGGGATGATGACGTTTTGCCTCGTTCCGGTTTTCCGAGTCAGGCGGAAACAACCGAGCCTGGCTCGGAGCCGTGTCTGACACGTGGAGTTCGGGGGGGTTTGCTTCTCGGCGAACTGAACCCGCTCATCTCTAATCTAGACACATCTGATTTCATAATACTCATTTTGATATTACCTACAGTAATTTACCAGCATGGTCGCTAAATTATGCTGAAGTGTGCTGTCTATTTACATGACATAGCCAACACTTTTATTCTAACTTGTACATAAAATAATAAAAGGTGAATAAAATATGTTTGTGTGGTTTTTTTTATCATTTTTATATTAATTACAAGTTAATAACTGTCAAAAAATGATTGTCTTTTGTGTTTTGATAGATACTGTATATAGGGGGTCATTCCAAGTTGTTCGCTCATTGCCGATTTTCGCTATGCTGAGATTTGTTGCTAATTGCGCATGTGCAAGGCACGCAGGGCACATGCGGTTAGTTATTTAATTAAAAACTTAGCAGATTTGCTGTGGATTCTGTGGCGCTTTTCAGTTGCTCTGCTGATCGGTAAATGATTGACAGGAAAGGGGCATTTCTGGGTGGTAACTGAGCGTTTTCCGGGAGTGTGCTAAAAAACGCAGGCGTGTCAGGGAAAAACGCGGGAGTGTCTGGAGAAACGGGGGAGTGGCTGGCCAAATGCAGGGCGTGGTTGTGACGTCAAACCAGGAACTAAACGGACTGAGCTGATCGCAATCTGTGAGTAGGTCTGGAGCTACTCAGAAACTGCAAATAATTATTTATTAGCAGTTCTGCTAATCTTTCGTTTGCTATTCTGCTAAGCTAAGATACACTCCCAGAGGGCGACGGCCTAGCGTGTGCAATGCTGCTAAAAGCAGCTAGCGAGCGAACAACTCGGAATGAGGGCCATTGTGTATTTATAGGGTAATGCATCAATAGCACTTCTACTGTACTAACATTCTCAAACCACATCTCTATGCTATTGTGAAGTGTAAGCATATATACTTGTACACCCGCCATATGTCTGGTAGAAATGCTAATTTTTGTGTGCTGTAACACATGCTTATATGTACTATATGCATGCTTATATGTACTATATGCATTTTTCCTGTGTACATTTGTTGTGTAAATGGTTTCACCTCTAAATGATTTTATATTTATGTAGTGTACCCATTTTAATTTATAAAAATGCATACAAAATATTAATTATTTAAAGCTGCAGTTTTTAACATTATATATTAAACTTTACTCAAACTTTGACATATGACACTCATCCTTCCATCAATTTTGATAAAAGTCTATTTTTAGCATCTGTATTAATGTTCTAGCATTTAAAGCCGATCTTTTTAGCATGTGATTTACAATGATAAGTACACCAGCTGTTCAGTTCTAGCATAATCCCCAGAGACACAGGATGCTTACTAAACTTAGGAAACATGCCATGGCTGACAAACAGTGCAAGGCCCTGTGTAGCCAACTGCTCAATCTTGTGTAAAGTACAACATGGCACCATTACTGTTTAACTGTACACCAGCAACAAAATTCATTAAAACTAATCTCTGCTTTCCAGATCAATACCCCAGTGCAGTAATTGCATCTTACATTGGTTTAAAAGCATTCTAGATGACAAAATGCAAGTACATTCAGAAAAATAAACCTAATTCACCACCTATGCAGAAATAAGCTACAAGGTAATGTAAGCAATATAATTGCCACATAAATACACATTACAGTTTATGGTGTTTACTTTTAAATACTTTTAAATACTGGGGATGAAACAAAAGACTTGTGTTTTGTAGTATATTCAGAAAGGAAATGTAGAATAAATAAGTTCTTATATGTTATACTGTATGTCCTCTTTATTGGCAGTGAGTACACATCCACACACATACTGTATAGTTAACGTAAAGATAATTCTGAAAACAAACATGTTTTGGAAAATGTAAGAACCTTTGGTCATATTTAGTCTCTTGTTGTAGTAGCGGAGATCAGATTTTGGGGTGAATGCTATTGATTTTGTGTGCCCAATTGCCCGCCTAAAGTGATGAAGTTTTTGTGACTGTTACAACTGAATGCACCAGGTTTAGATGTGTAAAGCAGATAAACTGATCTAAACTGGTAACGCCATCTGAGCGTCCGAAAGACAGACTTTCTCAGGATGATGCAAGCAGAAATAGTGCAGTTTAGTGATTATAGTTGGCATGTACAGACAGCTGGCATGAACTCTGACTCCTCCCACCAGTGTCAAAGATGCACAGGAGAAAGTGGGGGAGCTGTGGCAGAGAAAGGCAGTGTGGAAAGGAGAAGGAGAGAAGTGGATAAAGTGTTGAGGGAGGAAGAGAAAGAAAAGAGGGAGGATAAAGAAGAGAGTTGGAGAGAAAGTGTCGGAGGGAGAAGGAGAGAGTGGAGGGTGATGTTATGAAAGAGAGGGGGGTATTGGAGACAGAGAGAATAAACTATTATTATTATTATTATTATTATTATTAGTAGTAGTATTATTATTATTATTATTATTATTATTATTATTATTATTATTATTATTATTTCTTTTTCATTTTTGCACTAATTTACCTATAAATGTAGACTAGGGAATTGCCAGCAATTAACATTAACAAGTGTAAATAATTGTGCTTCAAAGCAGAAGATAAAACAACATTAGAGATTTATTGGCTATAAAAGTAGCTTACACTGTAAAGTAAACTAACCCTTGAAACTAAATTGTAATTAGTAGCAATATTACCGATTACACATCAAGGTTTTCTTGGTTGCTATCTGTACTAAAATACCAGATATGATTACATATTATTTACCTAGTCTCCTTTCTATGTGTCTGATTAACTTGAATTGCCTGGTAAATAGTATTTGGTTTAGAAAATATTTAACCTGCGGTCAGATCAAAAAACAGCATAGGCACAAACTGATTTTTCAGCGTGAACACATTCTGGTCTATGTACTAAGCCTTGGGTGGAGATAAAGTAAATGGAGATAACGTACCAACCAACAAGCTCCTGTCATTTTTCAAACACAGCCTGTGACATGGCAGCTATGAGCTGATTGGCTTGTTCTTTATCTCTGTCCATTTTATCTCCAGCCAAGGCTTAGCAAATAAACCTCTTTATCATGCAAGTCCATGTTGACAATTTATATGAGTATAATAATGCATATGTAAATAGGTGCTTACCGTTTTTGGAGATTTGTAGAAATTGATAACCTAAATCAGTGGTTCTCAAAGCTGATCCTCAGGACTCCACGCACGCAGGTCATGTTTTCCAGGTTACCCGACAGGTGCACTGTGTATGACCAACTGTCTCATTTTAAAAATCCACAGGTGACCTGGAAAACATGACCTGTGTGGGGTCCTGAGAACAGAGTTTGAGAACTTGTGACCTAAATGTTGTTGGGTTTAATGTATTTTACAGCTGAGTGAGTTAAGATTCATTGTGTACACAACAGAGATTTTCTTTGCCCGCTAAAACCATAGCACTGTACAAAATGTACTTACTTCTAAGTTGGACTATAGACAATTGAACACTTGTACCTTTTCCACACTGCACAGAGATATTTATCATGCACCACACACTAATGTAATATAATTTGTTTGACAGTGTTACAGTGATTACACATATTAGACACTAACACAGTGGAAAAGTTTGAGTCTCCTGCTGGCTTCTCTGACATGAAGTGCACTTTGCAACCTCTCCCTGTAGCATCATCATATGAATGTGACATTTCTTGATCTGATGGTTATTACACAAATGTAATTCTGATGTTTACTAGTTTAGTCATTACCATCACTATAAAAGCGCTAAGTTCATTAAGAACTGTATAAATCCAGATTAGGTTACACTCAGATGTGTCTGTCTTTCCGCAGTCTGGAAACTAATATTAACACTTGCCACAACTTTTTCTCCTTTTCACTCATTAACACCAAAGTAATATTTTTTAATGAGCTGTAAATTATTCCCACCTCATGGCTGCATGAGGGCGTATGCAATAATGACAGCACAATGACAGATGACTTTCATCTGTGTAATTGAAATGTATTTAATCCTGAGCATGCAGTAGTTGGTATTGATATTTGCATCATTTAAGAATATAAATCATATGTTCCCAGCCATTTCATGTTTCATTTATTGTAAATTATACCGCTAAAGCCTGTAATACTGTATATTACCCAGTTTTCCACTGTTCAACCACATTTCAGTTTACGGTGTTTGGGAATACTTTTTTCCCAAAATTCTAATTTGAGCTCAGATTTGTACATTTTATGACCTATCTACAATCTCTGTGGGAGCCTCAGGCAGCACAGCAGGGAAGGAAAATGAGGGTGGGTGTTTAAATAACTACATTTTAAGATTATTTTATGGTAAAATGAGAGCACAGATTAAAAAATAATAATAATAGCGACTAGGTTCTTCTTATTTTCTCAAAATGACACAAACTTGAAAAGCATTTTTTTAAGCTAGCAAGAAAACTACTTGCTGTTTTGTCTTTCAGTACATTTCGCTTGTGTCTAATATTTCTACCAGTGATGGTTGGTGGCCAGAGCAATGGTTTATTTGGAAACATAAAGGTGTCTATGTACTAAGCCTTGGAGGGAGATAAAGTGGATGGAGATAAAGTACCAATCAACCAGATCCTAATTGTGATGTTTCAAATGCAGTCTGTAACATGCTAGTTAGGACTCGGGAGCTGATTGGCTGGTACTTTATCTTTCTCCACTTTAACTATCTCCAATGCTTAGTACATAGGGGGAGATGTACTGTATGAAGAAGTGAATAGGGTGGAGAAGTGGGTCAGTGGAGAAGTTACCCATGGCAGCCATTCAGCTTTGAAGTAATATTTAATTTATCAAACCATTGACAACTTCTCAACTTGCTCACTTCTGCACTCTTTTCACTGCTTCATACAGATGGAGCCGCACTCATCTAGTGCAGCTCCATCACAAACATGCACTCCCAGCAGGACTAGGCGATCCGGCACCTAGGTCCTCTACGGATGTGCACATTGTAGCAGAGGCGTCACTTACTTTTATAACACCCGATGCGGTCGCGGGTGAAAAGGGGTTGTGGCTTCGTGGAATGGGCGTGGCTTCACGGAAGGGGGCGTGACTTCACGTCCCAACCCCCGTTTTCGGCACATTGTGGGTCGCGGGATACAGCCTTCACCCGGAGACTGCTGAATCTGCAGTGCTGGCTTCTGCACTGTAACAGGAGCCGGGTTGCAGCATCCAGCTCCTGTCACTGAGCAGGAGCCGGCACTTTGGTGTCACCCCACAGAGGGTAACACCCGGGTGCGGGCCGCGCCCCCCGCACCCACGTTGTGACGCCACTGCATTGTAGTGAATGGGGCGCATGTGCATCACGGACACACGCGCAGCCCAGATGCTGCGTTGGGCTCGCCTAGGTGGAGGTGCCCAGGCTCAGATGGAGCCCCGATTAGCATGGCTCCATCTGTACATCTACCGCCCAGACCCACACGTGACAATGACTCTAGTTGTCACTTCAAAATTATTTTCAGGCTGATCAACACGTACATCATAGTCACTGTCACACACATTAACAACAGCGCTATGTATAATTAAACTTTTAATTAGTATTTTATTAGCTACTGTCTTGAGTGTCAGGTTGTTTTCTCACATGAGTTTACGATGCATTTTTCTATATACTGAATCAGCACCAACATTTGGAGCTTTATTCCCAATCCCTGCTCACATCTGCTGAGACTTTATAAACAAACTATGCACTTGACCATTGTGATGTTATTCATGGGATTTTTTAAGCATGCAAAAGTGACTTGTCTTTTACACATGGTCCAATTTTATATGGATTTGATATGTATTACAGTATTTGATCTTGTGGGATCAGTACGAAATCCCGCCGGACGGGATCCCGGCGGTCAGAATACCGACACCGGAATCCCGACCGGCACAATCCTGACAGGTGGCGAGTGCAATGCAGCCCTTTGCAGGCTCGCTGTGCACGCCACGCTGCGGGCACGGTGCCTCGCTATGCTCGGCACACTAATTTTTTCTTCCTCTATGGGTGTCGTGAACATCCACAGAGGGAGAATATGTCGGGATTGTGCCGGTGGGGATTCCGGTGTCGGTATTCTGACCACCGGGATTCCGTCTGGCAGGATCTTGACCGTATCCCGATCTTGTTTCCAATTGTTTTATAATTTTCTCACCAGTTGGGGATGGTGATCCAATTGTGAAGAAAATAATGGGGGTTATTCCGAGTTGATCGCACGCTAGCAACTTTTTGCAGTGCTGTGATCAGGTTGAAACTTGGCAAAACTGTGCATGCAAATGCACTGCAATGTGCTGGCGCATCGTACGGGTACAAAGAGGATCGGTGCTGGGTGATGGATTTAACGAAGAATCCATTCGCACAGTCGATCGCACGGTGATTGACTGAGAGCGTTTATCGGTGTCAACTGACCGTTTTCTGGGAATGTTTGGGAAAATGCAGGCATGTCCAAGCGTTTGCAAGGCGGTTGTCTGACGTTAATTCTGGGAACAAAAAGACTGGAGTGATTGCAGCAGCTGAGTAAGTCCAGAGCTACTCAGAAACTGCACAAACTGTTTTTGTACCGCTTGGCTGCAAAGGCGTTCGCACACTTGCAAAGCGAAAATACACTCCCCGATAGGCGGCGACTATCTGATCGCAGTACTGCAAAAAGTTGCTAGCGAGCGGTCAACTCGGAATGACCCCCAATATACCTAGTGGTGAGAGGTGGTATAATGAATGGATTGCATAGTCTCTTTCACATGTACAGTAGCTAATGGAGGCTTTTCAATGTGTGACAATTAAAAGTTTTAAGCAGTAGTTATATTACAGAAAAGAAAACACATTGCTCTTTACAGGGAGAAATATTTTCTCCCATGAAAAAGGGGGAATGGAATAGACCTACAGTATACATTATACATTTTGCAAAATGCAAATTTACAAATACAGAGCTAATTGGTACTGCATGAAACAACAAAAGCTAATGAGAATTCTGAACAGTATTTAAGGAACTTTGTACCTCTGCAAACCAGGATGCAGTCACCATGTCCAGATGCATAGCATCTACAGAATAACGTCGACACCAGAATGTTGACAGTTATGTTAACAGTGTTGCAATAAGAACATGTGAAATGGCAAAATTGTGCAGAATGTTGGCATTATGGGGGTTAGGCTGGCAGGGGTGGGTTAGGGCGAGGGTTATGGATAGGGTTAGCATACTGGAATTCTGCATCACCTGACATCAACTAATCTGAAAAAAATGATGCTACACTTGCAGAGCTGAATAGAGGTAAGTGATCACAACACCGCTGGGACCAGTGGTGGCTTCAGAGGTGGAGCCACACCAACTGTCACCCCAAACTGACTCACTGGCAGTTGGTGTGGTTATTTGAACTTTGGACTGGGCTGCAGCCCCACCTCTGGAGCCACCATTGTCTAGTACCTACTGTTTTCATCAGTGTTAACGTGCTGAATATAAACATGGTCAATGTTAACGTGTTGCATGTCGACATTAAGAACATTTTGACATTCTCATGTTGACAAATCAGCCTTTTCCTCTGCAAAAATCTGTTTGCACATAATTTGCAGCAACTCCGCACAGCTCTTTTGCAGTTTTTCCACATTAAATTACCTAAACGTTTATCAACATCAAGCTTCCGACTATGTACTATACAGTACCCTACTGCTGAAATATTGTTCAAAACTTCTACAGTACAGTACATGTCATTACTCCATGTATTATGAAACCTGCAAAATGATATTTTAAATCAAAGAAGTATAAGTGTTAAAATAGAACCACGTTTCAACAACACTGAAAGCAATATACGGTAGGAACTATTGTAAGCATAGACCTTTCAAACTTGACAGCCAAGACTAAATGAATGCACAAATTTCTTGAATTGTTAATTAAGTCACTGATATAAATTCCATTGTCCAATTCTATTATTTTAATGTGCAGTATTCTCATTTATAATTGTTTAAATGAACATATAATTGCTTATGCATTCGTGTTTAACATTAAATAAAAAAGAGCTATCATTGGTAATTTAGATGATCCGCGTCTTACATTTAGATGACATTCTCATATTAAATAGCTACATGCAACATTTGGATGTTGCACACAGCCCAAAGGAAGAAACATTTGCAAACATTGATTAAATAGTATTGCCAAGATTAATCTAAATACAGTACTACATATTGTTATTTTTATTTCACATTTTTGTTGTTACTTGGTAAATCTAGAGATGTGAATGTTTTCATGTATTTTATTCTGCACTACAGAGCCTGGAATGGAAGATTGGATTGCAGGGAAAGGGTTTCTGTGTCTCCACTATGATCTTGAGACAGGAGCCTCAGCTAGCAATAATAAGCATGCAACTGTCTGATGGAGTCATGATCAGGGATCGCACCCCCTGTCAAATTGAGAAGACTCCTGCCGCTGTGTGCATTTCAGTTTTTTTTTATGTTGAGTGATTTGTGTTTGGTAAAGTAAGCTGAGTTCTCTCCACTGGTAGTCTGGGTCTTCATGCAGTACAGAGGATTAAATCTATCAAAACCATCAGTCCTGTGGACTATTCACCTTATTATTCATTTGCCCACAAAGATTTTTGTACATTTCACTGGTTGAATTTGACCCTATTCCAACCACATCAAACAGCTGATTGAATTTATCCATGCTCAGTTCATAGGGACTAATAGTCATAAAATGTGAAGTTCTAAATACAGTTTGAGATTTACAAAAAATGGCACAAACAAAGTGGAACACAAAGATTGTATCACCAGAACTACACACTTCTGTTTACACAAGGCTGTTCTGTTCATCTGCAACTTCCCTTAACTGGACTGTATTAAAGTGCTGGACAAGCATTAGCTGATTTTTATAATTGCATATGTAATCTGTACCTTTTAAATAAAATCAGGTGTGAGCTGGTTATACCAAAGTTACTGGATTGTAACTGCATACTTGGTGGGTGTATGCTGCAAGTGTCAACAGGCTTCATTGGGAAATCTCTGTCTACATGATGTATGCCATATGGATACTGTATAAGTGATGTTACTATATATATTCTTGCAAATAACACAATAATATATTTAAACTTTTATCAAGATATCATATCGTAACATCACCCAACTGTGAGTCATGGGTATACAGTATGTCACCTTGGATTCCTGTGAATTGGATAACAATACTCTACCTATAGCCTTATACTTCTATATAGACATGGACCTCCTCAGTAACTTCTAATACTGTATGTATATAATTTACACTGCATTAGTTTGTATATATATATCTATGTATGTGTATATATATATATATATATATATATATATATATGTTATTTTCTGTTACAGTTTTAAATGTTTTAAATAACAAAAAAACTTTTGTATTTTGCTGCCTTATTAGCTTTTTTGTGATATCCATTTATAAAATCATACTACTAGCTATTCACAATAAATATAGTATGTTTATGGGCATTGTACAAACCTTGTTTTATGGTTCTCTCTTCCTCCTTTCTTGTGCTCAACAAAATGAAGAGAACTTTAAACTTTCTGCAAGGTGCTTTTTATACTCCTGAGGCCATTTGCTGGGTTTTTTTTACAGCAGTATGTGCTAAACAATCAGTTAGCGATAATATATCTGTAAAATGTTAAAAATCATTAACATGGAAAATTGTTGTCGTAGATAATAGTTAATTATCTATCATTTGAAAATAAAATAATGATGTTAGCAGCAAGTTAAAAGTTACATATTCAACTTGATTATGACGTTACTGGAGAAACAATTCACATATAGTACTGTACATTCTGTAGCTGCTACACAAGTCTAGTTTATAAATAAAGCACTAGTAACTGTTAGGGGCCTATGTTTTTTGTGTAACTTTACAGTTTGTAAGATATGCTCAAATTCGTCATGCAGTTTTAATCAAACCAAAATGTATTTAATGAAATGACACAAGCTTTATTTAATTACTTAGTTATCTGCTATTAAGAATATCAGGTATGGTGGCAAAGCAAGAACAATAAATTCACAATATACCCTTCTTGCCAAATTAAATTCAACAAATCCAGTTAAGGCCAACTGCCAGCCCGTCACACAACTCAAGGTATCCACACTCCCCTCCCAATAATACAAAAATGCCCATCTGGCTGAGTGGTGCCACTGACCCCATTATGGTAGAATCAACCTAAAGCATGTAATTGGTGGGGACAGTCCCTCAAGAACCACTGCAAGTTGGCCAATGCTGCCATTCTTTCCTGTCCAAGTAGGCTTGCAGAAGAGAGCCAAAGCTGACACCATGCTGTAGCCCAAGTTTTATAAGCTCTGGCAGCCATACAAGAGCAAAAGGTAAGATGTCACTATAGGGCCTGAGCTTTTCTCCGAAATAAGGGACCCAAAGAAATGAAAGAATCATCTGGATTCTACTCTGACCTCTCTTAGCTTGACAGTTCTAAAACCACTGACACTCCATCCAAAATGTGATAAGCTCACAATGGGCCCGATTCAGACCTGATCGCTGCTGTGTGAATTTGCACCACGGTCGATTATTGAATGACTGCGCATAGGTATGCACCGCAATGTGCAGGCACAGCGCCAAACAGCAGCAGGATAGTGTAAAATTTAGATAGCAAGGCGTTCACAAGGTAATTGACAGGAAGAGGATGTCTGTGGGTGGTAACTGGTCATTTTCAGGGAGTGTCAGGAAAAACACAGGTGCTCCCAAGCATTTTCAAGGAGGGTGTGTAACGTCAGCTCTGGCCCCAAACGGCCTGTTTGTATTGCACTGTAGGAGTAAGTCTTGGGCTATGCACAGACTGCACAGACTTGAAAAATCATTTGATGGTGAGTGAGTTGTGAACGGATTTGCAGATGTCCGCTGTCTGGTGGAATTTTTGCATGGCGTACACATGCATTCGCACACGTGCACGGGTTGGGTTTTTACTTTCCCTGGGCGGTGATTATCTGATTTCAGACCACTGCAAATTTGCAGCACAGCAATCAGGTCTGAATAAGGCCCTCTGTCCCAAGGCCAACCACCTAATGAGCTACTGTAAATGTTATATACCAGCTTGATAGCCTGTCAAATATAAGGACAGTACAACTCACCATCGTACTTGCATATGACACTAACTCCCTACATTTGACTCAGCTATATCTACAAGAGCAATATAATTTTCCACACCTGAGGCATGAATAACCCCAAACCATCTCAGGTCACAGTGCTGCACACTCGACTCCTTTGATATAGGCCCAAATACAGAGGAGTCAGCAATGTTTATATACAATTGAACATGTATGCTCAATGATCCTAGGAAGATCAAAATAAATATCCCATTGTGAGGGAAAAGCATCCCAAATTTGTAGGACACTCCTGATTTCTGTGAAAAGGAGAACACTTTTTTTTGCAAACACCTTAAGTCTCACACTCCTACTTTCTACAGCAAGCCCTGCCCATGGGTATCACCATGAATTTGGAATTAAGAAAGTCCAACAATTACTAGGCTTTTTGCAAAGTGACTTTACCAAACCTAAGTGATGGTGTCACACAATTTAGACACCTGAGCCTGATTTTGAGGTGGATGCTGATGCAATAGCTGTGACTTTTGCTGCAGTCATGCATGTGTCTTTATGCTAATGTTGCCTCTGATTTGTAAAGAACTGAGACACCCACTTCCTGTGTTTAAAGACAGTACATTTCCAATTGCACCATCAAAACTTGCACCTGCCCTATGGCAGGTCCTGTTTCTCTATCTGAGCATGGACTAGTGTATGAGTGTCTGTGCATCTGAATGCAGCTGCTTTCAATGAAACACCCATGTCATGTCAGCACCGGCTTTGCCACCCTCCTATTAACATCAAACCGCTGAAGCATGAATTACAGGTAGGGTCAGCAGGGAAAGTTTATCTGGCACCCACAAATGAAGGCTTAAACTGGACCATCGGAATCCCATCACATACCAAAATATAAAATACTCGATCTCCTTAAAATAATCATAAAAGAGCTGTTTACATTATACTAACTACTTTTTTTTTTACAGGTATGAGCGTTAATTTACATATTCAAGCACTCCTTTTTCTAGTATTTTAAATTGTTATTGTTATTACGGAGCTGCTATAAACATATATAACGTGGTACTATTTTATAATTTAATCTCCTATTAACTACCAGGAATACCCAATAAAATTCATAGACCATACATCTGATTCTGTTCTACATTTATGTGCGCAAACAAGAACACGTGTACTGTGTGATTCATGTTAAAGCACTGCCCATTTGTGAGAACCATCAACACTGCGACTACCACTGAGTCAGGCCCCTTGTTATTTGGAAGCCAATATGCAGCCATTTTGATATCAATGTAGGACAACTGACTCTTTAGACCTTCCATTTTTTCCATGCACGAATGGAAAAAAGTAAAAGAACGCACAGGATGCACAGCAACCCCTAGGCAAGCATCTTTCAATATCAAAGTCATCCTCAAGCTGAAAGGACATCTGTAAAAAAACGATAACCAGCTCTACATAACTCCTTCAGGATTGCATTATTGGATGAAAAGTCAAAAGTTGGATCAACCATTACTTTCCTTGCACCTTTCTGAGGATCAGGCCAATAGTGGAAATAATCAAATCTGACAAAGGAGGCACAGCTTAAGGCCCATTCATACTCCAAGGTGAACCTAACTGCTTCTCCCTCCTAAACTAGGAGACCCTGGTCAGTAGACTAAGGGAGACCCTGAGTGACTTCCCCTAGTGATAGCCAACAGCTACAACCATGCATGTCCACGCTAACCCCAATAAGCCCAACAGCATATAAGGCATGGAAGGGTGGACCAGTGGAGTAGCCAGGATGAGGTGTTACACTAAGGAGCAAAGAAACAGAAAGAAATAAAGAGGGGCAAGAGAGTAGGAAATAGAATAGCAAAATTAATGAGCAAGAATAGACAAAGAAGATAAAGAAAAAACAAGGATATGAGGAAGAAAATGAATAAAAAAATGAAGGTAATAAAGAAAAAACAAGAATATGAGGAAGAAAATCAATACAAAAATGAAGAAGAAGATATAATATCCCAGGTATTTTTTAATTGTCAATCTATAAACTAACAAATGGCAGCGTTTTCCTGGTCAATTATTTTAATTAAGAGCACAACATATTCTTTTTTTGTGGGGGGACAGGGTACTAAAAGGAAAAAGGAGGGGGTAGGGGGGTACAAAATCATGGAAAAAAGATATATATAAACAGTCCAAACATGTCATACATACAAATATATCAAATATAATAATCAATAGAATTGCAATCTCATGAGGAAAAATTGCACAGAATAAAAATCAATAGTTATTATATTACATAACAGTAGGTCTAAAACTAGAGATGTGCGGTGGACACTTTTTGTGTTTTGTGTTTTGGTTTTAGTTCTAATTCCCCGCTCATGTTTTGGTTTTGGCTTGGTTTTGCCAAAACTATCCTTTTGTGTTTTGGTTTTGGATCTGGATGGTTTTTGAATAAAACATAAAAACAGCTAAAATCACAGAATTTGGGGGTAATTTTGCTCTTACGGTATTATTAACCTCAAAAACATTAATTTTCACTCATTTCCAGTCTATTCTGAACACCTCACAATTTTGTTTTTAGGCCTAAAAGTTGCACCGAGGTGGCTGTATGACTAAGCTAAGCGACACAAGTGTGCGGCACAAGCAACTGGCCCATCTAGGAGTGGCACTGCAGTGTCAGTCAGGATGGCAGATTTAAAAAATATGCCCCAAACAGCACATGATGCAAAGAAGAAAAAAAGGTGCAATGAGGTAGCTGGATGACTAAGCTAAGTGACACAAATGTGTGGCACAAACACCTGGCCCATATAGGAGTGGCACTGCAGTTGCAGACAGGATGGCACTTAAAAAACTAGGACCCAAACAGCACATCATGCAAAGAAGTAAAAGAGGTGCAATGAGGTAGCTGTATGGTTAAACTAAGCTACACAAGTGTGCGGCACAAACAACTAAGCAACACAAGTGTGCAGCACAAACACCTAGCCCATCTAGGAGTGGTACTGCAGTGTCAGACAGGATGGCAATTTAAAAAACTAGGACCAAAATAGCACATCATGCAAAGAAGAAAAAGAGGTGTAATGAGGTAGCTGTATGACTAAGCTAAGCGACACAACAACCTGGCCCATCTAGCAGTGGCATGCAGTGGCTGAATGTCGAAACTGGCTCGCAATTTTTCAGTCCACTGACAGCATCTCCTTCACGCCCCTGTCATTTTTCCAAATTCTGCAATTGGTGGACTTATACGACAGTACCCCTGGACTTAAATGGCAGTGTCAGACAGGATGGCACTTTAAAAAACCATGCCCCAAACAGCAAATGATGCAAAGATGAAAAAGAGGTGCACCAAGATTGCTGTATGACTAAGCTAAGCGACACAAGTGTGCGGCACAAACACCTGGCCCATATAGGAGTGGCCATGCAGTATTAGACAGGAGGGCAGATATATAAAAAAGGCCCCAAAAAGCACATCATGCAAAGATGTAAAAGAGGAGTAATGAGGTAGCTGTATCACTAAGCTAAGCGACACAAACAATTGGCCCATCTAGGAGTTTCTCTGCAGTGTCAGACAGGAGGGCAGATATAAAAAAGGCCCCAAAAAGCACAGCATGCAAAGAAGAAAATGAGGTGCAATGAGGTAGCTGCATGACTAAGCTAAGTGACACAAGTGTGCGGCACAAACAACATGGGATGTGCTGGAATTTGCCCAGATGTAATACATTCACAATATTGGTTGCACAGGATACCGTACCCCTAAACCAAACACACACATGGCAAAGCCTGTAAAATTAATTTCGAAATTAATTACTAACCCTTTTATTTGAAGCTATTATAATAATATGCAGCACAGGCAAGCGTATCCCTACACCACACAGGGCAAACCCTGTAAAAATGATTTGGATAATAATATTAGCAATGTATATTACCCTTTTATTTGGAGTAAATAATAAACAGCACAGGACACCACCACTGGACTTATGGCAACACAATACACCACCAATGGACTGATGCAGCACAAGACAGCACCACTGGACTGGACTTATACTGCCGTACTCCTGGACTTATACGGCAGTACCCCTGGACTTGTATGGCAGTGTCAGACAGGATGGCACTATAAAAAACTAGTCCCCAAACAGGACATGATGCAAAGAAGAAAAAGAGTTGCAAGATGGAATTGTCCTTGAGCCCTCCCACCCAAACTTATGTTGTATAAAAAGGACATGCACACTTTACCAAACCAATCATTTCAGCGTCAGGGTCTGCCACACGACTGTGGCTGAAATGACTGGTTTGTTTGGGCCCCCACCATAAAAGAAGCAATCAATCTCTCCTTGCACAAACTAGCTCTACAGAGGCAAGATGTCGACCTCATCCTCCAATTCCTCACCCCTTTCACTGTGTACATTCTCCTCCTCACAGAGTATTAATTCGTCCCCACTGGAATCCACCATCACAGGTCCCTGTGTACTTTCTGTAGGCAATTGCTGGTAAAGGTCTTCACGGCGGAATTAATAATTCATTTTGATGAACATTTTGTGGAAGTAACCTCCTATGCCGATTGCTGACAAGGTTACCGGCTGCACTAATCACTCTTTGAGAGTACACACTGGAGAGGGGGGGGCAACTTATGTAAAATAAAGCCAGTTTGTGTAAGGGCATCCAAATTGCCTCTTTTTCCTGCCAGTATATGTATGGACTGTTTGACATGCCTACTTGGATGCTGTCACTCATATAATCGTCCACCATTCTTTCAATGTTGACAGAATCATATCCAGTGACAGTAGACATGTCAGTAATCATTGGACAGGTCCTTCAGTCCGGACCAGATGTTAGCACTCGCT
The DNA here is from genome assembly GCF_028390025.1 of Pseudophryne corroboree. Taxonomy (NCBI): domain Eukaryota; kingdom Metazoa; phylum Chordata; class Amphibia; order Anura; family Myobatrachidae; genus Pseudophryne; species Pseudophryne corroboree. The sequence continues at coordinate 285,321,369 of NC_086447.1, forward strand.
CCTGACTGTCCTGCATCACCGCCAGCGGGTGGGCTCGGAAATCTTATCCTTTTCCTCCCAGCCCGTTGTTGGAGAAAGTGAAGGAGGAGCTGTTGAAGGGTCATGTTCCGCTTGAGTTGACAATTTTCTCACCAGCAGGTCTTTGAACCTCTGCAGACTTGTGTCTTCCAGAAAGAGAGATACAACGTAGGCTTTAAACATAGGATCGAGCACGGTGGCCAAAATGTAGTGCTCTGATTTCAATAGATTGACCACCCTTGAATCCTGGCAAAGCGAATGAAGGGCTCCATCCACAAGTCCCACATAATTTGCAGAATTGCTCCATCTTAGCTCCTCTGCAAAAGCCTGATGAGGGGCATGACCTGACTCAAACTGGCAGTGTCTGAATTGACTTCACATGTGGCAAGTTCGTAGAGTTGGAGAACCTTGCACAAGATGGAAATCCTTCTCCACTGTGCTTGAGTCAGGTGCATTCACCCCTGAGGTTGTCAGCTGTGTGCCTCTTATGGAAATCGGTGATACATAGCATAGCCTGCCTAGGAACGAGTTGGCATTTGCGAGATGCTGCTACTTGTGGTGCTGCTGTTGTTGCTGCGGGAGGCCATACATCTACCCAGTGGGCTGTCACAGTTATATAGTCCTTAGTCTGCCCTGTTTCACTTGTCCACATGTCCGTGGTATAGTACAACTGCATTTTGTAGGACACTGAGGACACTTTTTCTGACATCTCTGTACATTCTCTGTATCGCCTGCCTAGAGAAATGGAACCTAGATGGGATTTGATACCGGGGACACAGTACCTCAAACAATTCTTTAAGTCCCACTGAACTAATGGCGGATACCGGATGCACCTCTAACACTGACATAGCTGTCAAGGCTTCAATTATCCGCTTTGCAAAAGGATGACTGCTGTCATATTTCATCTTCCTCACAAAGGACTGTTGGACAGTCAATTGCTTAGTTCAAGTAGTACAAGTGGTCTTCCGACTTCCCTCTGGGATGACGATTGACTCCCAGCAGCAACAACAGCTGTGGCAGCAAGAGCAGGAATACCACTCAAGGATCCTCTGGAGGATTCCCGGTAAGGAGAGGACTCCTCAGTCTTGACAGGGACATGGCCTGCAGGACTACTGATGTTCCTGACTGAGGAGGAAGTTGATGTTGAGGGAGTTGGTGGTGTGGCTTGCACGAGGTTGGGTACAAGAGGAAGAAGGTATTTAGGTGTCAGTGGACTGCTTATGCTCTTACCCAAAGTTTAACAACCTGACACTGACTTCTGATTAATGTACTGCAGGTGACATATAAGGGAGGATGTTCCTAGGTGATTAAAATCCTTACCGCTACTTATTACAGATTGACAGAGGCAACACACGGGTTGACACCTGTTGTCCGGATTTGTGGAGAAATAATTCCACACTGAGGAGGTGGCTTTTTTTGGTATTTTGCCCAGGCATCACAATGGACTTCTTCATTCCACGGACAACAGGTGTCTCCCCCAGTGCCTCATTTAAACAAACTAAATCACCATCAGAATCCTCATCGTCAACTTCCTCCTCAGCGCCAGCAACACCCATATCCTCATCCTGGTGTACTTCAACAGTAACATCTTCAATTTGAATATCAGAAACTGGACTGTGGGTGCTCCTTCCAGCACTTACAGGGGGCGAGCAAATGGTGGAAGGAGCCACCTCTTCCCGTCCAGTGTTGGGAAGGTCAGGCATCGCAACCGCCGACACACCTGGACTCTCCTTGGGGATTTGTGATTCCATCTTGGAACGCACAGTTCTTTTCTGTGCTTTTTCCAGCCTAACTCTTTTCATTTTTCTAGCGGGAGCATAAGGGCTTCCATCGTCATGTGAAGCTGAACCAATAGTCATGAACATAGACCAGGGCCTTGCCACTCTATGTCATAAATGGCATATTGGCAAGTTTACATTTCTCCTCAGATGATTTCAATTTCTATTTTTGGGTCTTTTTACTGAACTTTGTTTTTTTGGATTTTACATGCCCTCTACTATCACATTGGGCATCAGCCTTGGCAGATGACTTTGATGGCATTTCATCATCTATGTCATGAATAGTGGCAGCAGCTTCAGTACTAGGAGGAAGTGGTTCTTGACCTTTTACTATTTTATCCTACAAATTTTTGTTCTCCATTATTTTTCTGGAGTTATATAACACAATATGTGGCACAGGAGAGCGTACTCCACACCTCACAGGGCAAACCCTGTAAAAATTATTTGGATTAAATATTAATAACCCCTTTATTTGGAGTAAATAATATACAGCACAGGACAGCACCACTGAATTTATATGGCTCCACCACTGGACTGTATTTATACGTAATTATATGGATTTATATGGAATTATATGGCAGGATCACTGTAATTATATGGCAGGATTACTGGTATTATACGTCAGGATTACTGGAATTATACGCCAGTACCACTGTAATTATATGGCAGGATTACTGGAATTATACGCCAGTACCACTGTAATTATACGGCAGGATAACAGTAATTATACGTCAGTACCACTGTAATTATACGGCAGGATTACTGTAATTATACGGCAGTACCACTGTAATTATACGGCAGGATTACTGGAATTATACAGCAGGATTACTGGAATCATATGGCAGGATTACTGGAATTATATGACAGGATCACTGGAATTATACAGCAGGATTACTGGAATTATATGACAGTACCACTAAAATTATACGGTAGGATTACTGTAATTATACGGCAGGATTACTGGAATTATACACCAGTACCACTGTAATTATACGGCAGGATTACTATATTTATATGGCAGGATTACTGGAATTATATGGCAGGATTACTAGAATTATACGGCAGGATTACTGTAATTATGTGCCAGTACCACTGGAATTATACATCAGGGTTACTGGAATTATCCGCCAGTATACACTGTAATTATATGGAAGGATTACTGGAATTATACGCCCGTGCCACTGTAATTATACGGCAGGATTACTGGAATTATACGGCAGGATCACTGTACATATACGGCAGTACCACTGGACATATACAACGGCACAGGGACACCACCATTGGACTGATGGAGGACAACACAGCACTACTGCAATGGACTGGATTTATACAGCAGCACTGGATTTATGGCAGCAGAGGACACAACTGTGACTGGTCACTGGACTGACTGATGCACAGGACACTACCACTGGTCTGATACAGGACAACACAGCAACACTGTAAGGGACTTATTATACAGCAGCACTGGACATATGGCAGCAGAGGACACCACCACTGTGACTGGACTGATGCAGCACAAGACACCACCACTGAAATGATGCAGCACAACACAGCACCACTGGACAGCACTGGACATATGGCAGCAGAGGACACAACCACTGTGACTGGACAGGTGCAGCAAAAGACACGGACACTGATGACAGTGAGGACACTGAGAGAATGGAGACACGTCCTCTCTCTACACTCTCCAATGCCGGAGTGAAAATGGCGGCGACACATGGGTCCTTATATGGAATCCAAACCCTGCGATAATCTGACAGTGGGATGATGATTTTTTGCCTCATTCTGACTCGGATCCGGGCTCAGGACGTGGAGTCCGGTAGGGTTCGGTTCTCTGAGAACCGAACCCGCTCATCTCTACCTAAAACCCATCAAAGCAAAAAGTTAAATTACAAAAAACCTCAAATGTAATTAGAAGAAAACCCAGTTATTTAAGATGAAGGGGGGTCACCAGTAAGATCTGTCACATAGTCTTGCCAAGCCATCCATTTCACTATAAGAGAAGACGCCAGGGAAGAATATGGCATAAATTCAGTTCCCATAGTGAAATGAAATAGAATCTTTTTGACAACCAGATAAAGAGGGGGGGAGAGGGTTTTTTTTCCATTTCTGGGCTAATGCAGCCCTAGCAGCTATGCCTATACAGTATGTCCTAACAGATATCTTTGGTGTGGTAATACTTCAGTAGGGAAAACGTGTAATAAGGTCAATGCCGGAGAAGGAATTAATGACAAATTCAACACCTTATTAATTAGCTTGAATATTTCTGCCCAAAAACTTTAAATAAGGGGGCATGTCCAAAAAATGATGTGACCCAGCTCCCCACAATTCCTCCAGCAGAATTTTGAAGATGAGGGCCAAAATGTATGAATTCTATCAGGCGTGTGATACAGTCTATTTAAAAGTTTGATTTGCATCTCAGTGTGGTTCAGACATCTTGACATACAATAGGATGAAATTAATATCTGTTCCCACTGACCCTCAGACAAAGGGGTCCCCAGATCCATCTCCCATTTCAATTGTGCATTAGATTTTGTAGTATTAATAAAACTTAAAATAGTTTTATGCCAAAAGAGATATCTTTATTTGAATTAAATAATGCTATGCATGCCATAACGGCCTGAGATAAAGGTGCCATTAGACAGCTTATTTAGAATTAATCTAGCAAAAACTGAAGGATGTCTCTTTATGTTGGTTAGAAATTAATTTACAGATGGGGGAATGGAACAAAATAAAATTGAATTGTATGTATATACATACACGTATATATGTATGTATATACATACAATTACAGTGATGCAGCCCGGCTGACGGGATGTTGGCATTCGGAATAAAGATAACCAAAATCCCTACACCTATCAGAATAGTGACACTGGAATCCCGACAGCTGGCATCCCGACAGTCGGCATCCTGAATGTAAGTATGCCGGGGAGGGTTAGGGTAAGGTTCATTAATTTCATTCAAAATGAAGACAGTCGCATCCTGTATCCAACCCCAGTTAAATATCCCCACTAGACCCCATATACAGTATTTTACAGTATATAAAGAATTGACAGCAATCAAGGACTTTTAAAGTGAAAGTATATTGTGAACAAAGTAATTTACAATATACTTTATCACTTTAAAAGTCCTTGAGTGTTGTCCCTTTTCTCTGTATATGTATTTTGATGCAATTCATGGGAGGTGGTGGTGGATTTGCAGGTTAGGGGGTGCTAGACTGAGGTTTTGCCAATGGTGCAGAGAGACCTTGCACCGGTCCTGGGTTCTCTAAGGATCTAGGCAAACTCTTGAACCAATGTTGTACCTAAAGATAGGGGAGTAATTCCCTACTGGGAAGGTTATAACGGGTCTGTAGAAATGAATATTTAAGCATAACATTATCATCTAAAAGATCTCCCAGAAAATTTAGGTTACAGGCATGCCATGTAGAGAGATTTAGATTGGTAATTAATTTAGTTAAAAAACGCAATGATAAAGCTTAGTAGGGAAATAGATGATTCGGGAGCTACATACCAGTTCGTCCCACACCCGTAGGGATGTTTTCATAGATGGTAAAAAGGCCAAAGACGTAGGTCTTAATCTTGATGGTATCTTAAGAAGGTCCTCTAATGGAAAATCTGGACATCCTGCTCTTTCAATGGACACCCAGCTGGCAATAGAGGATCCACCTAACCAATATTTAAGTTGTGTTAATACACAAGCCTCCTGGTATAAAACAAAATCAGGTAGGGCCAACCCACCCTCCTTATGAGGAAGAATCATTCTTGTCTGAGTTAATCTAGAGTTTTTACCCTTCCATACATAGCGTAGTAAAATAGTGCGGCAGTTGTCTAAGTATTTTTTAGGAAAAGTAAAGGGTATTGTTCGATATAAATTCATAAATTTCGGAAGAAGGGTAATTTTGAAAGCCTCTAATCTACCTAACCATGAGATCTCATACGAGATCTAAGATTTTGTCAGGGCTAACAAACTGTCAAGTGGGGGAGGTATGTTAACTTCAAAAACAGAAGAGGTGGAAGAGGGAATATGAATCCCTAAATACTGAAGCGAAGCTGAGCGCAAATTATAAGGAAACTGGGACTTAAGATCTTGAATAATCAGGGCAGGAATATTAATGGGGAGAGCATCAGTTTTGGTTGTATTCATCTTATAGTATGAGGCTTCACTATAGTTTTGTAATATATTGTGTAAACATGGAAGAGAAGACAATGGATTTGTAACAAATAAAAGGATGTCGTCCACAAAAAAGCATAGTTTATTAGTTTATGTGTACTATCACCAACCGTAATCCCTGAAAATCCGTAGTCATCCGAATTTTAGCAGCAAAGGGTTCAATGCCCAAAGTAAAAATCAAGGCACAGAGGGCAGCCCTGTCTGGTACCATTCGGGATTGTGAAAGCATTAGACAGAAACCCATTACTAAATACCCAGGCAGAAGAAAAGCTATATAAGGTAGTACTGAAGATAGAATTCGACTACTAAATCCAAATTTCTCCAGGACTTAATGCATGTATAGCCAATTTATCCTGTCAAACGCTTTTTTGGCATTTAAAGAAAGCAGAAGAAGGTCCATTACCAGAACCGATTGTATCAATTAGTTTGAACACTCTATGGGTATTATCAGAAGCCTGTCTACCAGACACAAACCCAACTTGATCAGTATGAATCAGAGATGACAAGAAAGCATTTAAACGGGCAGCTATAAGTTTAGCGTATATTTTAACATCTCTGTTCAAGAGTGAAATAGGCCTATAGTTTTGACAGTACGCTGTTTTTTTTTCACCTGGCTTAGGCAAAGTGATTACCTGGGCCTCTAGCATTTCCTTCTGGAAAGCTCAGAGAGCAGACAACTCATTATATACTGAAGTCAAGGTATGAGAAAGGTGATCATTAAAGGAGATATAAAATTCATTAATGAAACCATCCGGTCCCAGAGCCTTGCTACGTGGAAGTGATTTAATCACGTTTTCTACCTCCTGATGAGACCATGGAGTGCTCAACAATTCTATGTGATCTGTGTTAAGTGAGGGAAGATTAAAGTCAAATAGGAAAGAATTAATCATATCTAGAGTGGGTTGAAAAGTGTGGGGATCGGATGATAAATTGTAAAGATTCTTATAATAATTAGCAAATTGATTAGCTATGTCTAATGGATTGGACACTTTACTGCCTGGAGGAGAAATTAAATGTTTAATCCTGTTACTAGCTTGTAAAGTGTGAAGTTTACGGACCAGCATCCTACCCAGCCTATTACCGGATATATAAAATTTCTGCATCAACCTGTTAAGAGCAAATTGAGTCTTTCTCAAAAGGAATTTCTGGAGCTGACCTCTAATATCGGCCAGTTCCCTAGTGAGGGATCTAGAGGGGCTTAATTTATTTTTGTCCTCAACTTCTTTAAGTTTAGCTTCTAAGTCCTTTTGTTGTTGTAAGGATTGTCTTTTAATTTTGGCCCCTGCTTGTATCACAGAACCCCGCACTACCACCTTAAGGGCACACCAAAAGGTTGAAGTGGAGGTACAGTATCTCAGGGAGAATTGGTGGCCATATAAGTTGAAACACAATCAGTAATTACCTTCATAGAAATAGGGTCCGAAAGAAGATGGGGAGATAGACGCTATGGTCTCGGAGGAATAAATTGATGAGAAATATTCCATGACCATAAAAGCGGGGCATGGTCCGACCATGATATAGGTAAAATATCCACCTGTTTTTAAAGTCCATTTATCACACAAAATAAGATCTATGTGAGAGTAAGAATTGTGAACAGGCGAAAAATAGGTATAGTCACGCCCAGACGGATTCTGCACTCTCCATAGATCGTATAGGTCATACTCTGCCAATAAATTACGAAAGGCTAAAGATGAGCTATTTTGTAATTTGGCAGACTGTGTAGTAGACTGGGTGGATTTGTCTAATTTTGGATCTACTACTAAATTGTAATCACCTAAGATAACCAATGCACCATGACGAACCTTCATTATATCAGAGCACACATTTATTAAGAAAGAGACCTAGGGGGTCATTCCGAGTTGTTTGCTCACTAGCTATGTTTTGCAGTGCTGCGATCAGATAGTCGCCGTCTATGGGGGAGTGTATTTTCGCTTTTCCAAGTGTGCAATCGCTTTTGCAGCCGAGCGGTACAAAAAAGTTTTTTGCAGTTTCTGAGTAGCTTGGGACTTACTCAGCCGCTGCGATCACTTCAGTCTTTTTGGTCCCGGAATTGACGTCAGACACCCACCCTGAAAACGCTTGGACACGCCTGTGTTTTTCAAAACACTCCCAGAAAACGGTCAGTTGACATGCATAAACGCCCTCTTTCTGTCAATCTCCTTGCGATCGGCTGTGCAAATGGATTCTTCATTAAATCCATCGCCCAACACCAATCCTCTTTTTACCCGTATGACGCGCCTGTGCATTGCGGTGCATAAGCATGCGCAGTTTTGCTGAGTTTTGACCTGATCGCAGCGCTGCAAAAAATAGCTAGAATCCAATCAACTCGGAATGACACCCTCGATAGAGTTCGGGGCGTAAAGAGAAACTATTGTAACCGGGTTGTCTTCCAGTTTTCCAATTAAAATAAGATAGCAACCATTTTTATCTGCTATTTGGGCTTGTAATTCAAAGGAAATGGAGTTCCGGAAAAGAATGGCCACTCCATTATGTTTGAAAGCGCAATTCGCAAAGAAGTCTACTGGATATACAGATTTGCTCATAAGTTTACATACCCTAGCAGAATTTGTGATTTTCTGGCCATTTGTAAGAGAATATGAATGATAACTCACAAACTTTTCTTTCACTCATGGTTAGTGGTTGGGTGAAGCCATTTATTGAAATCATAATGACAACAGAAACTACCCAATGCTGAAAAATGGGTTTCTTCCAATGCTATTATATCGACCCTATGCTTATGAAAATAGGATTTTAATTACCTACTGGTAAATCCTTTTCTCGTAGTCTGTAGGGGATACTGGGAATCCATTTAGTACCATGGGGTATATATGGGTCCACTAGGAGCCATGGGCACATGAGAAGTTTGATGGTGTGTGCTGGCTCCTCCCTCTATGCCCCTCTTACCAGACTCACAAAAAAACCTTCTAACAAGAAGAAACAGGTACTTAATATGTAGTTGCTACACCAAGCAGCTGCTATAGAAAACAGGTAAGTCACTCCTGGAAAATACAATTGGTAAAAAAACACAGCGCTAAAAATGAGAAATGATTGTATTGATATGGTAATAATATGACAATTTAATTTATAAAAAAACAGTGAAAAACAATTGTTTCCTCATGTGCCAGAAAAAGACAAACATTCAATGTATACACCTTTTTAGCTCTCCTACAGGTCTATTTTCAATCAGACCAATTGGTGTCTATTCCTAATGAATACCCCAAATGTGTCCACAAGTCCCGATAAGGATAAAATTGCACTCAGCACAGTTCGGCAATGGAAATAGTTACCGGTCACTGTGTGTTAGAGGTGGAGAAGCTTCCATAAGTTTGAGTCCCCAATTGGAGTCTTTATCCTCATTAGGTACGGTGGGTGCTGTTGTTTTCCTCTTTCAAGTGCAAAGTGTAAAGCTGGTAGTGGATCTGGGGTTGGTTCAGACACTCAAATTAGCGGTCGCAGGAGCTTGGATGGTAATGAATGAGGGGTATTGACGTATTTCGCTGTGCCCCAAACTGCAGCTTTATCAAAGGAAACCTAACAGTGTATCAGTGGGGTTTATATACCCTTGCTAATGAGGAAAAATACTGCCACCTGTAGTAAATGATCAATCCAATCACTTCTAATATAATACAAAACATATAAAAAGAGTAAAGGAGGCAAAAATATTAGATTAAGTGAATATACAAACATAAAAATATATTGTTTATTAAAACAGTTTAGTAAAAATATTTTTTTATAGGATGATGGTGTATGGATCGATTTTCCACCAACTAGTTAACTGTTTATATGTAGTCAGTATAGTAACTAAACTTAGTGTAACCCCATTGGTGGCTGGGACATCCAGACAGGGAATATAACCTATCAGGATGTCACTATTCAACAACTTGTTGCGATCATATGACTGCAAATTTCATGTGACGGCTAATCCCTAGTCACAACATTGACTTCACTTCCGGGTCACCTGACATGGCGCCGGTCACGCAATTAGGTCACAGGACTCGGTGCCGGTCACATTAGCGGGACGCACATCAGGTCACAATAGGCCAGACAGTGCTCAGTACCAATCACGTGGCTGGGACACATGATACCATGCCGGCTACGTGACTTTGTCATAGAGCTCGGCATGGGTCATGTGAGTAAACCACATATAAAACACCCACAGTCATTTCTGGAATTCTCATGTGGACAATAGTACATCATGTGACTCGGCTTTCTCCGGTCACGTAATTCTAGGAAAGATCAGGATACCATTGGTCAGTAGTCACACATTATTCTTTATAGCCAATCTTAAGGCTTCTTTCCAATCGTCTCCATGGATACCAGAGAAACTGTTATATTAGGCTATTGCTCATATAGACAACAGTCCAATATAGTTTAATTTAACAGAAAACAATTATAATTACTTATACATTATAATTGAAAAAAATATAACATAAATACAAACTAAAATCAGAGGGCATTATTAAAATAGAAAAGATAATATAATAATAAAAATATGAAGCAGAAATTAGTTATTCCTAGAGCTTCTTTCCAATAGTCTCTATGGACACCAGAGAGACAATTATATTGAGCAATTATTCATACAGATAAGGGTCTAATTCAATTTATTTTACAAAAAACTGATACACACAATTTAAAAATTACAATTCAGAGTACTAAAATAGATAGCAGCCAGATCAAAAAAGAAAAAAAAATATAACAGGATTGAGAAATATAATAGGATAATAGATGTATGGAGCAGAGATGGATGGACATTATAATAATATATTCAGTTCCACTGCTTCATTCAAACCTTCAGGGTAAATTGAGCCTACTTTATGCATCCAACAAACTTCTTGTTTACAGAGCTTCTTAAAGCGATCACCTCCTCTACTTGTCGTTGTTATATACTCTACTCCTACTACTTTAAGACTTCTTGGGTCGCCGTTCTGGCACTCGTGGAAGTGCTTGGATACACTTTGTGTCAATATATGATTGAGAATGTTCCAAGAATCTGACTCGTAGTTTCCTAGTTGTTCGACCAACATATTTTAAATTGCAACTGCAAATAAGTATGTATATCACATAGGAGCTATTACAATTAATAAAACTTTTAATATCAAAAAGATTTTGTTGATTACAGCTGGATTTACATTCAGTTTCTTGTACACAGGGGGTCATTCCGAGTTGTTCGCTCGCTAGCAGATTTTAGCAGCATTGCACACGCTAGGCCGCCGCCCTCTGGGAGTGTATTTTAGCTTAGCAGAATTGCGAACAAAAGATTAGCAGAATTGCGAATAGAAATTTCTTAGCAGTTTCTGAGTAGCTCAAATCTTACTCCTACATTGCGATCAGCTCAGCCCGTTTCATTCCTGGTTTGACGTCACAAACACGCCCTGCGTTCGGTCAGCCACTACCCCGTTTCTCCAGACACTCCCGCGTTTTATCCTGGCACGCCTGCGTTTTTCCGCACACTCCCAGAAAACGGTCACTTTCCACCCAGAAACACCCACTTCCTGTCAATCACACTCCGATCTCTTCAACGATGAAAATTCTTTGTTCGGACGTGAGTAAATCTACTAAGTTTTGTGCTAAAATACTTAGCGCATGCGCACTGCGTACCATGCGCATGCACATTTTCGCCTTAATCGCTCCGTTGCGAAAATCGGCAACGAGCAAACAACTCGGAATGACCCCCATAGTTGCATATTTAACACTTCTTACCCCCACATTTATAGAAACCCTTTGGTTTAGGTGGGAGCCAGGAGAGATTATGTGTATGTTGTATTATTTTATCTTCATTTTTTAGAAAGCTTGGTGCTAACACATTTTTTAGAGATGCATTTTTCTTAAAAATAAATTGAGGTTCTGAGGGTACTGTATATTTTCTATCAATAAATGATCTTGTTTTAGAATGTTATAATTCCTTTTTATAATTTGTTTAATTTCGGGACAATGAATATTATATGTGGATATAAAAGCTACCTGTTTGTTTATCTGTTGTGGAGGTTTTACTTTTTGAGTTAATAACTCTTCTCTATCTAGTGCCAATACTTCTTTGAAGGCAGACTGCAGAAAAGTTTTTGGATAACCCTTCTGTTCGAAAGACTCTATCATCAATTCAGTCTGTTTTACAAAATATTTTATCTCTGTACAATTCCTCCTTAGGCAAATTAATTGTCCTTTCAGAATGTTTTGTTTCCAAGGAGGATAATGGGCACTTCTATAATGTAGATATGCATTGGTGCCCACCTCTTTCGTATAATTCATGGTAACAATAGTGTTATCCTGAGCTATAAGGGTCAAATCTAAAAAGTTAATCTGGAGAGGATGAAATGAACCGTAAATTATAAGGGTTGTGATTGAGGTGATCAACAAAACCAAGTGCAGTTTGTATATCCCCATCCCAAATAATATCGGGACTTTTGGACGCATCTGGGATATTCATTAGGAACAGACACCAATTGGACCTGTATGAGAGCTAAAAAGGTGTATACATTGAATGTTTGTCTTTTTCTGACACATGAGGAAACAATTGTTTTTTACTGTTTTTATTATAAATTAAATTGTCATATTATTACCATATCAATCCAATAATTTCTCATTTTTAGCGCTGTGTTTTTTTACCAATTGTATCCTACCAGACTCAGTCTAGGAAATTGTGCCAGAGGAAACGGACATACTTTGAAAGAAGGATATAGAAAAGAAAAGTGGTGAGAATTCGAACCAGCACAATCAGAACAAGAGGAAAGCCATGCTAACAAAACTTGCAAACAGGGACAGCAACAGCTGAAACAAACAACATTACTTAACCAAGTAACAGCGCAGGAAGAATGAAGCATCAGGCAGGCACCCAGTATCCCCTACGGACTAGGAGAAAAGGATTTACTAGTAGGTAATTAAAATTCTATTTTCTCTTACGTCCTAGGGGACACTGGGAATCCATTTAGTACCATGGGGAAGTACCAAAGCTCCCAAACCAGGTGGGAGAGTGCTGAGGTTCCTGCAGAACTGATTTACCAAACTGAAGGTCCTCAGATGCCAAGGTATCGAACTTGTAAAACTTAGCAAACATGTTCAACCCTGACCAAGTAAACTTGTAAAACTTAGCAAACATGTTCAACCCTGACCAAGTAGCTGCCTGGCAGAGCTGTAAAGCCGAGACACCCCGGGCAGCCGACCAAGAGGAACCCACCGACCTAGTAGATTGGGCTTGAATAGATTTCAAGTATGCTGGATAGTGAGCCTGATCCAGCACACAATGGACTGCTTTGAAGCAGGACACACAATTTTATTGGGATCATAAAGATTTTCTTTGATGAGCTGTTCTCTTTACATAGACCTTCAAAGCCCTTACAACATCCAAAAACTTTGAAGTAGCCGAGGCGTCAGTAACAGCTGGAAGTACAATAGGTTGGTTGATATGAAACGCAGACACCACCTTAGTAAGAAATTGCTGACGAGTCCGGAGTTCAGTTCTGTCCTCATGGAAAATTTAGTAGGGGCTATTGTGAGACAACACTCCCAGCTCCAACACACATCTTGCTGAAGCCAAGGCCAACAGTGTGACAGTCTTCCACATAAGATACTTTACGTCTACCTCCTGTAATAGTTCAAACCAGTCTGATTGGATGAAGTGTAGCACCAAATTGACATCCCAAGGTGCCTTGGGAGGCACAAAGGGAGGTTGGATATGCAGAACACCCTTCAAGAATGTCTGGACCTCAGGAAGAGAAGCCAATTGTTTTTGAAAGAAAATAGACAAGGCCAAAATCTGAAAAAGCAGGAAACGCCCCAGATGAAATTACACCATAGAATATTGTCTGCTCTCACACCAAGAGACATATTTTTTCCAGATACAATGGTAATGTTCAGACGTTATCCCCTTTATGGCTTGGATCATAGTTGGGATGGCCTTGTCAGGAATCCCTTTCCTGGCTAGAATCAGCCGTTCAACTTCCATACCATTAAATGTAGCCATGGTAAGTCTTGATAGATAAAAAGGCCCTGTTGCAGAAGATCCTCTCGAAGAGGCTGAGGCCACAGATCTTCAACCAGCATCTCAAGAAGATCCGCATACCAGGTCCATCATGGCCAGTCCGGAGCAATGAGAATTACTTGAACCTTTTCCCTTTTTATTCTTTTTAGAATTCTTGGGATCAGAGAAATGGGAGGAAACAAGTTAACCAGCTGGTAGACCCACAAAGTTGTCACTGCCTGTGGATACCTCAACCTGGAACAATACCGCTTAAGCTTCTTGTTGAGTCGAGAGGCCATCATGTCAATTTGTGGAGATCCCCACCGATGTGTCAACCACCGGAATACCTCCAGGTGAAGGCCCCATTCCCCTGGGTGTCTGCTGAGGAAGTCTGCTCCCAGATGTCTACTCCCGGAATGAAGATCGTCGACAACGCCACAGCGTGTTTTTCCACCCAGTGGAGAATTCTTGACACCTCTGACATTGCAGCTCTCCTTTTCATTCTGCCCTGTTGGTTTATGTACGTTACCGCCGTCACATTGTACGACTGTACCTTAATGGCCTGATTCTGAAGAAGATATGAGACCCACACAAGGGCGTTGTAGATAGCCCTGAGTTCCAGTATGTTTATTGGAAGGATGACTTCCTGATGTGACCATCTTCCCTGAAACTACACCCCTTGGCTGACTGCTCCCCAACCTCTGAGGCTTGCATCTGTGGTTAGCAGAATCCAATTCTGAATCCTGAACCTTCGACCCTCGACTAGGTGAGAAGTCTGTAACCACCACAGGCATGTGAAGATGCAATCCGGACCACTTGTCCTACAGATCCAACTGGAAGGGCATCACATGAAACCTTCCATACTGAATTGCTTCATAAGAAGCCACCATTTTCCCCAGAAGGCGTATACAGAGTTGCACGGAGATTCGGGTCAGCCTCAAGACAGCCCGAACCATCGACTGGATTTCCATTGACTTTTCCAAGGGAAGAAGTACGTTCTGAGACTCTGTGTCCAGTATCCATTTCCAGAACCTGAGGCCTATGCATTGGTTCTATGTGAGATTTTGGCAGGTTCAGAATCCACCCATGATCCAGGAGTAGTCTGGTTAAGGGGGCAATGTTCTCCAACAGTGGTTTACTGGACAGTACCTTTATCAGAAGATCATCCAAGTACAGAACTATGTTCACTCCCTGTCTGCAGAGCAATATCATCATCTCCGCCATCACTTTGGGGAACACCCTCTGTGCCATGGAGAGACCAAATGGCAGGGCCTGAAACTGGTAGTGGCAGTCCTGCAGTGCAAACTGTAGATAAGCCTGATGAGGCAGCCAGATTGGAATGTAAAGGTATGCATCCTTGAAATCCAAAGATGCTAGGAATTCCGCCTCCTCCAGACCGGAGATCACCGCTTTCAATGACTCCATCTTGAATTTGAACACATGTAAGTACGGGTTGAATGACTTGAGGTTCAAAATCAGTCTTTCCGAACCATCCAGTTTTGGTACTACAAAGAAGCTGGAATAGTAACCCTTGTTGAGTAGATGAGGTGGAACTGGAATAATGACCTGGGTCTGTAACTGTTTTTGAATGGTGTCGTGTAAATTTACTCTCTCCTCTTATGATACTGGTAAGCCTGATTTGAAGAATCTGTGAGGTGGGAGATCCTGGAACTCCAGTCTGTAGCCCTGTGATATAAGGTCTATGACCCAGGGATCCTGGCATGATCCTGTCCAGATGTGACTGAAGAATTTTAGCTGGGCTCCCACCCTCATGTCTTCCAGGCATTGCGGTCCACCATCATGCGGAAGGTTTTGAGGAAGCAGAGCCTGAGCCCTGTTCCTGTGAACCAGCAGTCACTGGTTTGCGTGGTTTACCTCTAGCACCTCTGGCGGCGGTAGAAGAACCTCTGGCCTTGCCACTAAACTCCTGAGTAGGTTTTCCTTGCTGGCGGAGCTGCAGAAGGTAGTAGCTCGGGAGATCCATTTGTCGAGATCATCTCCAAATAAGGCCCCTCCTGTGAAAGGTAGGCCTTCTACTCTTTTCCTGGAGTCCACATCAGCAGTCCACTAACATAGCCATAATCCTCTGCATGCCGACACTGCCATAGCTGTAGTGCGTGCATTAAGCAAACCTATTTCTTTTATGGCTTCCATCATAAAGTTTGCAGAGTCTTGTATATATTGCAGGAGCAAAAGAATTTCCTCCTGAGGTAAGGTGTCTAACCCGTCAGTTAAATTACCTGACCATTTATCAATGTCTCTGGTAATCCACCCACAGGCTATAGTGGGTCTCTGGGCCGGCAGCAGCATACGAAGATATGCAGTCTCAATCTTGTGATTAGCCGCATCTTTCAGGGAGGCTGCACTAGGCACAGGTAGTAAATTTTTTCATGAGAGCCTGTAGACTGACGCATCCACTACCGGTGGATTTTCCCATTTTTTCCTATCCTCAGGAGGAAAAGGAAAAGATGATAACAACCGCCTGGGAATTTGAAATTTCTTATCTGGATTAACCCACGGTTCTTCAAACAGGGTATTTAGTTCCTTTGACACAGGAAATGTGGCTGAGGATTTTTTCTTAATAGCAAAGTAAGATTCCTCACTCTCCTCTGTCACCTTATCAGCGATATTTAGAACTTATCTGATAGCATCTATGAGAGCCTCTACACCCTGCGACAGAGTACCCTCCCTTACCTCTGTATCCACCTCACCTTCCTCCACTTCTGACCCTTCATTATCAGAGTTAGAATGCAGGATATGGGCCAAGGTACGTTTTTGCAGATAATTGAAAGAAGACTGAGATGCTGGTCTGGGTACTGAGTACTTTTTCATTAACTCATCCATAGACTGCCTTAAGTATTGTGTCTCTTTCTGATTTCTAGATAATTTTGTAGAAATGGAGGAAATCATTAACCTATTGGAGTCTAGCCATGCTAGTTCAGCCCCACTAGCCTGGGAAGGGATATTACACTGAGTAAACACTAGTGAACCCCCTGGAGAAGTGGAACACTGTGCCTTACATGAAACACACTCTTTGCCTGACATACTGAAGTATTGAGAGCACACACACATGAAAAGTTTAAAAGCACAATTCACCCACAAATATCCCTTCCAGAGATACACAGAGAGAGTATGGAACCAGCAAATGGCACCCTTATTGCTAATATCAAGCTTAGCAGTGTCGCAGACCCGGCTAAGCTAGATCAGGGACTTAGTACACAAGCAACTGCCCCCCCCCCCTGCTATAACCCCCTGGTACCGCTGAGGTAAACTGGAGGCTTTCTGGAGGAGCTGCGCGTCCCTGTCAGTCAGCATCTGTGTCAGCTGCAGTAGGGAAAATGGTGGTGAGCTGCTGGATCCGCTTATAGTGAAGCTCTGCCCCTTCAATTGCACGCAGTCTTCTCGCTCTTCTTTATACTGGCTGATGTGTCTGTGTGCAAAGAATGGAGACATTCCCCTTTTATGGCTGTGGTGCCAGTCTGGGCACTGTGAACACTTTAGTGTACTTAGGAGACTCAGTCCGCCCCGTGTTGAAGCCGTGTGTCTCCATACCCTCATGACGCCATAATGGCCGGCAACCCGCTAACCAGGATGCTGGCTTAGTACTCACCACTCTTCAATCTTCTGGCTCTGTTAGGGGTGGCGGCATGCTGCGGGAATGTATGTTCGCCGTGGTGGTGCTTGCGAATAGTTCACTCAGGTGCTAGCGTCCTGTCAGCGGGGTATGGGACCATTAACCCTTAGTGGGGTTGGGCCATTCCCCCCCTAAGTCCCACGAAGCAGGCAGGCTGGTGCCAACAAGTCCTGCCTGAAAATAACAAACTTTAAAAAATAAATGTAGAAAACACTTCAGGAGCTTCCAGAGACGTGACCAGCTCCTCCGGGCACATTTTCTAAACTGAGTCTGGTAGGAGAGGCATAGAGGGTGGAGCCAGCACACACAATCAAACTTCTATAGTGCCCATGGCTCCTATTGGACCCATCTATACCGCATGGTAGTAAATGGAATCCCGGTATCCCCTAGGATGTAAGAGAAAAGTAGATAGGGCAAACCTACATTTATTAGGAGAATTTAATCCTTTAACATTTATCAAATAAATTTGTACTATTTAAAAAGTAAAAGTGTGATAACTGGCTCACTGTTTCAAATCAGGATCCATTACCCAGGACATGTTATCACTACCCCCACAAGAAATCTACTTCAAAGGCCTCTCACACAGACTTTTCACACCTACACAGGAATTGGCTTCTAACACCTTTGCACAAGACTGCCTATCCCAGGATAATTGACTAAGTCAGCAGTTATTTTATTTTTCACTTGCTTCAAATATACCCAATAGGTTATAGCAATAACTTTGTTCATAAACCCATTATAATTTTGGATCACATACCGAATTGGGGGAAAGCAAAACACAAAAAAACAACAACAAAAAAACCCCCACTGCTTTCTCTCCCTCTCTCATCATCATATGCAGCTCATACTTATAGTAATCTGTCATTGATGACCAAATGTATGCATATTCCTCCAGCTTCATTCTTTCATTCCACCCACCACGTTCCGTAGTTCCTATCACACAATCACAGGTTTCTGTTCAACAATCCCTTGGCATTTTAAAAAGAAAACACAGGCGCATTCGTGGGAAGCAAGCAGGCCGGAAATTTATTTCCCCCGGTAACCACCTAAGTTCTTTGCCCACCTGCTCACCCCCATATTCAAAGAACAATCAAATAGAAGTGATACCCAAAAGACGGCCCTGTGTTTGGAAGAACAGAACTGTCAACTCTCGATTTGTGACCCCCATACCCAGAGCTCCTGCACTTAACATAAAGAAAACTGAAGGCCCTCTGGTATGCCCAAAAAAGTCAGTCCTTTGTAATGCCAGATCTATAAGAAACACGACCGCAACAATTGCTGACCTTATTGAATCTGCAGATCTAGCCTGTATTACAGAGACCTGGCTAGATGAAAATGCAGCACCCATATTGGAGGCTGCGATCCCAACAAACTACTCTGTCATCCACAACCCAAGACTGGACCGCAGGGGTGGCAGGGTGGCTATCTGCTTCAAAAAAGACCTTAAACTTAGGGTCCACCCTATTGAAATTACTCGCTCATTCGAGTGCATTGCTGCCTGGATTTCGACAGGATTAGGTTTCAGAGTACTTCTCATTTACCGGCTCCCTGGAGATGGAAAGATATTTCTACAAGAAATTGCAGACACTGTTGCTGGCCTGGTAATGGAACATCAAAGATGGCTCATCCTCGGGGATTTCAATGCATGGGTGGATGATGAGCTCTCACGCCTTGGCCAAGACCTCCTGTGCACAATGAATGGTATGGGCTTCACACAGGTCCTTCCTTCTGCCACACATAAAAGTGGTCACACTCTCGATCTTGTCTTTCAGATTGGATTGGAAGTCACTGACCTAAAAATAAACCCAGTCATCTGGTCAGACCACTACTCCATTTGGTTCTCAGTTGCAACCCCTCAAATAAAATCTCTACCCGTGGAGTTGACCAGGTATCGTCCAAGGAGGGGTATGACTCCCCAGGCTCTTGCAGCAAATCTGGATCTCTCTGCTATACTGGGTGCCTGTGAAGATCCCTGTTCCCTAGTCCGTTATCATAATAGGGATGTTATGGCTGCAATAGATATTATCGCCCCTGTGCATATAAGACCTCGTAAACCACAACGTCAAGCTCCATGGTTCGACAACAGTGTTAGTGAGCTCAAGAAAAGGGGGCGTAGACTGGAAAGATGATGGAGGAAGACTAACCTAGTGGATGACAAAATAAAACTAGTAAAGAATAACAAAGAATATCAATCGACAATCAACTCAACTTTTCCGCACAGTGGAGATGCTTTGCAAGCCAGCATGCCTGCAGACTGATGAAACCCTCTCCCAGGGAAGATGCAACGAGTTTGCAAACTTCTTTGCAGATAAAATATCCACCATCCGGGCTGGAATCTCCACAGTGCCATCATAGGATTGCCAAACTACAAAGCCTGCAATATAAGCTACCTGCCTTCATGGACCAGCTTTGACCCAGTGGATGTAAAGGACACTGCTGAAATTGCTCGGATTTTGCGTCCCACCACCTGTGATCTGGACCCGGCCTCAATCAAGCTTCTAATAGGTTGTATGGATATAATTGGTCCTGTCTTTGCAAAAATTGTTCAATGTTCTTTGCAGACAGGCATCTTTCCTGGACCCCTAAAGGAAGCAATTGTTAGACCGCTTCTTAAAAAACTAATTTAGATCCCGACTGCATGACCAACTACAGACCGGTATCAAATCTTCCTTTCCTAGGAAAGGTTATTGAGAAAGTGGTTGCAAATCAACTTGAAACCCGCCTGACAACCCATGATATTTATGATCCATTCCAATCAGGATTCAGGAGAAGACATAGCACTGAAACAGCCCTGGTGTGTGTTAAATGATCTTCTGATTGCAAGAGACAGAGGTGACTGTTCAATATTAATCCTTCTGGCTCTCTCGGCAGCATTTGATACCGTGGACCATGGGCTTCTGATTGAGCGACTGATACATTTCTGTGGTCTGGATGGCACAGTCCCAAGCTGGTTCAAATAATTTCTCACAGGCAGGTCACAGAGAGTATCGTCTGGATTATACTCATCACCCCCAGTGCCATTGCCATGTGGTGTCCCACAAGGTTCTATACTATCCCCCATGCTCTTTGCAGTATACATGCTTCCATTAGGCAAAATAATCAAGTGCCATGGTCTGGTTTACCACTGCTATGCAGATGATACACAACTGTACTTGTCCTTTGCTCCGGGCACTGATAACCCAATAGCAACCCTAAATGGCTGTCTAGCTGAGCTACAGGAGTGGATGAGTGCCAGTTGGCTATGACTGAACCCGGATAAAACAGAGGTCCTTATGATACGACCGCAACATCAAAGGACAAGACCGCAGCATAGCCAACCAACTGGACTTACACTCGGGGATTCAAAATTACAGACCAGTGATCGTGTGCGGAATCTTGGTGTTGTCCTGGATGGTGGCTTGACACTTAAACATCAGATATCAGCCACAATCAAATCCTCATTCTTTCATCTGAGGAACATAGCCAGAATCAAGCACTTAATTCCCTCAGATGATCTGCCAAAAGTCATACATGCATTTGTATCATCTCGATTAGACTACTGTAGTGCCCTCTACCTTGGTCTCCCAGCAAAAGAAATGCGCCGCTTACAGCTGGTGCAAAACACAGCTGCCAGGCTGTTAACCAACCAGCCCCATTCTAGCCACATAACACCCATCCTCTACTCCCTTCACTGGCTGCCTGTAAGATGGTGAATCATCTTCAAGATTGGTTTACTGAGTTTCAAAGCATTACATGACCAGGGCCCAAGGTACCTGAAGCAGCTTCTGACCCCATACTGCCCCACTCGATTACTGCGATCTGTAGATGAAGGACTTTTAGCAGTACCTAGAATCTCCCATAATTCATCTGGGGGTCGAGCTTTTAGTCATGCGGCTCCGACTCTATGGAACTCACTTCCCCACACAGTGCGAGAGGCCCCAACTATAGAATCCTTCAAAAGTAGACTCAAGACTTTCCTGTTTACTCAAGCATTTCCATAATGTCCCTTTTAGTATCTTCATGCTTCTGTATTTTATTAAAATGTACTTCATTATTATCTGTACTATATTATGCTATGTATCTGTTAAGCGCCTTGAGTCCTATTGGAGAAAGAGCGCTATATATATATATAAAATTATTATTACAGGTTGAGTATCCCATATCCAAATATTCCGAAATACGGAATATTCCGAAATACGGACTTTTTTGAGTGAGAGTGAGATAGTGAAACCTTTGTTTTTTGATGGCTCAATGTACACAAACTTTGTTTAATACACATAATTATTAAAAATATTGTATTAAATGACCTTCAGGCTGTGTGTATAAGGTGTATATGAAACATAAATGAATTGTGTGAATATAGACACACTTTGTTTAATGCACAAAGTTATAAAAAAATATTGGTTGAAATGACCTTCAGGCTGTGTGTATAAGGTGTATATGTAACATAAATGCATTCTGTGCTTAGATTTAGGTCCCATCACCATGATATCTGATTATGGTATGCAGTTATTCCAAAATACGGAAAAATCCCATATCCAAAATACCTCTGGTCCCAAGCATTTTGGATAAGGGAGACTCAACCTGTAATATTATTATTATTATTATTATTATCCCATAAAAGTGGGGAGGGGAGAAAAACTCAGGGAAATAAAGGGTAAGACTAGGAAAGAAAAACCAAAAGGGCCCAGTGCATTGGGTCTGTATTACTACTGCAGGGGAGGGGAATGCAGTAGAAAAAGAGGAAGGGTAGTGGCAGTAGCTAACACCACCCGGGGTACCAAAAAAAAACACCCACATACGCTATATTCAGTAATATACCCTAGTGTAAAACAATACCGAGGGAAAAATCAGTTGTTAGATCATTAAATATAACCACCCAAATACTCCTCTGTTAACATACAAATAAGAGGGTATATAGAAAAACAAACAATTAGGAACATGTAGGTACTTATAAAGTGAGCAATGGAACCGAAGATGTGAACAAATATAGCAAGTAAATTCACAAATCTGAAGCGTAGTTCTGGAATATCTGGAGCATCAACTGAAAAAGGAAATAGATATAAACCACTATAAACCTTAAGTGAGGAATTCAGTCAAGTAGTTGACCACTCGGAAGGCAAAGTCTGCTTCTTGGATGTGGATCGTAATTTAACGGGGATATCCCAATCAGCAAGTAATTTACACCTGCATCCAGATTGGATACCATATATGAGGAATTCTCATACGTAATCAATAATTTTACTGGAAAGCTTCATCTGTATCTAATTTCCTGGGAACGTAAAGCTACCGTGATGGGAGCCAAAGTTCTGCGTTTAGAGATGGTCAATGTAGTAAAGTCTGGGAATATTTGCAAACCTCCAAGATGATCCCAGTCAGAAGCAGATCTCGCAGCTTGCAGGATTCGCTCTTTAATTGTGTAGAAATGAACTCAAAGAAGTGTAGCTCGTGAGGATGAGGAGACTGGCCGGGGCGTTTGGAGCCCATGGATCCAATCAATAAGTAAATTTTTGTCCTCCATCATTGGTAGTAGTTTACGAAATAGCGTCATAGCATAGTCCTGCAATTCCAAGTTAGCCACCGATTCTGGAATCCCACGGATTTTAATATTGTTTCTCATAGATCTGTCCTCCATATCATCAAATGTACTGTATCTTAAATGTCTTCATCTCAGCTTGTTGTAAATAGTGGGCTGAAATAAGCTCATTGTGGGAGGACACCAGCTCCTCCATTTTACATTCCAGATGATCTGTTCAATCCCCGATGGCATTTAACTCCGTTTTAATTTTGCGGATAGCTGCAGAGAGATCCTGGGTGAGCTCAGATTTAAAGGCTGCCAGGACCTGACACAATGTTTTCACTGTAAGAATTTCTTGGAGTTGGGGGTGCACTCCAGGGACCACCAGAGAATGAGCAGTACCCACCACAGTGGGATCGGATTTACCTGTTGGTTTATGACCTCCCATGGATGATGTGAAGGCATGGGCCATTTTCTGGTTGGAAAGGACACCAGTGGAGGAAGTGTGCCTTTATTTTTCTTAGGAGGCATTTCAAGACAGGAGACGATAATTAGATATTTGTGCAGGGGATATGATATGTTAAGGATGCATAGAGAGGTCAGATCACATCAGACACTTAACAGTGCATAGTTACATGAGGATATCTCATTCTGGGTAATGCAGAGAAAAGGCAAAGGTAACTGCAGCACTGATATGTCCAGCAGGTTATGTACTCACATATCCATGTAGAGGTTCAAGTTGGAATACCTCAGAGGTATATGTGATTATGAAATTATTGGTTCCACACCAGCCTTAGATGATATCACACAGGGGCTAGTAATAGGCACCAGAGAGGGACCCCCTGCTCTGGACCTGACTAGAGCTAGGTCCCTGATTCTGAAGAGCACACTGCAGTGCCAGGACCTAAGATGGCCACCGTCTGCCACCAACTCTCCTTCAGGCAAACCTGTATTGGAAAGTCCAAACCTTCAAACCTGTATTGCAAAGTCCAAAATATAAGGGGTAAATCAGAGTTGATCGCAGCAGCAAATTCGTTAGCAGTTGGGCAAAACCATGTGCACTGCAGGTGTGGCAGATATAACATCTGCAGAGAGAGATAGATTTGGGTTCTTTTGTTTCTGTGCAGGGTAAATACTAGTGATGAGTGGGTTCGGTTTCTCGGAAACCGAACCCCCCCGAACTTCACCCTTTTTACACGGGTCCGAGCCATACTCGGATTCTCCCGTATGGCTCGGGTAACCCGAGCGCGCCTGAACGTCATCATCCCGCTGTCGGATTCTCGCGAGATTCGGATTCTATATAAGCAGCCGCGCGTCGCCGCCATTTTCACTCGCGCATTGGAAATGTTAGGGAGAGGACGTGGCTGGCGTCCTCTCCGTTATTGTTGAACTTGATTGTGCTGTGCACTATTGCTTAATTGTGGAAAGGGCTGGGGAGCAGCTGTATATAGGAGGAGTACAGTGCAGAGTTTTGCTGATCAGTGACCACCAGTTATCCGTTCTCTGCCCGAAAAAAACGCTCCATATCTGTGCTCAGTGTGCTGCATATATCTGTGCTCACACTACTTAATTGTGGGGACTGGGGAGCAGCTGTATTATATAGCAGGAGTACAGTGCAGAGTTTTGCTGACAGTGACCACCAGTATACGTTGTCTGCCTGAAAAACACTCCATATCTGTGCTCAGTGTGCTGCTTTATTGTGGGGACTGGGGACCACCAGTTTAATATTATATAGGAGGAGTACAGTGCAGAGTTTTGCTGACCAGTGACCACCAGTATATAATATATAGCATTACGGTACAGTAGGCCACTGCTGTACCTACCTCTGTGTCGTCATTAAGTATACTATCCATCTACATTCTATACCTGTGGTGCATTTTAGTTTTGCAGTTAGCTGACACAGTGACCACCAGTATACTATATATAATAGCAGTACGGTACGGAAGGCCACTGCTGTACCTACCTCTGTGTCGTCATTCATTAAGTATACTATCCATCTACATTCTATACCTGTGGTGCATTTTAGTTTTGCAGTTTGCTGACACAGTGACCACCAGTATACTATATATAGCAGTACGGAAGGCCACTGCTGTACTTACCTCTGTGTCGTCATTAAGTATACTATCCATCTACATTGTATACCTGTGGTGCGCCTCTTTTTTTCTTTGCATCATGTGCTGTTTGGGTACTATTTTTTTGAAGTGCCATCCTGCCTGACACTGCAGTGCCACTCTTAGATGGGCCAGGTGTTTGTGTCGGCCACTTGTGTCGCTTAGCTTAGTCACACAGCGACCTTGGTGCGCCTCTTTTTTTCTTTGCATCATGTGCATTTTGGGGACAATATTTTGAAGTGCCATCCTGCCTGACACTGCAGTGCCACTCCTAGATGGGCCAGGTGTTTGTGTCGGCCACTTGTGTCGCTTAGCTTAGTCACACAGCGACCTTGGTGCGCCTCTTTTTTTCTTTGCATCATGTGCTGTTTGGGGACAATTTTTTTGAAGTGCCATCCTGCCTGACACTGCAGTGCCACTCCTAGATGGGCCAGGTGTTTGTGTCGGCCACTTGTGTCGCTTAGCTTAGTCACACAGCGACCTTGGTGCGCCTCTTTTTTTCTTTGCATCATGTGCTGTTTGGGGACTATTTTTTTGAAGTGCCATCCTGCCTGACACTGCAGTGCCACTCCTAGATGGGCCAGGTGTTTGTGTGCGCCACTTGTGTCGCTTAGCTTAGTCACACAGTGACCTTGGTGCGCCTCTTTTTTTTCTTTGCGTCATGTGCTGTTTGGGGACAATTTTTTTGAAGTGCCATCCTGCCTGACACTGCAGTGCCACTCCTAGATGGGCCAGGTGTTTGTGTCGGCCACTTGTGTCGCTTAGCTTAGTCACACAGCGACCTTGGTGCGCCTCTTTTTTTCTTTGCATCATGTGCTGTTTGGGGACTATTTTTTTGAAGTGCCATCCTGCCTGACACTGCAGTGCCACTCCTAGATGGGCCAGGTGTTTGTGTCGGCCACTTGTGTCGCTTAGCTTAGTCACACAGTGACCTTGGTGCGCCTCTTTTTTTCTTTGCATCATGTGCTGTTTGGGGACTAATTTTTTGAAGTGCCATCCTGCCTGACACTGCAGTGCCACTCCTAGATGGGCCAGGTGTTTGTGTCGGCTACTTGTGTCGCTTAGCTTAGCCATCCAGCGACCTCTGTGCAAATTTTAGGACTAAAAATAATATTGTGAGGTGTGAGGTGTTCAGAATAGACTGGAAATGAGTGGAAATTATGGTTATTGAGGTTAATAAAACTATGGGATCAAAATGACCCCCAAATTCTATGATTTAAGCTGTTTTTTATGTTTTTTTGTAAAAAACACCCGAATCCAAAACACACCCGAATCCGACAAAAAATTTTCAGGGAGGTTTTTCCAAAACGCGTCCGAATCCAAAACACGGCCGCGGAACCGAATCCAAAACCAAAACACAAAACCCGAAAAATGTCCGGAGCACATCACTAGTTAATACTAGTTGCTTTATTTTTACACTGTAATTTAGAATTCAGTTTGAACACACCACACCCAAATCTAACTCTCTCTGCACATGTTATATCTGCCCCCCCCCCCCCCCGCAGTGCAAATGGTTTTGCCCAACTGATAACAAATTTGCTGCTGCAATCAACTCTGACTTACTCCCATAAGCCAAATCTGGATAAAGACTAGTCTCTGGTGTAATCCTGGATTTGTCCACTGGTCTCAGCACCTGGTGCTGAGACCAATGGACAAATCCAGGATTACACCGGAGATTAGCCTTTATCCAGTTTTGGCTTATATTTTGGACTTTCCAATACAGGTTTGAGTCCAGACTTTCTTACCTGTTTATGGATTTCTAATGTATATTTTGCCATATTTTTCATCACAACTGGGAGATATAGCTCCGTATGTGAATAATCTTTGAACATTACTCATCTTTTGACATTTTATGGAAAAAAATTATATGGAAATTGTATTCACTTTGAAATAAATGCTTTTTGGTTTCCTGTTTCCATTGGTGTGGAACTCATGTCTAAAGAAACCCTGCTATGTGGAACCCACTGGATTTATAAGTGAGTTGGGTACACTTATTTTAATTCTGTGGTGATACCTTGGTCTGGTCACTAAAGTACTTGGTGAAAAGATAACTTTATGTGTTTACCTCCATATACACTTAAGTGAGTGTTGGTACGGGACTGTTGTAATTCCAGTGCTGGCGAGAATCTATACTTACCTGGTTGACGAGATAATGTCACCTTTCCAGTTCCGAACACATGGATATTTAATTGTAAGACTGAGATTTAAAGCAATACTACACATTGTTTTTTTTTTTTGTTGTTTTTTTTTTCATTTTCTTTTATTTCAGGTTCCTTCGAATTTCCTAAACAACTGTGAGGAAGAGTTTTGGACATAAATACAAATGATAAAACCATACGGGTTATAAAATCTTTTATTGTATCCCAGTGAGACTGTTGTCGCCTTTGATCCTTCACTTTCTTTCTTATCTATGTTTTTTAAATATGTTCAGGAGCATAATTTCAATATCAGTTTGAATGCTTAGTGTTTTTTATAGCCAATAACACTGAATATATGCACTTTACAATTCTGTTTGTATATTCAAGCAGTCTCTGGAAATTGACAAATTTGGTCTACATGTAAAGATTAAATAGACGATCCACGTTGGCTGCAAATTCACCTGTGCTTTTGTATTTTCTAAAGCTTGGTTATAATTTTTTCTCCTTGTCAGAAGGTCAGCCAAGTCTGTGTTCCTAATAAACTACTGAATGTTCCAGACTGGAATGGAAGCCACAGAAAATAAAATTACCTAATCAGAGCTTCCCATTGACAGTTTCTTTTACTTTCCCGAAAACAGCATTGCTGGCAAAAGAAAAATGTAATATTTTAAAAGTAACTTTATGAAAGTTAACAAAAAAGTATAGTTAAACATAAAGTGTTGCTAATTAAAGCGATTTGGATCAATTTAAATTAAATGGAAACCCAATTAGTGTGTTCTACATTCCTTCATGAGCAATTTATTTAAACTAGATATGTTCTTTGCTACAATTTATAAAGGTGGAATGGCTATACAAAGGAAAACCTAAAATCGGCAAATTTATGAAAGGCTTTTATTAAAAATGAAATATGTTAGCCCAGATATTTCATATCCACTGCAAAAATGTTTTCAGCAAATAAATATTAAATTATTAAATGTATAATCAATCTTTATAATACCAAATTATGCATGTCAGATGCATGTACAATATACTATTATAACAGTCTACCTCTTCGGATGTTTATTGTGGCAATTATTGTAGCATGTAAGGTACACATAATGGCTGTTCTCAAATAGAAAGTTTTTGTTTTTACATTACATGTTTTTGGTTTTATATTATAAATAATTACAGCATGTTCCAACATTCCATTAAGCAAAATCTGACATAATATATAATAAACAGCAAAACATGAAATCAAAATGACCCAGCACATGAATACTGTGCTCTATATGATTATGATGCAAATACAATAATTGTCAACATTCTATTGTTGACATTATGAATTTCAATATAGTGAAGGTCGACATATTGACTGAAGGCCTAATTCAGATGGGGTTGTTTTTGCTATTGCTAACTTTTGCCCTTCGCAATTGAAATTATATGCTAATATGGACAGACGCTAACCTGAGCATAGGGATGCCCACTCATTTTCATCCAATGGCCTATAATTGCTAATAGATTGGTACCATTGTCGAAAAATGGGTCATGTCGCAGAGTCTGAGTGCCTCTACAGGCTAAGCTGCTCTCCTGGGACACAGCAGGTTTTCCAGTAGCAACTGCTAATTTATGCATGTCCAGAAAGCACAGTCTGAATGGCCATGACACGTCTACGTTTACTCGACCATTTCCCGTTAGTACCCCCAAATGCTGTCTTCCTGTCACTTACTCTGCAACTAATTTCTCAGTGTGACCGCAATCGCATTTCACTCACTGCACGTATGCACCGTGGCTCAGACACATGCGCAGTAAGAAATCGTCAACCAATTTGTGTACAATACCCATTTTGCAACTGCATCTGAATTAAGACCTGAATGCCTTCATAACCTTGGGTAATATAGCATAGTAAAGCATGGGCAACATGAATTGGGGAATTATCCTCATAGTTTTAGGGTGTATGGACAAAAGTTTATTCACACCTCTGTTCCAAGTTTTGCAGTTATATTGAGGTGCTGTAAAGTTTATAATTGGTCTGAAACACATTATTTTAGTGCAGCTTTTATTATTTTTATTATTATTATTATTATTATTATTATTAATATTTACAGGTGTGCGTATAAAGGTATACTAAAATGAACTTTGATCATATTACTTTTGATGAATAATGTAGGGCAGAACAAGGATATTAGAAGTCACTAATGAGCTCAAAGACTATACAAAATAAATTGCCACAGGTCGATTGTTTTTATACATCACAGAAATCCTAGGGGACCCCAAATATTCTAATATTTGACATAATCTACTAAAATGCATCTAAGAGTGTCCATTCTTTCCAAACATTGTCCCGACATACTTATTTATTGGGGGACTGATGCAGCGTTAAATGTACTGTAAGTTGGCTGCATGTTTGCCGCATTGTACTCATGTATGCTACAACAATGCCCCAATAAGGACGCTCGTTTTCATAGCAGTGGTCATTATCGGTGTGTACTTGCACCAGCACCATCCTCGGTGCAAAAGGTGTGTCTGAAAACAGACAGACCCCTGTGTATGCACTATTCATTGCCCACAGTCCAATCTACTCACCCTCACTAAATATAGCCTAGCAAGCGTCACATTGCCACCCAGACAGCCCATTCAGCCCAGATGGATATGGGGCTATGTTGCATACAAGTGTAAATTGCCCATAGATGCATGCGTAAAGGGCAAGAGCATGTATAGTGCTAAAAATCCAAAATGGACTTGCAGTGAACTCTGAATTGGTCTCTACAGTTAAGTAGTGCTTACAATGATTGTAAGTCATGGCAGTTTTGTGTTGACTTTACCGTACAACTTTGCACATGCTCTAATTTGACCCCAAAAAGCAGTACGTCAAAAATGTGTTTTTTATATTAAAAAACAAAAATAAATAACAATTTGTACATTTACGTTACTGTTTTCTCATTATTGTTCTGGAATGCAGCCATAAAGGATTCATAACAATCACAAGGTAAGCAGCATAGACATAGCTGCACTTTTGTGCAATGTACATAAATCCACTTCTTAAGCTAATGCCATTTCCCCAGATGCTCCTCAAGGCTTGCGTTTGGAAAATGTTGCCATAAGTGATGTCTCCTAGGAATTTACCTACCATCTTGAAAAACAGGTGGCTGCTATAATTGCTGTGTGTTTTAGAATCTTATCACTAATGTGTAATTGAGGTTTTGGTTTCCCAAAGTGATTCAAGGTGTTCTCTCAGTACTACTTGATTTTATTAGTTAAGTGTGCCACTAATAAAGAAACTTAACTATTTCACTTTTCTGATAGCTGATTCATCTCTTTCCCTTATTCTACAGTAGGTCATATAATAAAGAACACATTTGGGGTGAACAGTCTACAGTAGTTATAATCACAAATACTTTATTTAAACACACTGTAATCATATTATTTATTATTCAATAAGTTATACTGTATATATAGCTCACACATATTATGCAACACTTTACAGAGAATATTCCATCATTCACATCACTCCTAGCCCCAGTGGATCTTGCCATCTACAGTATATTCTGTAGCACATACAGTCTAGAGTTAATTTGTGTCAGAAGCCAATTAATCTACTACTATGTTTTTGAAGTGTGTTTGAACCTGAAGAACCAAAGTACCTGGAGATTTGGAAGAACATACAATCTCCCAATGTCATATCCATATTGGGTGCAGGGTGAGGGTGCACACGGCCACTGGGTCCAGGCTGGACCAAACCAAACATCCTGCACCCATATATAGTTATATTTACCTCTCGGCTGTTTCTGGAGTCCTGTATCAGCTGGCTACCCAGTGATGCAAAGCAGCAGAAATCACAGGGAAAATTGTGCAGCGGACATTTTTCAGGTGATTCAGGCATGCACACTAGCAAAATCCCTGGCAACGAGGTGCAGGCACCATGATACTGGAGACTTGTGCATGTGCTGTAGACTATTCTGTGCTGCCAGAGTGAAGGGGACCCTCTCTTAAACCGTCCCTGCAAACTGAACATATATAGGACCCTGGTTGGGATAAAACATTCTGTCAGGCAGCAAAGCTGACCACTGCACCAACATGCTACCAAATGTATTAAAAAAATATAGAATTGTGCCTAAAATAGGACAAAAAGTAAAGTAACAAACAGGTGCAATGTGGAGAAAATATCTTGTTCTTTAACAACTGTATTATTCTTCAAGTAAAATGAAAGTGACAATGTTGATAAGATTACTGTAAATATGTTTAACTGATATTCTGCTGTTAAACTACTGTACATGATTTGACGGTAATAGGTGTGGAAGTACACAAGTGTGGAAAATAGCAGCAAATGACCAGACATTTGTTTTCAATAATGTACCTTGCACTAAAACAATAGAAACAATTGCTAAAAGCAGGTTATTATTGGATCTTGAACTTTTGTACCTGTGCAAGTAAATTACCATTATTATCTGAGCTGCATTCGACAAAGATGCCTTAAAAATGATTACTATTTTATGTTACATATGAACATACAGATCATTTGCATAGTTTCAACGGCATATAACAATAGTGTCTGATAAGCACTCTTTAAGGAGATATAACTGCTCAGTGATTGTAAAAGGAAAATCAATGGGGGTCATTCCGAGTTGATCGTAGCCCTGCAAAATTTTACAGGACTACGATCATGTCCATAGACATGCGGGGGGATGCCCAGCACAGGGCTATCCCACCCCACATGTCAGTGACCCCCAAAGTGTAGAGTGTGCTTCCATAAACACATATGTGATCTGTAAGAAAAGTATAATGTTGTTCCAAAATATATCTCCCAAATACTGTACGCTACTACTGTATATGTGCACTAGACTACAAAGTAAATATGTAATACTATTCAAAAAAATGGCTTTTATTTCAATTCTGTTTGTATGAAAATTTATTAATTCCAAATGAATTTCTATCATCTAAAACAAAAATAATATTTTGAGATTAGACTATTTTCACCTGTTTTTTTTTTATAAACTGTACTATACTGTACAGTTAAGGGTGTATTTATCATTGGTGGCAGAGGGGCCTTGAAAGGCATCATCTCTTATTTATTATTATTTATTTATTACCAGTTACGTATATAGCGCACCCATATTCCGCAGTGCATTACAGAGAATATTTTGCCCATTCACATCAGTCCCTGCCCAGTGCAGCTTACAATCTATATCCCTATCACATGTACACACTGTATATCACTGCATATAAAGGGCTTGCAGCTATCACTATTATTTTACTTTTGGCTCTGATACTGCACTTGTTTATCCATACGATAGAGGAAACGAGAGGAGTACCATACCATAGGAGTAGAGATTGCAGTAAAAATTACATGCCTCCTCTTATTACAGTATGTACTGCAGCATAAGCGCCCCCAGGACAGAGACCCCTTAAAGTAGCATGGTGGCTTCCATATATTACTAAATGTATGCAACTGAGATGAGATCTCTACATTGCTATTATCAGGTAGAATGTAAATCTCATTATGCTAGCCCATGTGCAGTGTGCTTGGAGAATTTATTAGCTGGGGTTTTTTTTCTATTGAACTGAGCAACTTCCATTCTATGTATTATATCTCCCAATGGTGCCAGTTTTTGTGGGACAGTCCCAATTCGTGGATCATAAAAAGGGTGAAATTTATGCAGAAAACGTGCATTCTTGGGTGGGTTAGTGCATAGTTTGGGTGGATTGGATCATGTCTGGCCGAATGGGGGGGCAGACCCTATTTTGTTCTGAATAAACATTTTAAAGTGCTAGGAGGCATTGCTATTTGGCCAAGCTCTGAAAAGCTAATAGAAAATAATTAGGATAGTGGGTCTGCAGCATTAGTTTCCATACTTAAATCATGTGAATTTTGCTATTTCTGCATAATTTTCAGATTAATAATTAGACCTCTTAAAATATTAGTCTGTATTATACTCAATATTCCTTGCTATCACTGTATTGGAAGAAGACCATCCTTACCATCAGAGGGTGCCATCATAGTGTGCCTGAACAGGATATAACCCCGATGTTGCAGGAACAGGGGTCCTTTCAGATTTATGTTAAATCTCCTTTTGTGATTACAGTATTTACATCTATCAAGTGAACATAGTCTATAGGGTATCAAAAGGTGTGTGTGTGTGTGTGTGTGTGTGTGTGTGTGTGTGTGTATGTGTGTGTGTGTTAATGTTACCTTAGTGCCTGCAGACTGGTAGCACTTCCTTCTTGCTTCTGAAAATTTCCAAAACATGTGGAAATGCTGCCCTTTTGTTAGCTTGTATTGTGATTGCGTTTTCTGTTCTTTCCATTTGTTTTTATTATATTTCTTCCCTATCAGTATTTACTCTCCCCTTTGATATCTTACTCTCCCCTTCTGATATCTTACTATCCCCTTCTGATATCTTACTCTCCCTTTCTTATATCTTCCCCTTGGAGAGGCTAACTTTTCCACTGGCTCACTTCTCCTCTCCTTTCTCTGCTTCATGAATAGACCCCAGAGACTGGAAGAAAAGGGGCAGAGAAGGAGCTGCAGCAGTGCAGTGTGGGTAATGTTCCAGAAGTCATCACCTCTCTGCCGTGACATTACTGCTCAGCAACATTATACTAAGCAAGCATGACCTGGAGAATTTGCAGAAGCACAATGAGCAGTGAGTCTAAGGGGTATATTAAATTCATGTCGGGTCCCCGACAGGTTTGGCCCATTCCCGACAATGCCAATCTGACTTTTTTTAAAGTCGGATTGACATTGTTGGAAACGGGGCTAAAACCTGTTGTGTTTGGCCACGCTTCCGACAGTACACGTGGATTCCGAATACCCGACTTGTCGGAAAAAAACAAGAGTCATTGAATAGGCCGGAACCCCTTCTAACCTAAACCTGTCGGTAACTGTCGTCTTTCTGACAAGATGTCAGTTTCCGACAAGAATTGAATATATATATATATATATATATATATATTTGTTTGGGCAGAGGAAATTTGTCTAGCACTGTTGCCTCCTATTAGTTAAACAGCATTATATGTGTTCATAGATAGCAACAAGGTACACTTTTTAACATAAGAGAATGAGTGATAATAACCTTATCCCTTTGGTGTTAAATTATGCCCTTAGTCTCATGCTCTCTTCTATGCTATTATTAATTTCCTACTGTATTTCTCTTCCTATCAACCATTTTCCTATTCTAATTTATTTTGCTCTTTTACTTCATTACTTCTCCTAGCAAAAGAACTGCACTGTATGCAGATGGTACAAAATGCAGCTCTCAGGTTTATAAACAAACAACCCCATTCCAGCCAAATAACACCCATTCTCTACTGCATGTCATTATCATTATTATACAGCATTTTGTCCATGCATTGAACACTCTAAAGGCATAGCTGCATGCAGGGAATATTTGAACAACGATCCAACGATCCAACCCTCACTTCCATCCACCGAGATTTTATTTGTGATCTTATGCTTTTTATCCTCAGCCATAATTATTTTAAGTTTCTTAACCAGTTTTACCTACAATGCTGCGGCACAGCTATGGGGACGATTTTTGCCCCAAGCTTTGCCAATTTATTCATGGGATGTTGGGAAAAGACACATGTTTACGGTTTCTAGTGCTTTTAAGGAGAATGTGGTACTCTACAGACGATACATCAACGACATTTTAATCATTTGGAACGGCACGGTTGAATCTTTTAAAGAGTTTTTAAATATGATGGGAAACAATGATTTGAACTTGACCTTTACCTCAAACACCAATGACAAATCGGTCGAATATCTGGACTTGATTTTAACTGGTGAAAATGGAGGCATTACCACTAAGAACTATATCAAAGAGGTGGATATGAACAGTTATTTGCACTACCGAAGTAACCACCTCCAGAAGTGGAAGGATAATATTCCGGCATCACAGTTCTCAAGGATAAAGAGGAATTGTACGAATCCCAAGGACTGTGATGACCAACTAAAGGTCTACAGCAAAAGGTTCCAGGACAAAGAATACCCGGGGCCCATTTTGAAGAAAGCCCTAGAAAAAACAAGGAATGTGGACAGGGAAGACCTTCTGAAGTACAAACCAAGAGATGCCAAGAAAGATTCGGTTGCCTTCATTACCACCTACAATCAACACGAAAAGACCATCAGGAATTCGCTCAGGAACCACTGGAACATTCTTCTCATGGACCCAGTACTTAAGGACATCCTACCGTCTGAACCAGTTCTCATCTTCAACAAATCTAGAAACCTGAAGGACCATCTTGCAATCAGCCTGTTGAAGGAGAAGTCCACCAAGAGCACCCCAATGCCAAAGTGTGTGGGTTCCTTTAAGTGTGGGAAATGTAATGTATGCAAATACTTACATCCGAATCGGAAAACCTTTAGCGACATGGAGGACAAGAAAAAATACACCATAAAAGAATTCATGAACTGTAATACCATGTCCGTGATCTACTTACTGGAATGCTCTTGCAAAAAGAAGTACGTGGGCAAGACCAAAAGACCATTAAAGATGAGGATCCAGGAACACATAAGGAATATCAAGAATAAGGTGGAGAGCCATACTGTTTCTAGACATTTCACATTACAGCATAACTCCAACCCTGAGGATCTCACGTTCAAGGCGATTGAGCATGTATGTCTGGGAGAGAGAGGAGGCGACCTCGCGAACAAACTCTCGAGAAGGGAGATGTACTGGATATTCCAGCTACAGACCTTGCAACCTACGGGTCTGAACGAGAGCTATGAGATTGCACCTTTTCTATGAGGTACTGTATCCTCCAATACTCCCTTTTTCCTTTGTCGCCACAATTTGTCTTCTGCACATTCCTTCCCTTTTGGGTGTCCATGTCACACTATATTAAAGTAATTGAATCATCAGGGCTTGTGTGTTAATTTGCGATCGGGTTTCTGGCGATAAGATGTTTGCCTTTCGTGTACAGTCAAACCACACTGGTACGCCCAATCTCGTCCGATCTTGGAAGCTAAGCAGTGTTTGGGCCTGATCAGTACCAGTGAGGGGGACTGCCTGGGAAGATCAGGTACTGTAAGGACTGACAAATAACGTCAAGCTAACCAGTGACCAATCCATTACCACATGATATTAACCAGGTTGACACCATTTATGACTCACCTTTGAATTATAACACTATGAATTCTCTAAATATCATCACCTTCCCAGCATCACTCTCATATTGTTTATATATCCTTTATTAGGTCAATACTCTGCGCTTGGTTCTTCCCCCCTTCTTTTTCCTCACAATCTTTGGGGTTGTAATCTTACAACCATTTCTCTTCTTTTTTCTAATCTCAATAATTAGTGGCACTTGCAAATCCTCTTATCACCTATGTATGGCTTTGTAACAGGATGTCACTTTCCAGATACACATTGGTAGCATTGTGTGTCTGTCACTTTAATGTATATTATGTGGGCTAGTATTATTCCCTCATATAATAGTTTCCAGCATGTTTTATCTGCAACAAAGAAACCAGTACATAGATTTTACCATATCTTTTCTGTTTGTGTTTTTATTTATATGGATCCGTCGTCATGGATACCGCTAAACCACGATTCTGGGTCTCCAAAGACTCCTTAAAGATGGCCACCGCATTTCCTTTATCCTCTATGGAGTTTCCCTCCAACAACATGGCCGCCGCAGCACTGAATAAGAAGGACATACACAGCATGGAGACCTAAACATAGACTGTTGCTATCTGGAGAGGCTGCAGGCACATGCGCAGTGAACGAGCAGCGCCGCCGGCGCATGTGCACTAGCAAAACCGGAAGTGGGGCGGAAGTACCTGGAGACACGTGACGCGTCACCTCCGTCACCGCAAGTGTGGCAGAAGTGCCGCAATTCATCACATTTTTACAGTTTTGAACATTCTTAACATCATTTGAGCCTTATAAACCACTCGGTTTTAATGTGTACATCCCTATGGTGACCTCCTTTGCCTTAGGCTATGTTTCAATTGAGTGTCCTTGATTTCTTTTAGGCTATATTTTTTCATTAGATCACATGATCAATTATGACATCACCAACCCTGAGCTAGTATACCAGGGGTATAAATAGGCATGTTATCTCATTCTGTCCTTACCCCTTGAAGAAGTCTGTTGTGACGAAACGTGTTGGTTTCACTGCAGTGACCCCCTTGCCTATTTTTAAAGATAAGTCAGAACTCCTTACCTTTTACAAAGACCTTTTATGTTTGTATATTTTTAACAATACTTTGAAGTACTTTTTATGTTGTGATCCACTTTTATGTGATATTAAAGCTCGTTTGGATTATTATATATTTTTTGGCTTTTAAATCTAAAAATTTTAGCAATTGCATTTTAAACAACACAAGTCGCCGGTACCCTTATCTCCCTTAGTCTCATGCTCTCTTCTATGCTATTATTAATTTCCTACTGTATTTCTCTTCCTATCAACCATTTTCCTATTCTGATTTATTTTGCCATTTTACTTCATTACTTCTCCTAGCAAAAGAACTGCACTGTATGCAGATGGTACAAAA
This sequence comes from Pseudophryne corroboree, assembly GCF_028390025.1. Lineage (NCBI taxonomy): Eukaryota > Metazoa > Chordata > Amphibia > Anura > Myobatrachidae > Pseudophryne > Pseudophryne corroboree. The sequence goes on from NC_086447.1 coordinate 285,359,146, forward strand.
TGCAGCTCTCAGGTTTATAAACAAACAACCCCATTCCAGCCAAATAACACCCATTCTCTACTGCATGTCATTATCATTATTATACAGCATTTTGTCCAGATTATAGATAAAAAGGTTTCAGTGACCTTGAGACTAGGGATGTGTGGAAGGGTGGGTTTAAAAAAAAAATTCTGTATCGATTACGAGGATCGAGAAAAATTTGTGGGACCGCTCAAGAAGATGAGTGCCATTTAGTTTTTCAAAATCAGATAAAATCTTAGTCAGTAAACTGGTGCCTAGAGATTTTGTATTTATGCCCTTCAGGCATTCCCACAGAACACCACAGCAAAGTGCTCTGGCAGAGCTTTTTTCATACTCTTTGCTGCTGAGTAGCAGAATACAAAAGTTTTACCTTGGAATACACGCCCTGTTCACCATATAGTGTCATATAGTAAGTGCGCTCAACATAGCTGTATCATCTAAAATGCAGTAGTAGGGTATCTGTTGCCCTCTGCCTGTTGCAAACAAATACATGTAAAAACCCAGGAACAACCGCGTGCAGGTGGCTGGAGCTCGAATCCGATCCGTCGCCCACCCTGTCATGTTATAATGATCACTGCTCACTGTTCTAGTAAAGGACCAGGGGTGTAGTAGGGTATGCCGGCGGCCAGGCTCCCGGCGGCCAGCATACTGGCGCCGGAATCCTGACCGCTGGCATACCGACAGCTGGGCGAGCGCAAATGAGCCCCTTGCGGGTTAGCTGCGCTTGCCACGCTGCGGGCACAGTGGCGCGCTACGTGCGCCACACTATCTATTCTCCCTCCAGGGTGGTCGTGGACCCCTATGAGGGAGAAAAAGTGTCGGTATGCTGGCTGTCGGTATGCTGGCTGTCGGTATGCTGGCTGTCGGGATTCCGGCGCCGGTATACTGCCGACAGTCGGCTAACTGAAGACTACCCAAGGACCAGCTACACCCTGGCCACAACATGTTTAACTTGCTTCCTTCAGGCAGGCGTTACAGGGCCAGCCCAGCTAGGTCCACCAAAGTAACATAGTCGGTGAGGTTGAAAAAAGACTAGTAGTCCATCAAGTTCAACCTGAATTATATAGCATTCCCTATTCTATTTAGGTTAAGAGGCTATATCCTCGTATATCTTTCTCTGACGTCCTAGTGGATGCTGGGAACTCCGTAAGGACCATGGGGATAGCGGCTCCGCAGGAGACTGGGCACAACTAAAGAAAGCTTTAGGACTACCTGGTGTGCACTGGCTCCTCCCTCTATGACCCTCCTCCAGACCTCAGTTAGAATTTTGTGCCCGGCTGAGCTGGATGCACACTAGGGGCTCTCCTGAGCTCTTAGAAAAGAAAGTTATATTTAGGTTTTTTATTTTCAGTGAGATCTGCTGGCAACAGACTCACTGCTACGAGGGACTTAGGGGAGAAAGCGGACCTACCTGCTTGCAGCTAGCTTGGGCTTCTTAGGCTACTGGACACCATTAGCTCCAGAGGGATCGAACACAGGCCCAGCCTCGGTCGTCCGGTCCCGGAGCCGCGCCGCCGTCCCCCTTGCAATGCCAGAAGCAAGAAGATGTTCCTGAAAATCGGCGGCAGAAGACTTCGGTCTTCATTAAGGTAGCGCACAGCACTGCAGCTGTGCGCCATTGCTCCCCATGCACACCACACACTCCGGTCACTGATGGGTGCAGGGCGCTGGGGGGGGCGCCCTGGGGCTGCAATTAGAGTACCTTACTGGCAAAAGAACACATAATATAGTCATTAAGACTATATATGTGTAAAATCCCCTGCCATATATTCCATAAAAAAGCGGGAGAAGCCCGCCGAGAAAGGGGCGGGGCTATCTCCCTCAGCACACTGGCGCCATTTCCTCTCACAGCTCCGCTGGAAGGACGCTCCCAAGGCTCTCCCCTGCAGTTTCCAGACTTCATAGGGTAAAAAAGAGAGGGGGGGCACTAAATTTAGGCGCAGTATCTGTATATTAATAGCAGCTATAAGGGAAAAATCACTGTATGTATAGTGTGAATCCCTACATTATATATAGCGCTCTGGTGTGTGCTGGCATACTCTCTCTCTGTCTCCCCAAAGGACTTTGTGGGGTCCTGTCCTCAGTCAGAGCATTCCCTGTGTGTGTGCAGTGTGTCGGTACGGCTGTGTCGACATGTTTGATGAGGAGGCTTATGTGGAGGCGGAGCAGGTGCCGATAAATGTGATGTCACCCCCTGCGGGGTCGACACCTGAGTGGATGGTTATGTGGAAGGAATTACGCGACAGTGTCGACTCCTTACATAAAAGGTTTGACGACATAGCAGATGTGGGACAGCCGGCTTCTCAGCCTGTGCCTGCCCAGACGTCTCTAAAGCCATCAGGGGCTCTAAAACGCCCGCTACCTCAGATGGTAGACACAGATGTCGACACGGGTACTGACTCCAGTGTCGACGATAATGAGACTAGTGTACATTACAATAGAGCCACCCGTTACATGATTACGGCAATGAAAAATGTGTTGCATATTTCTGATATTACCCCAGGTACCACAAAAAAGGGTATTATGTTTGGGGAGAAAAAACTACCAGTGGTTTTTCCCCCATCTGATGAATTAAATGAAGTGTGTGAAGAAGCGTGGGCTTCCCCCGATAAAAAACTGGTAATTTCTAAAAAGTTACTAATGGCGTACCCTTTCCCGCCAGAGGACAGGTCACGTTGGGAGACATCCCCTAGGGTGGATAAAGCGCTCACACGTCTGTCAAAAAAGGTGGCACTACCGTCTCCGGACACGGCCGCCCTAAAGGAGCCTGCAGATAGAAAGCAGGAGGCTATCCTGAAGTCTGTATATACACACTCAGGTATTATACTGAGACCGGCTATTGCTTCAGCATGGATGTGCAGTGCTGCAGCTGCGTGGTCAGATTCCCTGTCGGAAAACATTGATACCCTAGACAGGGACACTATATTGCTATAGAGCATATTAAAGACGCTGTCTTGTACATGAGAGATGCACAGAGGGATATTTGCCGGCTGGCATCTAAAATAAACGCAATGTCCATTTCTGCCAGGAGAGGATTGTGGACTCGGCAGTGGACAGGAGATGCAGATTCTAAAAGGCACATGGAAGTATTGCCTTACAAGGGTGAGGAGTTGTTTGGGGATGGTCTCTCGGACCTTGTTTCCACAGCGACAGCTGGGAAGTCAGCATTTTTACCCCATGTTCCCTCACAGCCAAAGAAAGCACCGTATTATCAGGTACAGTCCTTTCGGCCCCAGAAAGGCAAGCGGGTTAGAGGCGCGTCCTTTCTGCCCAGAGGCAGAGGTAGAGGGAAAAAGCTGCAACATACAGCCAGTTCCCAGGAACAAAAGTCCTCCCCCGCTTCCTCTAAGTCCACCGCATGACGCTGGGGCTCCACAGGCGGAGCCAGGTATGGTGGGGGCCCATCTCAAGAACTTCAGCGACCAGTGGGCTCGCTCACGGGTGGATCCCTGGATTCTACAAGTAGTATCTCAGGGGTACAAGCTGGAATTCGAGACGTTTCCCCCTCGCCGTTTCCTCAAATCTGCCTTGCCGACAGCTCCCCCGGACAGGGAGGCAGTGCTGGAGGCGATTCACAAGCTGTATTCTCAGCAGGTGATAATCAAGGTACCCCTCCTTCAACAAGGACGGGGTTACTATTCCACAATGTTTGTGGTACCGAAACCGGACGGTTCGGTGAGACCCATTTTAAATTTAAAATCCTTGAACACTTATATAAGAAGGTTCAAGTTCAAGGGGCGGTGATTGCAAGCCTGGACGAGGGGGATTCCATGGTATCACTGGACATCAAGGATGCTTACCTACATGTCCCCATTTACCCTCCTCACCAGGAGTACCTCAGATTTGTGGTACAGGACTGTCATTACCAATTCCAGACGTTGCCGTTTGGTCTGTCCACGGCACCGAGGGTATTTACCAAGGTAATGGCCGAAATGATGATACTCCTTCGGAGAAAGGGAGTTTTAATTATCCCGTACTTGGACGATCTCCTTATAAAGGCGAGGTCCAGGGAACAGTTGTTGATCGGTGTAGCACTAGCTCGGGAAGTGCTACAACAGCACGGCTGGATCCTGAATATTCCAAAGTCGCAGCTGGTTCCTACAACGCGTCTACTGTTCCTGGGGATGGTTCTGGACACAGAACAGAAAAAAGTATTTCTCCCGGAGGAGAAGGCCAAGGAGTTGTCATCTCTAGTCAGAGACCTCCTAAAACCAAAACAGGTGTCGGTGCACCACTGCACGCGAGTCCTGGGAAAGATGGTGGCTTCTTACGAAGCAATTCCATTCGGAAGGTTCCATGCAAGGATCTTTCAGTGGGATCTGTTGGACAAGTGGTCCGGATCGCATCTTCAGATGCATCGGCTGATAACCCTGTCTCCAAGGACCAGGGTGTCGCTGTTGTGGTGGCTGCAGAGTGCTCATCTTCTAGAGGGCCGCAGATTCGGCATACAGGACTGGGTCCTAGTGACCACGGATGCCAGCCTTCAAGGTCGGGGGGCAGTCACACAGGGAAGAAACTTCCAGGGACTATGGACAAGTCAGGAGACTTCCCTACACATAAATATTCTGGAACTAAGGGCCATTTGCAATGCCCTAAGTCAGGCAAGACCCCTGCTTCAACACCAGCCGGTGCTGATCCAGTCAGACAACATCACGGCGGTCGCCCATGTAAACCGACAGGGCGGCACAAGAAGCAGGATGGCAATGGCAGAAGCCACAAGGATTCTCCGATGGGCGGAAAATCATGTGTTAGCATTGTCAGCAGTGTTCATTCCCGGAGTGGACAACTGGGAAGCAGACTTTCTCAGCAGACACGACCTCCACCCGGGAGAGTGGGGACTTCATCCAGAAGTCTTCCAAATGATTGTACACCGGTGGGAAAGGCCACAGGTGGACATGATGGCGTCCCGCCTCAACAAAAAGCTAAAAAGATATTGCGCCAGGTCAAGGGACCCTCAGGCGATAGCTGTGGACGCTCTGGTAACACCGTGGGTGTACCGGTCGGTGTATGTGTTCCCTCCTCTGCCTCTCATACCCAAGGTACTGAGAATAATAAGAAGGAGAGGAGTAAGTACTATACTCATTGTTCCGGATTGGCCAAGAAGAGCTTGGTTCCCAGAACTTCAAGAAATGATCTCAGAGGAACCATGGCCTCTGCCGCTCAGACAGGACCTGCTGCAGCAGGGGCCCTGTCTGTTCCAAGACTTACCGCAGCTGCGTTTGATGGCATGGCGGTTGAACGCCGGATCCTGAAGGAAAAGGGCATTCCGGAGGAAGTTATCCCTACGCTTATTAAAGCTAGGAAAGAAGTGACCGCAAACCATTATCACAGCATATGGCGGAAATATGTTGCGTGGTGTGAGGCCAGGAAGGCCCCAACGGAGGAATTTCAGCTAGGTCGATTTCTGCACTTCCTACAGTCAGGGATGGCTATGGGCCTAAAATTGGGTTCCATTAAGGTCCAGATTTCGGCTCTATCGATTTTCTTCCAAAAAGAACTGGCTTCGCTACCTGAAGTTCAGACATTTGTTAAGGGAGTGCTGCATATTCAGCCCCCTTTTGTGCCCCCAGTGGCACCTTGGGATCTCAACGTGGTGTTGGATTTCCTAAAGTCGCATTGGTTTGAACCACTTAAAACCGTGGAACTAAAATATCTCACGTGGAAAGTGGTCATGCTGTTGGCCTTGGCTTCGGCCAGGCGTGTGTCAGAATTGGCGGCTTTGTCTTGTAAAAGCCCTTATCTGATTTTCCATATGGATAGGGCGGAATTGAGGACTCGTCCCCAATTTCTCCCAAAGGTGGTTTCAGCGTTTCATTTGAACCAGCCTATTGTGGTGCCTGCGGCTACTCGTGACTTGGAGGACTCCAAGTTGCTGGACGTAGTCCGGGCCCTAAAAATCTATGTTTCCAGGACAGCTGGAGTCAGAAAGACTGACTCGCTATTTATCCTGCATGCGCCCAACAAGTTGGGTGCGCCTGCTTCAAAGCAGACTATTGCTCGCTGGATCTGTAGCACGATTCAACTTGCACATTCTGCGGCTGGACTGCCGCATCCTAAATCTGTAAAAGCCCATTCCACGAGGAAGGTGGGCTCTTCTTGGGCGGCTGCCCGAGGGGTCTCGGCTTTACAACTTTGCCGAGCAGCTACTTGGCCGGGGTCAAACACATTTGCTAAATTCTACAAGTTTGATACCCTGGCTGAGGAGGACCTAGAGTTCACTCATTCGGTGCTGCAGAGTCATCTGCACTCTCCCGCCCGTTTGGGAGCTTTGGTATAATCCCCATGGTCCTTACGGAGTTCCCAGCATCCACTAGGACGTCAGAGAAAATAAGATTTTACTCACCAGTAAATCTATTTCTCGTAGTCCGTAGTGGATGCTGGGCGCCCGTCCCAAGTGCGGATTGTCTGCAATACTTGTATATAGTTATTGTTTAACTAAAGGGTTATTGTTGAGCCATCTGTTGAGAGGCTCAGTTATATTTCATACTGTTAACTGGGTATAGTATCACGAGTTATACGGTGTGATTGGTGTGGCTGGTATGAGTCTTACCCGGGATTCAAAATCCTTTCCTTGTTGTGTCAGCTCTTCCGGGCACAGTATCCTAACTGAGGTCTGGAGGAGGGTCATAGAGGGAGAAGCCAGTGCACACCAGGTAGTCCTAAAGCTTTATTTAGTTGTGCCCAGTCTCCTGCAGAGCCGCTATCCCCATGGTCCTTACGGAGTTCCCAGCATCCACTACGGACTACGAGAAATAGATTTACCGGTGAGTAAAATATTATTTTTTCCATTAGAAATTTGTCTAACCCATTTTTAAACGCATTTACTGAGTCTGCCATTACAACCTTCTCTGGCAGTGTATTCCATATTCGTATTGCCCTAACAGTGAAGAATCCCTTCCTGCGCTGAGTACAAAATTTCCTGACCTCAAGCCTTAGCGGGTGTCCAAGCGTTTTGTGTAGAGGTCTCTTAGTAAACAACTCACATGATTGCTCCACATATTGCCCCTTTATATTTGTAAATATTAATCATATCTCCTCTTAGTTGTCTCATTTCTAGTGTAAACATATCTAATCTAGAAAGCCTCTCCTCATAGTCCAGTGTCTCCAACCCCTTAATCAATTTGGTAGCTCGCCTCTAAACCTTTTCAAGTTCTAATATGTCTCTTTTATAGTGTGGTGCCCAGAACTGTACACAATACTCCAAATGCGGCCATGCCAATGATTTGTACAGTGGCAGGATTATGCTCTCATCCCTTTTCTCAATTCCCCTTTTAATGCATGCTAACACATTATTTGCCTATGTTGCTGCACTTTGACATTGTGTGTTGCAGCTAAATCTACTAACAATGAACACCCCCAAATCCTTTTCTAATACAGTTTCCCCTATTATTTCCCCATTTAATTGTTAGGTTGCATGTTTATTCTTAGTCCTAAAGTGCATAACTTTACATTTTTCCACATTAAACCTCATACACCATTTCATTGCCCAAACTTCCAGTTTAGCTAAATCGCTCTGAAAAGTCTCCACATCCACATCTCACTTTATTACCCTACATATTTTAGTATCATCTGCAAAAATTGACACTGTGCTTTCTAGTCCTTATCCTAAATCATTAATAAATATATTAAATAATTGTGGCCCCAGCACAGAACCCTGCAGTATTACAATAATTACTTTAGCCCAGGTGGAAAACATCCCATTAATCACCACTCGCTGTTCCCTGTTATCAAGCCATTTACTCACCCATGTACAAATTGTGTCTGCTATACCAAGCTCTCTTAATTTGAAAATCAGCCACCTGTGAGGTACTGTGTCGAAAGCTTTTGCAAAATCCATATAAACCACATCTATTGCGTTACCCTGATCGAGATTGTCGCTTACTATCTCATAGAAGCTATTCAAATTAGTTTGGCATGACCTATTTCTCACAAAACCATGCTGGTTCTTATTAAAAGCATGGGAGTTCTCCAAGTAGTCCTGTATGCTGTCCCTTAGTATACTTTCAAATAGTTTCCCCACTATTGATGTCAGACTAACCAGTCTATAGTTACCAGGATGAGGTTTAATACCCTTTTTATTAGTGACGTACACCGGAAATTTTTCGGGTTTTGTGTTTTGGTTTTGGATTCGGTTCCGCGGCCGTGTTTTTGTTTCGGACGCGTTTTGGCAAAACCTCACCGAAATTTTTTTGTTGAATTCGGGTGTGTTTTGGATTCGGGTTTTTTTTACAAAAAAACCCTAAAAAACAGCTTAAATCATAGAATTTGGGGGTAGTTTTTATCCCATAGTTTTATTAACCTCAATAACCATAATTTCCACTCATTTCCAGTCTATTCTGAACACCTCACACCTCACAATATTATTGTTAGACCTAAAATTTGCACCGAGGTCGCTGGATGGCTAAGCTAAGCGACACAAGTGGCCGACACAAACACCTGGCCCTTCTAGGAGTGGCACTGCAGTATCAGGCAGGAAGGCACTTCAAAAAAATTGTCCCGAAACAGCACATGATGCAAATAAAAAAAGAGGCGCACCAAGGTCGCTGTGTGACTAAGCTAAGCGACACAAGTGGCCGACACAAACACCTGGCCCATCTAGGAGTGGCACTGCAGTGTCAGGCAGGATGGCACTACAAAAAAAATTGTCCCCAAACAGCACATGATGCAAACAAAATAAGAGGCGCACCAAGGTCGCTGTGTGACTAAGCTAAGCGACACAAGTGGCCGACACAAACACCTGGCCCATCTAGGAGTGGCACTGCAGTGTCAGGGAGGATGGCACTTCAAAAAAATTGTCCCCAAACAGCACATGATGCAAAGAAAAATGAAAGAAAAAGAGGTGCAAGATGGAATTGTCCTTGGGCCCTCCCACCCACCCTTATGTTGTACAAACAGGACATGCATACTTTAACGAACCCATCATTTCAGCGACAGGGTCTGCCACACGACTGTGACTGAAATGACTGGTTGGTTTGGGCCCCCACCAAAAAAAGAAGCAATCAATCTCTCCTTGCACAAACTGGCTCTACAGAGGCTAGATGTCCACCTCATCATCATCCTCCGATTCCTCACCCCTTTCACTATGTACATCCCCCTCCTCACAGATTATTAATTCGTCCCCACTGGAATCCACCATCTCAGGTCCCTGTGTACTTTGTGGAGGCAATTGCTGCTGGTGAATGTCTCCACGGAGGAATTGATTATAATTCATTTTGATGAACATCATCTTCTCCATATTTTCTGGAAGTAACCTCGTACGCCGATTGCTGACAAGGTGAGCGGCTGCACTAAACACTCTTTCGGAGTACACACTGGAGGGAGGGCAACTTAGGTAGAATAAAGCCAGTTTGTGCAAGGGCCTCCAAATTGCCTCTTTTTCCTGCCAGTATACGTACGGACTGTCTGACGTGCCTACTTGGATGCGGTCACTCATATAATCCTCCACCATTCTTTCAATGGTGAGAGAATCATATGCATTGACAGTAGACGACATGTCAGTAATCGTTGGCAGGTCCTTCAGTCCGGACCAGATGTCAGCACTCGCTCAAGACTGCCCTGCATCACTGCCAGCGGGTGGACTTGGAATTCTTAGCCTTTTCCTCGCACCCCCAGTTGCGGGAGAATGTGAAGGAGGAGATGTTGATGGGTCACGTTCCGCTTGACTTGACAATTTTCTCACCAGCAGGTCTTTGAACCTCTGCAGACTTGTGTCTGCCGGAAAGAGATATACAACGTAGGTTTTAAATCTAAGATCGAGCACGGTGGCCAAAATGTAGTGCTCTGATTTCAACAGATTGACCACCCGTGAATCCTGGTTAAGCGAATTAAGGGCTCCATCCACAAGTCCCACATGCCTAGCGGAATCGCTCTGTTTTAGCTCCTCCTTCAATGTCTCCAGCTTCTTCTGCAAAAGCCTGATGAGGGGAATGACCTGACTCAGGCTGGCAGTGTCTGAACTGACTTCACGTGTGGCAAGTTCAAAGGGTTGCAGAACCTGGCACAACGTTGAAATCATTCTCCACTGCGCTTGAGTCAGGTGCATTCCCCCTCCTTTGCCTATATTGTGGGCAGATGTATAGGCTTGAATGGCCTTTTGCTGCTCCTCCATCCTCTGAAGCATATAGAGGGTTGAATTCCACCTCGTTACCACCTCTTGCTTCAGATGATGGCAGGGCAGGTTCAGGAATGTTTGGAGGTGCTCCAGTCTTCTGTTCGCGGTGGCTGAATGCCGAAAGTGGCCCGCAATTCTTCGGGCCACCGACAGCATCTCTTGCACGCCCCTGTCGTTTTTTAAATAATTCTGCACCACCAAATTCAATGTATGTGCAAAACATGGGACGTGCTGGAATTTGCCCAGATGTAATGCACGCACAATAATGCTGGCTTTGTCCGATGTCACAAATCCCCAGGAGAGTCCAATTGGGGTAAGCCATTCTGCGATGATCTTCCTCAGTTGCCGTAAAAGGTTGTCAGCTGTGTGCCTATTCTGGAAAGCGGTGATACAAAGCGTAGCCTGCCTAGGAACGAGTTGGCGTTTGCGAGATGCTGCTACTGGTGCCGCCGCTGCTGTTCTTGCTGCGGGAGGCAATACATCTACCCAGTGGGCTGTCACAGTCATATAGTCCTGAGTCTGCCCTGCTCCACTTGTCCACATTATATAGTACAAATATGGGGTGGTATTTATCGATGTACAGGGCGCATGTATTAAATATAAAACATTAAATACATCCCTTAGGTTACTGGAGAGGTGGCGAATCCTTAGTGTGATAGCTTGATGGATTATTCTGGTGTTTTCTTCCTCCTCTCATACAATCATGTAAGGATCCAAATGTTCATAAAAAACAGAAAGTAGAGAGAGAAATGTGTAGGACAGTTTTTCCACCAATCGATTATTTCCACAACCTTAGGAACAAAAAGGCGTACCCCACTCACACAGAAACAAGTGAGTGGAAACCCATAAAGGTATCTTTACATCAGTAGGAATGTTAGAGATTAATTTGCAGGGGCGTACCCAGAACTCACACAGGTGAAGTGATGGAAATTCCCATAAGGGTATCTTTAGTAAACCTTCAAATATTCATCAGATGCGTACCCCAACTTACACAGACAATGGTTAGGACATGTGCATAAAGGTATCTTTCAAATATTCAACCAGCAAGCAAGATGCGTACCACAACTCACTAGATATGAAGATGTTCAACTCCTATAATGGTATCTTTATCCACGGGCTTAAGCAGTTTTTCCACACAGGATACACAGAAAAGACCAGGAAAAAAGTTCCACTTTCTCAGTTTAAAATGAAGGGTTTATTTCCCAATGATATTAAAATGTGATAATACAATTATCACAAAAATAAACAAAAATTCAAACACTAAAAAGACAGGTCCGATTTTTTTTTTTAAAAACGTCCCAGGTTACTCACAGTACTAATTGTTCAACGCGTTTCGGTCTTTCAAGAGGACCTTTTTCAAGAACTGTTTGTACTGTGTGGAATCTGGATATTTATGCTATAGACATCCAATGGGTGAGTAGCAGGAAATTACATCATTAATTGATTACTAAATTACATCACTTCAAAACTTCAGCAAAATATATAAATGCTTTATACAGAGTAAACCTCCCATGTATTAAATACTATTTTAGTTATTTGATATAAATTATAGGGCCTTAAAAGGTCTTAATTCGACCTTAAAGTACAGAACCGCTAGGAATCATGGGTGATGTAGTACGAATGGGCGAAAGTGCATGCCCATATAAGGAGATCCGCCGGATGTTCAAGGTTCTAATGGATAGGGAGAGAAGGGCTATAACAGTGAAATAATAACCATACATACATTAAGAGGGAAGTGCAGAAGCAGAGCATTCTGTCCGTCCTGGAGAGGGTCAGGTTGGGAGGTACGCTGGAGCGCCATCACCCTGCCAGAACAAACAGCCGGGAGAGGAGTGTTATCAGCACTGGCAGCGAATAGGCTGTGATTGAAGGTGTATGTCAGTGAGGCGGGGGACGTGCTGCTGTCGGTGAGGCGGGGGACGTGCTGCTGTCGGTGAGGCGGGGGACGTGCCTGCTGGCGGTGAGGTGGGGGACGTGCCTGCTGGCGGTGAGGCGGGGGACGTGCTGCTGGCGGTGAGGCGAGGATAGGCTGCTTGCCTGTATTTAGAATAGAAGTGTTAGTGAATGGAAGAAAACATTTTGTTGAAAAGCGGTACAGTGAATTCCATGCACTCCATAAAAAGCTTAAGAAAAGCATTAAAACCCCAGAGATGCCCTCAAAACATGTGAGGAACTGGATCCCTAAAGTGCTGGAGCAGAGGCGGCAAGGACTGGAATCGTACCTACAGGCTGCTGTTTTGGAGCCCTACTGTATAAGTTGGTCCACATAAGAGGAACATAAAGAAACCGATTTGTGCCTGAAAACCAAGCATACATAAGGGACGTATCAAACCTTGATATTTTTATTCTGTAAAGTGTTATTCGTTGTCATTTGGCGCCCCATATAGTATATATCAAAATTTTTTACTGCATTATATTTTTGAGGAGTGGGAACGTCCTCTTTCGATATATACTGTTAAGGCAGCCTATTCTGCGCACTAGTGAGGAGTTCCATTTACCTCCATTCACAATACTTCGCGTTGAACAATTAGTACTGTGAGTAACCTGGGACGTTTTTAAAAAAAAAAAAATCGGACCTGTCTTTTTAGTGTTTGAATTTTTGTTTATTTTTGTGATAATTGTATTATCACATTTTAATATCATTGGGAAATAAACCCTTCATTTTAAACTGAGAAAGTGGAACTTTTTTCCTGGTCTTTTCTGTGTATCCTGTGTGGAAAAACTGCTTAAGCCCGTGGATAAAGATACCATTATAGGAGTTGAACATCTTCATATCTAGTGAGTTGTGGTACGCATCTTGCTTGCTGGTTGAATATTTGAAAGATACCTTTATGCACATGTCCTAACCATTGTCTGTGTAAGTTGGGGTACGCATCTGATGAATATTTGAAGGTTTACTAAAGATACCCTTATGGGAATTTCCATCACTTCACCTGTGTGAGTTCTGGGTACGCCCCTGCAAATTAATCTCTAACATTCCTACTGATGTAAAGATACCTTTATGGGTTTCCACTCACTTGTTTCTGTGTGAGTGGGGTACGCCTTTTTGTTCCTAAGGTTGTGGAAATAATCGATTGGTGGAAAAACTGTCCTACACATTTCTCTCTCTACTTTCTGTTTTTTATGAACATTTGGATCCTTACATGATTGTATGAGAGGAGGAAGAAAACACCAGAATAATCCATCAAGCTATCACACTAAGGATTCACCACCTCTCCAGTAACCTAAGGGATGTATTTAATGTTTTATATTTAATACATGCGCCCTGTACATCGATAAACACCACCCCATATTTGTACTATAGATTGTTTTTTTTGTAAAACTAGGTGATTTTTACACTGGTTTTTATAGTGGACGGGCTGCAGTGCGCCATACGAATAAATAGTTCAGAACAAAACCTTTCCACTTGTCCACATGTCCGTGGTTAAGTGGACATTGGTTACAACTGCATTTTTTAGGACACTGGTGAGTCTTTTTCTGAGGTCTGTGTACATTTTCGGTATCGCCAGCCTAGAGAAATGGAACCTAGATGGTATTTGGTACCGGGGACACAGTACCTCAATCAAGTCTCTAGTTGGCTGTGAATTAACGGTGGATACCGGAACCACGTTTCTCACCGCCCAGGCTGCCAAGGCCTGAGTTATCTGCTTTGCAGCAGGATGACTGCTGTGATATTTCATCTTCCTCGCAAAGGACTGTTGGACAGTCAATTGCTTACTAGAAGTAGTACAAGTGGTCTTCCGACTTCCCCTCTGGGATGACGATTGACTCCCAGCAGCTACAACAGCAGCGCCAGCAGCAGTAGGTGTTACACTCATGGATGCATCAGAGGAATCCCAGGCAGGAGAGGACTCGTCAGACTTGCCAGTGACATGGCCTGCAGGACTATTGGCTTTCCTGGGTAAGGAGGTTATTGACACTGAGGGAGTTGGTGGTGTGGTTTGCAGGAGCTTGGTTTCAAGAGGAAGGGATTTAGTGGTCAGTGGACTGCTTCTGCTGTCACCCAAAGTTTTTGAACTTGTCACTGACTTATGATGAATGCGCTGCAGGTGACGTATAAGGGAGGATGTTCCGAGGTGGTTAACGTCCTTACCCCTACTTATTACAGCTTGACAAAGGCAACACACGGCTTGACACCTGTTGTCCGCATTTGTGTTGAAATAATTCCACACCGAAGAGGTGATTTTTTTGGTATTTTGACCAGGCATGTCAATGGCCATATTCATCCCACGGACAACAGGTGTCTCCCCGGGTGCCTGACTTAAACAAACCACCTCACCATCAGAATCCTCCTTGTCAATTTCCTCCCCAGCGCCAGCAAAACCCATATCCTCATCCTGGTGTACTTCAACAGTGACATCTTCAATTTGACTATCAGGAACTGGACTGCAGGTGCTCCTTCCAGCACTTGCCCCAGGGGGCGTGCAAATGGTGGAAGGCGCAAGCTCTTCCCGTCCAGTGTTGGGAAGGTCAGGCATCGCAACCGACACAATTGGACTCTCCTTGGGTATTTGTGTTTTAGAAGAACGCACAGTTCTTTGCTGTGCTTTTGCCTGCTTAAGTCTTTTCATTTTTCTAGCAAGAGGATGAGTGCTTCCATCCTCATATGAATCTGAACCACTAGCCATGAACATAGGCCAGGGCCTCAGCCGTTCCTTGCCACTCCGTGTGGTAAATGGCATATTGGCAAGTTTACGCTTCTCATCAGATGCTTTCAATTTTGATTTTTGGGTCATTTTACTGAACTTTTTTTGGGGGATTTTACATGCTCTCTACTATGACATTGGGCACCGGCCTTGGCAGACGACGTTGATGGCATTTCATCGTCTCGGCCATGACTAGTGGCAGCAGCTTCAGCACGAGGTGGAAGTGGATCTTGATCTTTCCCTATTTTAACCTCCACATTTTTGTTCTCCATTTTTTAATGTGTGGAATTATATGCCAGTATCAATAGCAATGGCCTACTACTATATTTACTGCGCACAACTGAAATGCACCACAGGTATGGATGGATAGTATACTTGACGACACAGAGGTAGGTACAGCAGTGGCCTTCCGTACCGTACTGCTATATATAGTATACTTTTGGTCACTGTGTCAGCAAACTGCAAAACTAAAATGCACCACAGGTATAGAATGTAGATGGATAGTATACTTAATGAATGATGACACAGAGGTAGGTACAGCAGTGGCCTTCCGAACTGATATATATAGTATACTGGTGGTCACTGTGTCAGCAAACTGCAAAACTAAAATGCACCACAGGTATAGAATGTAGATGGATAGTATACTTAATGAATGACGACACAGAGGTAGGAACAGCAGTGGCCTTCCGTACTGCTATATATAGTATACTGGTGGTCACTGTATCAGCAAACTGCAAAACTAAAATGCACCACAGGTATAGAATGTAGATGGATAGTATACTTAATGAATGACGACACAGAGGTAGGTACAGCAGTGGCCTTCCGTACTGCTATATATAGTATACTGGTGGTCAGTGTATCAGCAAACTGCAAAACTAAAATGTACCACAGGTATAGAATGTAGATGGATAGTATACTTAATGAATGACGACACAGAGGTAGGTACAGCAGTGGCCTTCCGTACCGTACTGCTATATATAGTATACTGGTGGTCACTGTGTCAGCAAACTGCAAAACTAAAATGCACCACAGGTATAGAATGTAGATGGATATTATACTTAATGAATGACGACACAGAGGTAGGTACAGCAGTGGCCTTCCGTACCGTACTGCTATATATAGTATACTGGTGGTCACTGTATCAGCAAACTGCAAAACTAAAATGTACCACAGGTATAGAATGTAGATGGATAGTATACTTAATGAATGACGACACAGAGGTAGGTACAGCAGTGGCCTTCCGTACCGTTCTGCTATATATAATATACTGGTGGTCACTGTGTCAGCAAACTGCAAAACTAAAATGCACCACAGGTATAGAATGTAGATGGATAGTATACTTAATGAATGACGACACAGAGGTAGGTACAGCAGTGGCCTTCCGTACTGCTATATATAGTATACTGGTGGTCACTATGTCAGCTAACTGCAAAACTAAAATGCACCACAGGTATAGAATGTAGATGGATAGTATACTTAATGAATGACGACACAGAGGTAGGTACAGCAGTGGCCTTCCGTACTGCTATATATAGTATACTGGTGGTCACTGTGTCAGCAAACTGCAAAACTAAAATGCACCACAGGTATAGAATGTAGATGGATAGTATACTTAATGAATGACGACACAGAGGTAGGTACAGCAGTGGCCTTCCGTACTGCTATATATAGTATACTGGTGGTCACTGTATCAGCAAACTGCAAAACTAAAATGCACCACAGGTATAGAATGTAGATGGATAGTATACTTAATGAATGACGACACAGAGGTAGGTACAGCAGTGGCCTTCCGTACCGTACTGCTATATATAGTATATTGGTGGTTACTGTGTCAGCAAACTGCAAAACTAAAATGCACCACAGGTATAGAATGTAGATGGATAGTATACTTAATGAATGATGACACAGAGGTAGGTACAGCAGTGGCCTTCCGTACTGCTATATATAGTATACTGGTGATCACTGTGTCAGCAAACTGCAAAACTAAAATGCACCACAGGTATAGAATTTAGATGGATAGTATACTTAATGAATGACGACACAGAGGTAGGTACAGCAGTGGCCTTCCGTACCGTACTGCTATATATAGTATACTGGTGGTCACTGTGTCAGCAAACTGCAAAACTAAAATGCACCACAGGTATAGAATGTAGATGGATAGTATACTTAATGAATGACGACACAGAGGTAGGTACAGCAGTGGCCTTCCGTACCGTACTGCTATATATAGTATACTGGTGGTCACTGTGTCAGCAAACTGCAAAACTAAAATGCACCACAGGTATAGAATGTAGATGGATAGTATACTTAATGAATGACAACACAGAGGTAGGTACAGCAGTGGCCATCCGTACCGTACTGCTATATATAGTATACTGGTGGTCACTGTGTCAGCAAACTGCAAAACTAAAATGCACCACAGGTATAGAATGTAGATGGATAGTATACTTAATGAATGATGACACAGAGGTAGGTACAGCAGTGGCCTTCCGTACTGCTATATATAGTATACTGGTGGTCACTTTATCAGCAAACTGCAAAACAAAAATGTACCACAGGTATAGAATGTAGATGGATATTATACTTAATGAATGACGACACAGAGGTAGGTACAACAGTGGCCTTCCGTACCGTACTGCTATATATAGTATACTGGTGGTCACTGTGTCAGCAAACTGCAAAACTAAAATGCACCACAGGTATAGAATGTAGATGGATAGTATACTTAATGAATGACGACACAGAGGTAGGTACAGCAGTGGCCTTCCGTACTGCTATATATAGTATACTGGTGGTCACTGTGTCAGCAAACTGCAAAACTAAAATGCACCACAGGTATAGAATGTAGATGGATAGTATACTTAATGAATGACGACACAGAGGTAGGTACAGCAGTGGCCTTCCGTACCGTACTGCTATATATAGTATACTGGTGGTCACTGTGTCAGCAAACTGCAAAACTAAAATGCACCACAGGTATAGAATGTAGATGGATAGTATACTTAATGAATGACGACACAGAGGTAGGTACAGCAGTGGCCTTCCGTACCGTACTGCTATATATAGTATACTGGTGGTCACTGTGTCAGCAAACTGCAAAACTAAAATGCACCACAGGTATAGAATGTAGATGGATAGTATACTTAATGAATGACGACACAGAGGTAGGTACAGCAGTTGCCTTCCGTACCGTACTGCTATATATAGTATACTGGTGGTCACTGTGTCAGCAAACTGCAAAACTAAAATGCACCACAGGTATAGAATGTAGATGGATAGTATACTTAATGAATGACGACACAGATGTAGGTACAGCAGTGGCCTTCCGTAACGTACTGCTATATATAGTATACTGGTGGTCACTGTGTCAGCAAACTGCAAAACTAAAATGCACCACAGGTATAGAATGGAGATGGATAGTATACTTAATGACGACACAGAGGTAGGTACAGCAGTGGCCTACT
Organism: Pseudophryne corroboree; assembly: GCF_028390025.1. Lineage (NCBI taxonomy): Eukaryota > Metazoa > Chordata > Amphibia > Anura > Myobatrachidae > Pseudophryne > Pseudophryne corroboree. The sequence continues at coordinate 285,377,388 of NC_086447.1, forward strand.
GTACCGTAATGCTATATATTATATACTGGTGGTCACTGGTCTGCAAAACTCTGCACTGTACTCCTCCTATATAATATTATACTGGTGGTCCCCAGTCCCCACAATAAAGCAGCACACTGAGCACAGATATGGAGTGTTTTTCAGGCAGACAACGTATACTGGTGGTCACTGTCAGCAAAACTCTGCACTGTACTCCTGCTATATAATACAGCTGCTCCCCAGTCCTCACAATTAAGCAGTGTGAGCACAGATATATGCAGCACACTGTGAGCACAGATATGGAGCGTTTTTTTCAGGCAGAGAACGGATAACTGGTGGTCACTGATCAGCAAAACTCTGCACTGTACTCCTCCTATATACAGCTGCTCCCCAGCCCTCCCCACAATTAAGCAATAGTGCACAGCACAATCAAGTTCAACAATAACGGAGAGGACGCCAGCCACGTCCTCTCCCTAACATTTCCAATGCACAAGTGAAAATGGCGGCGACGCACGGCTGCTTATATAGAATCCGAATCTCGCGAGAATCCGACAGCGGGATGATGACGTTCGGGCGCACTCGGTTTACCCGAGCCATACGGGAGAATCCGAGTATGGCTCGGACCTGTGTAAAAAGGGTGAAGTTCGGGGGGGTTCGGTTTCCGAGAAACCGAACCCGCTCATCACTACTTTTTATATATTGGGACTACATCCAGTATAAGCCAGTCCTTTGATTCCATACCTGATCTAAGTGACTCAGTGAAAATCAGATACAGCGGACTTGCTATTTCAGCACTTAGCTCCATCAGAACCCTAGGATGTAGGCCATCTGGACCAGGAGCTTTATTAGTCTTAATTTTTTTTAAATCATTCATGGACTACTTCCTCAGACAGATATGTATTAAGCAATGGGCCTTTATCAATACTATTGTTATTGTTACTCACTAATTCCACAATCTGGTCCTCTCTAGTAAACACTGATGAGGAAAATTTGTTCAATTTTACAGCTTTTTCATTGTCGTCATTTATCAGGAATCCCAGTTCGCTTTTTAATGGTCCTATATTCTCTTTTTTTAGCCTCTTACCATTTTTGTACTTAAAGAATTTTTTAGGGTTTGTTTTACTCTTCTTGCTTTTCGTTTTCTCGTTTAGCGCCTCTGATTTCCTTTTTGCATTTTTTGTTACAATCCTTGTAGTACTGGAATGACTCCTCCTTCCCGTCTGATTTGAAAGCTTTGAAAGCTAACCTCTTTTATCCATTTCTTCCTTAACTTTTTTGTTTAACCACATTGGTTTGAATCTAATACTCTTATTTTTACTGCACAAGGGAATGCACATATGGGTATTTGTCAAGCATCGTTTTAAAAACATCCCACATTTCGGCCGTGTTTTTTCCCTGAAACAAAGATCCCCAATCCATGTCCTTTAGTGCATTTTTCAGAATGTTAAAATTTGCTTTTTTAAAGTTAAGACTCTTAGTTGTACCCTTAGAGTACTGCTTTTGAATGCTAATGTTGAATGTGATCATATTATGAGCACTGTTACCCAAGGTCTTGCCTACTGCAGTATTCGCTATTGTTGTTCGTTAGTACCAGGTCCAGTATAGTCCCTAGTCTGGTTGGTTCCTCGACTAATTGCGACAAGCAGTTATCCTTTAGCATATTAAAGAACCTTTTACCCCTAGCTCTATTACATGATGCGCTGGCCCAAATTATGTCTGGATAATTAAAGTCCCCATTGATTAGGACCTCCCCCATCCCTGTAGCTTTCTAGATTTGCTTCAAGAGTTGCACTTCCTCAGTCGAACTAATATCAGTTGGATTATAACATGCCCCTATTAAAAGTTTTTCTGTACTTTTCTTTCCCATAGAAATTTCAACCCATAATGTCTCCACAATATCTCCAGTTCCCTCATAAATACCCTCCTTTAAGTATGGTTTTAGAAATAGTTTAACATAAAGACACCAGAAACCTCAACAGTTTCTTTCCCCAAGCGGCCCACCTGCTTAACTCCTGAACATTGACTGACTAGACATACATGTAACTCACTAGTGTCCCTACAGTATACCTATCTGTATGACTTTACTTGCCCCCCCACCCCACCTGCTTATCTGTTGCCTACTTGGCTGTTGTATAGCAAACCAAATACAAATTTCTAGTATACGCAAGTATAGCTGGCCAATAAAGCTGATACTGATTCTGATTCTGATTGTAATATTTTTAGAATCAAACTTTGGCATTGCTCCATGTGACCAGAGAGTATACCTTGTACAAACTTACTATGCTTTACTTAAGCATGTGTACTCAGAAAGAGTTTTAAGCACAGAAGGTAACCTTGTGAGTGATCATATAGGAGGCTACTTCCTCAAAATGTGGAAAAGATTATTTTAATAAAAAATGAACTACACATTCCACGACCTTACCAGCCAATTATGTTATGTTAAAGTACAGAGACTTTTTTTATGGTGGATTCCCATGGGGATGAGTTAATAATGTGTGATAATGATGTTAACACTGGTGAGGGTGAGGATGAGATTGATAATGATGTCATCTCATTGTAGAGAAAAGATTATTAACAACACCATTAGCTGCCTTAAGCCCATTGGTAGCATGTTTTGTGGTGGTCCAAACAAAACAAGCACTTTAGTCACAAAAGTGTCAGTCCCTGTTACTGAAGTGCTTGGTTTGTTAAACTGTGCATGTCCATTGTAATATTCAACATAAGGGTGGATGGGGCAATTCCATGTTACACCACTTTTCTTTTCTGCCACTTCTGTATACCTGTGGTGCATTTTAGTTTTGCAGTTTGCTGACAGTGACCACCAGTATATATAGCAGTACGGTACGGAAGGCCACTGCTCTACCTACCTCTGTGTTGTCAAGTATACTATCCATCTGGATTCTAAACCTGTGGTGCATTTTAGTTTTGCAGTTTGCTGACAGTGACCACCAGTATATATAGCAGTACGGTACGGAAGGCCACTGCTCTACCTACATCTGTGTCGTCAAGTATACTATCCATCCATACCTGTGGTGCATTTCAGTTGTGCACAGTATATATAGTAGTAGGCCATTGCTATTGATACTGGCATATAATTCCACACATTAAAAAATGGAGAACAAAAATGTGGTGGTTAAAATAGGGAAAGATCAAGATCCACTTACACCTCGTGCTGAAGCTGCTGCTACTAGTCATGGCCGAGACGATGAAATGCCATCAACGTCGTCTGCCAAGGCCGATGCCCAATGTCATAGTAGAGAGCATGTAAAATCCATAAAAAAAAAGTTCAGTAAAATGACCAAAAAATCAAAATTGAAAGCGTCTGATGAGAAGCGTAAACTTGCCAATATGCCATTTACGACACGGAGTCGCAAGGACTGGCTGAGGCCCTAACCTATGTTCATGGCTAGTGGTTCAGATTCACATGAGGATTGAAGCACTCATCCTCTCGCTAGAAAAATGAAAAGACTTAAGCTGGCAAAAGCACAGCAAAGAACTGTGCGTTCTTCTAAATCACAAATCCCCAAGGAGAGTCCAATTGTGTCGGTTGCAATGCCTGACCTTCCCAACACTGGACGGGAAGAGCTTGCGCCTTCCACCATTTGCACGCCCCCTGCAAGTGCTGGAAGGAGCACCAGCAGTCCAGTTCCTGATAGTCAAATTGAAGATGTCACTGTTGAAGTACACCAGGATGAGGATATGGGTGTTGCTGGCGCTGAGGAGGAAATTGACAAGGAGGATTCTGATGGTGAGGTGGTTTGTTTAAGTCAGGCACCCGGGGAGACACCTGTTGTCCGTGGGACGAATATGGCCATTGACATGCCTGGTCAAAATACAAAAAAAATCACCTCTTCGGTGTGGAATTATTTCAACACAAATGCGGACAACAGGTGTCAAGCTGTGTGTTGCCTTTGTCAAGCTGTAATAAGTAGGGGTAAGGACGTTAACCACCCTGGAACATCCTCCCTTATACGTCACCTGGACCGCATTCATCAGAAGTCAGTGACAAGTTCAAAAACTTTGGATGACAGCAGAAGCAGTCCACTGACCACTAAATCCCTTCCTCTTGTAACCAAGCTCCTGCAAACCACACCACCAACTCCCTCAGTGTCAATTTCCACCTTACACAGGAAAGCCAATAGTCCTGCAGGCCATGTCACTGGCAAGTCTGACGAGTCATCTCCTGCCTGGGATTCCTCCGATGCATCCTCCTTCACATTCTCCCGCAACTGGGGGTGCGAGGAAAAGGCTAAGAATTCCGAGCCCACCCGCTGGCGGTGATGCAGAGCAGTCTGGAGCGAGTGCTGACATCTGGTCCGGACTGAAGGACCTGCCAACGATTACTGACATGTCGTCTACTGTCACTGCATAAGATTCTGTCACCATTGAAAGAATGGTGGAGGATTATATGATTGACCGCATCCACGTAGGCACATCAGACAGTCCGTATACTGGCAGGAAAAAGAGGCAATTTGGAGGCCCTTGCACAAACTGGCTTTATTCTACCTAAGTTGCCCTCCCTCCAGTGTGTACTCCGAAAGAGTGTTTAGTGCAGCCGCTCACCTTGTCAGCAATCGGCGTAAGAGGTTACTTCCAGAAAATGTGGAGAAGATGATGTTCATCAAAATGAATTATAATCAATTCCTCCGTGGAGACATTCACCAGCAATTGCCTCCAGAAAGTACACAGGGATCTGAGATGGTGGATTCCAGTGGAGACGAATTAATAATCTGTGAGGAGGGGGATGTACACAGTGAAAGGGGTGAGGAATCGGAGGATGATGATGAGGTGGACATCTTGCCTCTGTAGAGCCAGTTTGTGCAAGGAGAGATTGATTGCTTCTTTTTTGGTGGGGGCCCAAACCAACCAGTCATTTCAGTCAAAGTCGTGTGGCAGACCCTGTCGCTGAAATGATGGGTTCGTTAAAGTATGCATGTCCTGTTTATACAACATAAGGGTGGGTGGGAGGGCCCAAGGACAATTCCATCTTGCACCTCTTTTTTCTTTAATTTTTCTTTGCATCATGTGCTGTTTGGGGACTATTTTTTTGAAGTGCCATCCTGTCTGACACTGCAGTGCCACTCCTAGATGGGCCAGGTGTTTGTGTCGGCCACTCGTGTCGCTTAGCTTAGTCACACAGCGACCTTGGTGCGCCTCTTTTTTTCTTTGCATCATGTGCTGTTTGGGGACAATTTTTTTGAAGTGCCATCCTGTCTGACACTGCAGTGCCACTCCTAGATGGGCCAGGTGTTTGTGTCGGCCACTTGTGTCGCTTAGCTTAGTCACGCAGCGACCTTGGTGCGCCTCTTTTTTTCTTTGCATCATGTGCTGTTTGGGGACTATTTTTTTGAAGTGCCATCCTGTCTGACACTGTAGTGCCACTCCTAGATGGGCCACGTGTTTGTGTCGGCCACTTGTGTCGCTTAGCTTAGTCACACAGCGACCTTGGTGCGCCTCTTTTTTTCTTTGCATCATGTGCTTTTTGGGGACTATTTTTTTGAAGTGCCATCCTGCCTGACACTGCAGTGCCACTCCTAGATGGGCCAGGTGTTTGTGTCGGCCACTTGTGTCGCTTAGCTTAGCCATCCAGCGACCTCGGTGCAAATTTTAGGACTAAAAATAATATTGTGAGGTGTGAGGTGTTCAGAATAGACTGAAAATGAGTGTAAATTATGGTTATTGAGGTTAATAATACTATGGGATCAAAATGACCCCCAAATTCTATCATTTGAGCTGTTTTTGATGTTTTTTTGAAAAAAAACACCCGAATCCAAAACACACCCGAATCCGACAAAAAATTTTCGGTGAGGTTTTGGCAAAACGCGTCCGAATCCAAAACACGGCCGCGGAACCGAATCCAAAACCAAAACACAAAACCCGAAAAATTTCTGGTGCACATCTCTATATAAAACCAAAACATGTGGGGGTTGTTTTACAAATTTAGGCCAGAAATCAAAACATTAAATTAATACTTATGCAAAACCAAAACACTGGGGTTTGGCACGCATGTTTTATTAAGATAGAGTATTGTAGTTTTTCTTAATCTTTGTCACTTTACCATTGTTCATAAGTGTTGAATTTTTATTTGCACTTGTTTGTTGCTTGTATTCAGCTCACTACAAATGTGTATCACTAGCTGTGACTGTGTTTGACCACAAAACACTGTACAGTTTAGCTATTTACAGGCATTCAGTTTCCTTTTTTTCTTTTCTTTTTTTCAAAGATTTTTTTTAGTATTTACCAACCTGTGTTCCACAAGTGGATCAACGGCTTTGTGAAGCTGTAACTGTTGTAGTATTTGTTTAAGCCGCTGGATTTTGAATACAAGGCATGTTGTAACATATAATAAAGTGCTATTGCACAATGTTGTGTAGTTTTCAATCTGCGGCTTGTTCAAATGTCATAAAAAAGTCATAAAAAAGTCATAAAAATGTGCAGATAGTAGCATTTGCTTTTAGCTCCAACTATGCACGTGGAATTCAAATTGGTGTCCCATGCCAGTAATAGTTATATCGTGTAGTGTTTGTCACACAATTATAAATAGAAAACATTGGGGTATATTTACTAAGGTCCCGATTTTGACCGAGATGCCGTTTTTTCTTCAAAGTGTCATCTCGGTAATTTACTAAGCAAAAATATCGGCAGTGATGAGGGCATTCGTAATATTTTGGAAGTCCTAGGAAAAAATCACGAATCAATACACCATCGGTCAAATACGCCTGCAATTTGCTAGAAATCGGTCATTTACTAAAAAGTGCAAAACACAAACACTGCCGACAATAGCCAAACACTGCCGTGCTGAAATACAAATCGTGAAAAAGTGCTAAAAAAAAACAGACCTGCTTTTTTATCCCGTGTTTGTATAGGCATGCACGGATCCATGAGATCCGTGCGTGTTTATCAGTGGGAAGGGGTGGGAAATGTTATAATTTAAAAAAAAAAAATTGCGTGGGGTCCCCCCTCCTTAACCAAACCAGCCTCGGGCTCTTTGAGCCGGCCCTGGTTGCAAAAATATGGGGGAAAAATTGACAGGGGTTCCCCCATATTTAAGCAACCAGCACCGGGCTCTGCGCCTGGTCCTGGTTCCAAAAATACGGGGGACAAAAAGCGTAGGGGTCCCCCATATTTTTGAAACCAGCACCGGGCTCCACTAGCTGGACAGATAATGCCACAGCCGGGGGCCACTTTTATACAGTGCCTTGCGGCCGTGGCATCAAATATCCAACTAGTCACCCCTGGCCGGGGTACCCTGGGGGAGTGGGGACCCCTTCAATCAAGGGGTCCCCCCCCCAGCCACCCAAGGGCCAGGGGTGAAGCCCGAGGCTGTCCCCCCTATCCAATGGGCTGCGGATGGGGGGCTGATAGCCTTTGTTCAAAGTAATGAATATTGTTTTTAGTAGCAGTACTACAAGTCCCAGCAAGCCTCCCCCGCAAGCTGGTACTTGGAGAACCACAAGTACCAGCATGCGGCGGAAAACCAGGGCCGCTGGTACCTGTAGTACTACTACTAAAAAAATACCCCAATAAAGACAATACACACACACCTTGAAAGTATAACTTTAATACATACATACAAACCACCATATACACATACTTACCTTATGTTCACACGAGGGTCGGTCCTCTTCTCCAGTAGAATCCATGGTGTACCTGTTGAAAAAATTCTACTCACCAAATCCAGTGTAGAGGGCTCCTCGGGTAATCCATTTGTAATCCACGTACTTGTAAAAATAAAAAAACGGGACACCCGACCACGAACTGAAAGGGGACCCATGTTTTCACATGGGACCCCTTTCCCCGAATGCCAGAAACCCCCTCTGACTGATGTCTAAGTGGGTTTCTTCAGCCAATCAGGGAGCGCCACGTTGTGGCACCCTCCTGATCGGCTGTGTGCTCCTGTACTGTATGACAGGCGGCACACGGCAGTGTTACAATGTAGCGCCTATGCGCTCCATTGTAATCAATGGTGGGAATTTTCAGGTCAGCGGTGAGGTTACTTTCGGTCACCCGCTGACCACAAAGTTCCCACCATTGGTTACAATGGAGCGCATAGGCGCTACATTGTAACACTGCCGTGTGCCGCCTGTCATACAGTACAGGAGCACACAGCCGATCAGGAGGGTGCCAAACGTGGCGCTCCCTGATTGGCTGATGGAACCTTCTTGGACTTAAGTCAGAGGGGGTTCCAGGCATTCGGGGAAAGGGGACCCATGTGAAAACATGGGTCCCCTTTCAGTGCGAGGTCGGGTATCCGTTTTTTTATTTTTACAAGTACGTGGATTACAAAAGGATTTACCGAGGAGCCTAAAACACTGGATTATGTGAGTATAATTTTTTCAACAGGTACACCATGGATTCTACTGGAGAAGAGGACCGACCTGCGTGGGAACATAAGGTAAGTATGTGTATATGGAGGTGTGGATGGATGTATTAAAGTTATACTTTCAAGGTGTGTGTGTGTTGTCTTTATTGGGGTATTTTTTTTGTAGTAGTACTACAGGTACCAGCGGGCCCATTTTTCCGCCGCATGCTGGTACTTGTGGTTCTCCAAGTACCAGCTTGCGGGGGAGGCTTGCTGGGCCTTGTAGTACTGCTACTAAAAACAATATCATTCACTTTGAACAAAGGCTATCAGCCCCCCATCCGCAGCCCATTGGATGGGGGGGACAGCCTCGGGCTTCACCCCTGGCCCTTGGGTGGCTGGGGGGGGGACCCCTTGATTGAAGGGGTCCCCACTCCCCCAGGATACCCCGGCCAGGGGTGACTAGTTGGATATTTGATGCCACGGCCGCAAGGCACTGTATAAAAGTGATCCCCGGCTGTGGCATTATCTGTCCAGCTAGTGGAGCCCGGTGCTGGTTTCAAAAATACGGGGGACCCCTACGCTTTTTGTCCCCCGTATTTTTGGAACCAGGACCAGGCGCAGAGCCCAATGCTGGTTGTTTAAATATGGGGGAACCCCTGTCCATTTTTTCCCCATATTTCTGCAACCAGGATCGGCTCAAAGAGCCCGAGGCTGGTTTGGTTAAGGAGGGGGGACCCCACGCAATTTTTTTTTTACATTTAAACATTTTTTTTTTTTATTACAAGGTGCTCAATGAAGCCCAGCACGGATCTCTCAGATCCGGCCGAGATTCATTGTATTAAAGTCGGCAGTGTTTTACAAGTCACTCACGTAAAACACTGCCAAAAAAAACGAATGACATCGACATCGGAAAACCCGAAAATGCAGAATACGGCAGCTTAGTAAATTAGTCGTAATCAATTCAAAAAGTTGCATATTTACACTTTCGATGTCATTCGTGATTGAACTTTGACCTCAAACGGGAAAATACGAATCTTAGTAAATATACCCCATTGTTTTATCTTACTTAGTATTCTACCTGTGTATCTTTGAATGCCAATATTCCACATGTTAACCTTCAATGCTTCCCTATCCAATTACATCCTCTCTGTACAGTCCACATAACCTCACATATTTTGTCTTCCAACATTGCTGGGTGATCATATCATACAACCCATTAAGAACCTAGCAATCTGGTGGACCATTATTCAATAGGTAGCATCTATCCTTGTGTATCAATGCCTATTTCCCTATAGATTGTAAACTTGCGAGCAGGGCCTTCCTACCTCTATGTCTGTCTGTCTTTGCCCAGTTTTGTTCGATAAGTGTTGTTCTAATTGTAAAGCGCAACAAAATATGCTGCGCTATATAAGAAATTGCTAATAAATAATAATACATAATATCTTTCATTCTATTTTACATAACAGCCCCAAATGTTGCATAGAACATTAGAATCAAACTAAATTCACCATATTACATCTTCAGAACAATATGAGGAGTGGTTCAGGGTGAGGTGGGTAAAAGGTTAACATTTAAAACTAAGAAGTCCAACAAACAGTAATATGTTAATCGGGATTGGGAAGACCAGTAGTTCCCAAACATTCAGACTTTTATTCACAGCACCCCTAGGATAAAAGTTTTTTATTGATAAATTTGGAAAAAAATATAAAATTAAGCAAATTGTGACTACCTTTGCCTACCTAGGGTCAGTTATGTTAGAGTGTGCAGCTGTGCTTCTGATTGCCCACATGTTTTATGATTTGCAGCCACTAGCACTGGTTTTACTCATAACTTTGACCATAAATAGTTTAATTTATTCCTGGAGCACAAACCCAAGGTGCCATTGCAAGAGACTCGCTGCCCCCCAGGGTGCCTAGGCACACAGGGGCAGATGTATTTAGTCTGGAGAAGGGATAAAGAAGTCATAAAGCAGTGATAAGCGCAAGGTGATAACGCACTAGCCAGTCATTACATATTTGAAAAATTGCAGTTAGGAGCTGACTGGATGGTGTGTTATGGTCCTCTGCTGCCATATGTCCACTGCTGCTGTATAGGTCCAGTCCAGTGGTGCTGTGTTGTGCTGCATCAGTCCAGTGGTGGTGTCCCTGTGCTGCCATATAAGTCCAGTGGTACTGCCATATAAGTCCAGTGGTACTTCCGTATAAGTCCAGTGATACTGCCGTATATGTCCAGTGATGCTGCCATATAAGTCCAGTGACACTGCCATATAAATCCAGTCCAGTGATACTGCCATATATGTCCAGTGGTACTGCCATATAAATCCAGTGATACTGCCATATAAATATAGTCCATTGATACTGCCATATATGTCCAGTGGTACTGCCATATAATTTCAGTGATACTGCCTTTTATGTCCAGTGGTACTGCCTTGTAAATCCAGTGGTACTGGTGTATAAATCCGGTCCAGTGATACTGCTGTATATGTCCAGTAGTACTGCCATATAATTCCAGTGATATTGCCGTACATGTCCAGTGATACTGCCTTATAAATCCAGTGGTACTGGTGTATAAATCCAGTCCAGTGATACTGCCATATATATCCAGTGGTACTGAAATATAATTCCAGTGATACTGCCGTATATGTCCAGTGGTACTGCCGTATAAATCCAGTGGTCCTGGTGTATAAATCCAGTCCAGTGATACTGCCGTATATGTTCAGTGGTACTGCCACATAATTCCAGTGATACTGCCATATATGTCCAGTGATATTGCCATATAAATCCAGTGGTACTGGCGTATAAATCCAATCCAGTGATACTGCCGTATATGTCCAGTGGTACTGACATATAATTCCAGTGATACTGCCGTATATGTCCAGTGGTACTGCCGTATAAATCCAATGGTACTGGTGTACAAATACAGTCCAGTGATACTTCCATATATGTCCAGTGGTACTGCCAGATAATTCCAGTGGTACTGCTGTATAAATCCAGTCCAGTGGTACTGCCATACAAGTCCAGTCCAGTGGTGCTGCAATATTAGTTCAGTGGTGCTGTCCTGAGCTGTATATTATTTAATTCAAATAAAGGGGTTATTAATATTTAATCCAAATCATTTGTACAGGGTTTTCCCTGTGTCATGTAGAGGTACGCTCTCCTTTGCTGCATTTTGTTATATAACTCCAGAAAAATAATGGAGACCAAAAATTTGGAGGATAAAATATGGAAAGATCAAGAGCCACTTCCTCCTACTGCTGCTGCTGCCACTGCTGCTGTTGCTGCTGGGAGTCGATTGTCATCCCAGAGGGGAAGTCGGAAGACCACTTCTACTACTTCAACCAAGCAAATGACTGTCCAACAGTCCTTTGCGAGGAAGATAAAATATGACAGCAGTCATCCTGTTGCAAAGCAGATAACTGAGGCCTTGGCAGCTATGTTGGTGTAAGACATGCATCTGTTATCTGCCATTAGTGCAGTGGGACTGCAGTGCCAACCCTAGATGGGCCAGGTGTTTGTGCCACACACTTGTGTCACTTAGCTTATCCATACAGCTACCTCATTGCACCTCTTTTACTTCTTAACATGATGTGCTGTTTGGGGACTAGTTTTTTTTAAGTGCCATCCTGTCTGCCACTGCAGTGCCACTCCTACATGGGCCAGGTGTTTGTGCCACGCACTTGTGTTGCTTAGCTTAGTCATACAGCTACCTCAGTGCACCTCTTTTACTTCTTTGCATGATGTGCTGTTTGGGGACTATTTTTCTTATGTGCCATCCTGTCTGCCAATGCAGTGCCACTCCTAGATGGGCCAGGTGTTTGTGCCGCACACTTGTTTATCTTTGCTTAGTTACACAGCTACCTCATTTCACCTCTTTTACTTCTTTGCATGATATGCTATTTGGGGACTAGTTTTTTTTACGTGCCATCCTGTCTGCCACTGCAGTGCAACTCCTAGATGGGCCAGGTGTTTGTGCCACAGACTTGTATCACTTAGCGTAGCCATCCAGCGACCTTGGTGCACCTCTTTTTTATCTTTGCATCATTTGATGTTTGGGGACTTGTTTTTTTAAGTGCCACCCTGTCCGCCACTGCAGTGCTACGCCTAGATGGGCCAGGTGTTTGTGCCGCACAAATGTGTCGCTTAGCTTAGTCATACAGCTACCTCATTGCACCTCTTTTTCTTCTTTGCATGATGTGCTGTTTGGGGACTATTTTTTAAATTTGCCATTCTGTCTGACACTGCAGTGCCACTCCTAGGTGGGTCAGGTGTTTGTGCCACATACTTATGTCACTTAGCTTAGTCATACAGCCACCTCGGTGCAACCTTTTGGCCTAGAAACAATATTGTGAGGTGTGAGGTATACAGAATAGACTGGAAATGAGTGGAAAAGAATGTTATTGAGGTTAATTATGCTGTAGAATCAAAATTACCCTCACATTCTGTGATTTTAGTGGTTTTTATGTTTTTTTTTTAAATCATCCAGATCCAAAACCAAAACCAAAACATGAAAGGGTGGTTTTGGCGAAACCAATCCAGATCCAAAACACGAGCATGGATCCACAACTAAAACCAAAACACAAAACATGAAAAGTGCCCGCTGCACATCTCTAGTTTAATATGATTTGCTACAATCTGAGTGTCTAGTTAAACTTTGGTCTATATTGATATTGTACTATGGAGACCTCTCAGATGAGGATTGGTATTCAATGTTGGGAAGTGTATGGGATACTACATCTTGTATTAGTTGTCTACAGCTACTTTTTTATATTTTGCATTTTATCTTATCACAGATACGGTAGTTTAGCATATATAGGTAGTTGCAATTTGCCTGTCCACCCCAAATGTCAATCTTCTCAGAGTTCTTCTGGCATATGTTATTTGATTGCTCTGTTCTGTACAAATTTTGGGAAAATGTTTGGGAAGTTATATGTACCACAATGATTACTAACCCTTCTTTATGTCCCAAAATCTGCATTTTTTGTCTCTCCTTCTAGGAAACATTAACTAAACCCATACCTAAATGAGTTTGTATTCTGTTTATTTGTTCTGCTTCTGTGTGTTCGGGGGTTGGGGTAAGGGGGGGATTAGTCTGTTGTTGTTTGATATTTTTTAAGATAAACTTCTCTAAGGGGGTATCCATTCACCCACAGTCAATGACTGTGGGTAATTGTATGATCAGGGGCTATCCTTTTAGCCCCAATGTGGCTCCTCCCCAGTCCCATGTGTAATTGCGTGATCACGGGTCTGTTTTTGGCCGATGAAAAGAGCCTCTAATTGGATACCGTGATAATGACCATCGGTCATTAATCGCAAAGTCTGGCTTTTTTATTACCCGAAAATGGATTGTGGCTAATTGGCTACCACCCTAAATATTACTTGAATAAAAAGCAACATCAAAAAATACACAAAACAATATAGTGATGATGCACCAAGGTGCAGATTGCTTTCTTTCATGTACATTAGAGTATATAGCAATATGTCCTACCTTGCAGAGGGGAATCAGTGCCACAGTGGTCAGTTGAAAAAATAAGAGACATAAACCAGTTTGCATAGAAAAATCCCAGAAATGACCTGATTGGGGAATGCCTGTTTGTGATGTTCATTAGATTTTTATTAGGCACAGATTTGATTAGACACTTTGTGATGTACATGTTTGATCTGAGAGGGATGTCAGCTGCATTAATAAATGTTAATTTTAGAAAAGAAGAAAGCTCAAGGTGAGCCAAAGCCAAGTGGTTCAGGAAAATTGTCATAATTCATTCTAAATGTTATACAGCATGTGTGACATGGAGAAGAATAGCAGCAGCTTTAATAGATGGTCATTTTACAACAGATGATACCGTACAGAGACGGCCCTAACCAATATGATGCCCTAGGCAAGATTTTGGCTGGTGCCCCCTAGCACCACCGCTGGTTCCACCTCTGACCTTGCACCTCTTTCCCAGCACTATCACCCCTCACCCATAGCAGTCCTTATTTTGGTGTTTGTACCCCCTATGTTTTAAATAGGAACAGTTCGCACATTTGGCGCACAGCCCAAAAAGGGGTGTGTTTTTGCTGGCAAGGGGCATGGCCACACAATAACCCCAATTCCAATTACACCACACAGTACTGCAACTTTATTCACATTTGATCATGTGATAATGTCCATAATTCCTATTACATCCCACAGTAGTATCACTTTACCTTATAAATGTTACTCCTCACAGTAGAGCCCCTTATTCACATTACATCACACTGAATTGCTCCTTATTCACATTACACCACACCCTATTGCTCTTTATTCACATTAGACGACACAGTAGTGAACTTTCTATACGCAACACCACATAGTAGAGCACCTTATACACATAATGTCACAGAGTAATGCCCCTTACACATGAGACACATTATTAATGTCCTTATAAACATCAGGGTAATGAGGTGGATGTAATCTTTTTAGACTTTGCCAAAGCTTTCGACACTGTACCACACATGCGTCTTATCTATAAGCTACAAGAAATAGGGCTAGGGAGCACAATATGCACTTGGGTTAGTAATCGGTTAGATAATAGGGAGCAGCGCGTTGTGGTCAATGGATCATTTTCAAATTGGACTAAAGTACTAAGTGGTGTGCCACAAGGGTCTGTACTCGGACCACTTTTGTTCAAGATTTTCATCAACGACCTAACAGTAGGTCTAGAGAGCATGGTGTCAATTTTCGCAGATGATACCAAATTGTGTAAGGTTATAAATATGGAGGGGGATGCCGAGTCTCTTCAAAACGACTTAACAAGTGTAAGGTAATGCACTGTGGGGGCAAGACCAAAAATAACACCTACATACGAAATAGGGTAATATTAGGGGATTCTGTACTGGAAAAAGACCTACGGGTTCACATAGATAACAAATTAAGCAGCAGTAACCAAAGTAGGAGTGCAGCAAAGAAGGATAATAAGATATTAGCATGCATAAAACGGGGAATTGATGCAAGGGACGAGAGTATTATACTCCCATTATATAAATCACTAGTGAGGCCACATCTTGAATAATGTGTGCAATTTTTGGCACCATATTACAAAAAGGATATCCTGGAGCTAAAAAAGGTTCAAAGGCGGGCGACCAAACTAATCAAGGGCATGGAGACGCTGGAATATGAGAAAAGGCTTGGAAGGCTAGGCATGTTTACATTGGAAAAGAGGAGACTAAGGGGTATATTTACTAAAATTCGTATTTTCCCGATTGAGGTTAAAGTTCAATCACGAATGACATCGAAAGTGTAAAGTTACAACTTTTTGAATTTATTACGACTAATTTACTAAGCTGTCGTATTCTGCATTTTCGTATTTACCGATGTCGATGTCATTCGTATTTTTTTGCAGTGTTTTACGTGAGTGAATTGTAAAACACTGCCGACTTTAACACAATGAATCTCGGCCGGATCTGTGAGATCCGTGCTGGGCTTCATTGTGCACCTTTATAAAAAAATAAATCATTGTTAAAATCTAGAAAAAAAATGTGTGGGGTCCCCCCTCCTAAGCAAAACCAGCCTCGGGCTCTTTGAGCCGGTCCTGGTTAATATGGGAAAAAAAGTGACAGGGGTTCCCCCATATTTAAACAACCAGCACTGGGCTCTGCGCCTGGTCCTGGTTCCAAAAATAAGGGGGACAAAAAGCGTAGGGGTCCCCCGTATTTCTGAAACCAGCACCGGGCTCCACTAGCCAGATACATAATGCCATAGCCGGGGGACACTTTTATATTGGTCACTGCGGCCCTGGCATTACATACCCAACTAGTCACCCCTGGCCGGGGTACCCTGGAGGAGTGGGGACCCCTTCAAACAAGGGGTCCCCCCCTCCAGCCACCCAAGGGCCAGGGGTGAAGCCCGAGGCTGTCCCCCCCATCCAAGGGCTGCAGATGGGGGGCTGATAGCCTTTTTGTCAAAAATTGAATATTGTTTTTAGTAGCAGTACTACAAGTCCCAGCAAGCCTCCCCCGCAAGCCGGTACTTGGAGAACCACAAGTACCAGCATGCGGTGGAAAACCGGGCCCTCTGGTACCTGTAGTACTACTACTAAAAAAATACCCCAATAAAAATAGAAGACACACACCTTGAAAGTAAAAGTTTAATACATACATCCACACCTCCATACACACATACTTACCTATGTTCACACGAGGGTCGGTCCTCTTCTCCATGTAGAATCCATGGGGTACCTGTTGGAAAAATTATACTCACATAATCCAGTGTAGTTCGGTCCTCTTCTTTTCTAGTTGTAATCCACGTACTTTGCACACAAAAAAAAAAAAACGGATACACGACCACGCACTGAAAGGGGCCCCATGTTTTCACATGGGACCCCTTTCCCCGACTGCCAGGAACCCCCCCTGACTTCTGTCTAAGAGGGTTCCTTCAGCCAATCAGGGAGCGCCACGTTGTGGCACCCTCCTGATTGGCTGTGTGCTCCTGTAGTGTATGTCAGGCAGCACACGGCAGTGTTACAATGTAGCGCCTATGCGCTCCATTGTAACCAATGGTGGGAACTTTGTGTTCAGCGGTGAGGTTACTTTCGGTCAACCGCTGACCACAAAGTTCCCACCATTGGTTACAATGCTGATGCCCCTAAGCATATCAAATGCCCTAGGCAATTGCCTAGTTTGCCTATGCCTATGGCCGGCTCTAATACCGTATACCAAGGAGGACAATTCCCATAATGTTAAAAAGTGCAATATGAAATTGTCCTTGGACTCTGCTACCGACACTTATTCTGTATATTAAAAAAAGACATGCAGAGAAATGTTTGTTTAGTGTTGAGAGAGACATACAGAAGCCTGTTGTTATGTCGCTTGTTCAAGATGTGATGCTGCCCCTCACACAATACCCTTAACAGTCAACCACTTGCATTTATAAATCAGGAAATGTTTTAATTTGGGGGTGAGGGGGGGGGTCTTCATTTTTTTCTTTGTTTTATGCATGTTTGGGTTTACTGCACAGTCAAATATATACCTCAGTGTACATTCTTTGATAAAATTACCATGCTTTCTGCCACTGCTGTGTCACCATGTTTCATACATACAATTGTATCTTTTATTATACTGCCATGTATTTATGCCATTGTATCTGTATACATTTTCATAGGCAAACGCAATGGGCCGCTTCTCTTGGCAAGTGCCTCAAATTATGACAACAATAGCAATGGCATGTAATGTGATTACTAGAGCTGCTACCACATTATGTAGTTCAAAGGACAGAGCAGAGCTGCTGCATATGCCCAGTGGCAGCAACTTCTTCTACCAAGTTTGCTGTGTGTGTGGTTCTCAATCACTGTACTGGACCAGAGAGTAGCTACCAGGAAGAAGAGACAGGAGCCTTACCATGAGGTGGTAGAATGTGTGCTTAGCAAGTGCAGTAAAGGTTCTATTATGTTTGTGTATTTATTATGCTATGTTTAACCTTTTCCTGACCAGATATTTATATTATTTAAATGTTTGACACAGCCTATACTAAAGACCATCAATAGTGTTAAATAATTATACTGTCTTCCATACAGTATACAGGGTATAAAAAGACCAACATTTACATTAATGTCCAGGGTCATTACTATGATCTTATGCCGCTCCCCCAGACTCCCACACTTTCTCCAATGTTCTGCAGAGTGGGAGATTGTGGACTGTATTTGGAAACTCCCCCTCTAGAAATCCTGCGTTTGCCGCTGATTTTAGCCAACCAATATTGGTGAAAATATTAACAGCTGTATGTGGTCATTAGAAAATGTACTGCATTTAGCTGTAATTGAGTGTAAATGAGGGGTCTGTTTACTAAGCCATGGGGAGAGAAAAAGTGGAGAGAGTATAATTTTTCAAACACAGCCTGTAACATGGCAGTTAGGAGCTGATGCTGGTACATATGCCTGATAAACACATTTAGATGGCATGCTAATTCTTGTAGTGCTGGAGGAAAACTTTTTTCTTTTTCTTGTTTAGAATAACCCCACTCCCTTTCATGCACCTTAAAAGTATTAATAAATTAATTGAGCAGCTACCATTTTATATTGCTGTTCTTAGAGTCGTAGATGGGGCCAGCATTTGGAGGGCATGCTGGTTCTTGTTGTGTCATTTGGAGGATTATGGGTTGACTCCAGGTGAGTTGGCTCTGAATTAATATATATTTTGGTTCAGTATGATTTACCGATAGACACAATGCCGATGGTCATAATCCCGACAGCCATTGACTGAGAGTCAAAATACCAACACGGTCAAAATACCGATATTCATTATTCTGACATGTTCAAAATGCCGACATAGTCAGAATACTAAAATCTGAAATGGCGACATTTCATAATACTGACATGAGTTTTTATGGGGGTTTTGATGTCAATGTCGACATAGGTCAACATGGACATAGTGTATGTGTACCACGTCCCATTGCATGGCTCGCTACGCTCACCATGCGTTGAGCACGGTGCCTTGCTGCGCTCAGCACACTATTATATTCCCCCTCCAAGTCCACTGGGATGGTAAAGTAGGAACAAGTCTGTTTGGGGGCAAAATTCCTTAAAAATGCATGTTGGCATTTTGACATGTCGTCATTTAAAATGTCGGTATTCTGACTATGTTGGCATTTTGAACATGTTGGTATAATTGATGTATTTTGACCATGTCAGTATTTTTACTGTCGGTCAATGGCTGTCTGGATTATCACCGTCAGTATTGTGTCTGTCGGTAAATCAACTGCTATCCATAACAACAAGCAACTATGGGCCTGATTTATTCCTGATCACTGGAGTGCATTATCGCATAGCGGGCAAAGAGGTCCTAACTGCGCATGCATATGCACAACAATGTGCATGCATGTCGGACAACAACAAAGGGCATCACCGGTCAGCAACAGGATGGTGCAAAAAAACGATCACATGGTTCGCAAGGTGATTGACAGGAAGAGGCCATTTGTGGGTTGTAACTGACTGTTTACTGGAGTGTCCGGAAAAACGCAGGTGTGCCCAAACGTTTTCAGGGATGGTGTCTGACTTCAGCTCCGGCCCCAATCAGCCTGTTCTCGTCGCACTGAAGGAATAAGTCCTGGACTGCGCAGAGACTGCACATAGTGGATTTTTGCAGCTCGGCGTACACATGCGATCACACACTTGCACTGCAAATTTAAACTCCCCATGTGGCGGCGACTATATCTGAATGCAGGACAGCAAAGTTAGTAGCCCAGCGATCAGGCTGAATCACCCTCCATATGACCCAGAGTGGGTGCTGTTATCATGCAGCATTCACAGGAAAAAATTTTAAATTATTTTTTTATCTTTCAAAAACAGCCTGTAACGTGGCAGGTAGGAGCTTATTGGCTGGCACTTTATCTCTCTCCACTTTGTCTCACTCCAAAGCTTAGAAAATAGATTCTTGAATGTTGATCATGTAAATACAGCTAAAACGCACATGATTTTACTCTAGCATATCTATAATGGGTGCAAGGTGTGTGGTGCATACAGGCCCCTGGGTCCAGGGGGGCCCACACCCTGCACAGCCTACACCTGCTTACTTATACTCACCTCGCTGTTGGCACAGTGCTTGCTGCACGTGACCAAAATCACTCGGAAAATGGCCACCGCAACTATTTTCTAGTGACTTGCACATGTACTATAGAGTTGTCCCCAGGAATGAGCTGCGGGTGCCATGTTCCCGGAGATCTGCACATGCACAGTAAACTCTGGCACAGAGCCAGAGTCTACTGCCTCACTATAGAGGAGGGGGCCCAAACAGATCCTGCACCACCCCCAGATTCTTCCAGAAAAATATCACTTATTTTACCTGTGTAACCATTTTTAGTCAAATCCAAAAAAACGACAAACAGCATGGTGGTTTTACTAAAACCAAAGTACAAGATGGTTTTAGAATCATAACTAGAACCAAAATCAAAACACAAGGGTCTGTGCATATCTCTAATAGATATGTTTGTTATTTATTTGTATTTTTTTAAAAGCATTATTTTCTGTATAAAGCCTTTTTTGTGATTTTATATGAAGTAAGGCAGGCATTCCCAACCACAGTCCTCGAGGAACACTAACAGTGCAGGTTTTAGTGATATCCAGGCTTCAGCACAGGTGACTTAATTAGTAGCTCAGTTATTTTGATTTAACCATCTGTGCTGCAGCCTGGATATCACTAAAACCTGCACTGTTGGTGTGCCTTGAGGACCGTGGTTGGTGTGATGTTAGTGTATTAGAATGCTTAATATTTGTAGGCACTCCCTTACTAACCTGTGTAACAAAACAAAAAACTGCAAAACAAGCGCCTGAATATCAAATTGTATAAAATAAACTAATAATAAC
Source organism: Pseudophryne corroboree (assembly GCF_028390025.1). Taxonomy (NCBI): domain Eukaryota; kingdom Metazoa; phylum Chordata; class Amphibia; order Anura; family Myobatrachidae; genus Pseudophryne; species Pseudophryne corroboree. The sequence goes on from NC_086447.1 coordinate 285,397,985, forward strand.
ACATCTGAAGATAACAATTCCTGAAATGCTGCGCTTGCCGGAATACTATGTGTAGTATTGAGATAGCAACAAAAGAAAAAAGGCAAACGGCTGCGCTGGATGTCAGGAATATAAATATACTGTACAGAGAGCCAACGTAAAAAATAACAATATTTATTATAAATAAAACATTGTATACCGGTAAATGATTAAGAACAATCACTAATAGTGAACTATGGGTAGCTTCTAGTAGCTCAGGATCAGTATAATAAACGTAACCTTGAAGGAGAAAGTTCCGTATTCCACTTGATAGGATAAGTAATTAATGGAGAACAAGGTGCACTGATATTATCCCAATGAGATGTAAGTTCCTCAGGTAGAATAACTCTCAATACCTCTCCGGTGGGCTGGTCAAAGCCGAGCGTCCTTGGCATGTGTGTCCTGCAGTGCCCACATACGCTGTGCAGCGGAGGGGAGAAGACCGTCTTTTTCACAACCTGGCTGTGGCGGCGTGTATGTTAAAGCCGCTGATGACGGGAGCTGTGAACGGAGGCTGCAGTAGGGATCGATGTGCACCTTGTAGTTACACCTGAGCTAGGTGTGAGTGGGGGCGGGTCCTGACGCGTTTCGTCACGCTCCACGTGACTTTTTCAAAGGTAGAGTACCTTTGAGAGTTATTCTACCTGAGGAACTTACATCTCATTGGGATAATATCAGTGCACCTTGTTCTCCATTAATTACTTATCCTATCAAGTGGAATACGGAACTTTCTCCTTCAAGGTTACGTTTATTATACTGATCCTGAGCTACTACAAGCTACCCATAGTTCACTATTAGTGATTGTTCTTAATCATTTACCGGTATACAATGTTTTATTTATAATAAATATTGTTATTTTTTACGTTGGCTCTCTGTACAGTATATTTATATTCCTGACATCCAGCGCAGCCGTTTGCCTTTTTTCTTTACTAATCTGTGTAAGCCTGAATCTTTAGTGATGGTCCCTGGGACCAGGGGGATGCTGGGAAGTGGGTGGTCCAGTGTGCAGTGTGCCTGGAGTTGGTGAGGGAATAAACAGCACAGCAATGAACTCACATGTCTCTGTGTCCTGATGACTGGATTTACAAACGTATGAACAAAACATGTCAGAAGAAGTTTAACTTGGACTGCTAGTGCTCTCAGAATGTGAAAGAATCTTGCAGAAGTCTGTGGCTGTGATACTCAGTGTCTGCAAAGCCTGCCATGTGCTCCTATCTTCAAACAGTGAGTAGCCATGGATAAACTGGCTCCTCCAACCGGCATGCTGATGTCTGGTAACTTGTCTGAAAACTGGAAAAGATTTAAGCAAAGGTTTCTTATATATCTTGCTGCATGTGGAGCTGATTCAGAGGCTGACAAAACGAAGGCATCCATTTTCCTCCATGTGATAGGAGAGGATGTGCTGGACATTTATAATAGTTTTCAGTTTGATGAGGGGCAGAATATGGTGCTATCTTCTATAATGCAAAAGTTTGAAGATTACTTTGTGCCAAGGAAAAATGTGACATATGAAAGATATAAGTTTTTCACATGTGATCAGAAGTCTGTAGATGGATTTGATCAGTATGTTACAGAGCTGCAATCACTCAGTAAAACCTGTGAGTTTGATTATTTAAAGGATTCACTGATTAGAGATCGTATTGTCTGTGGAATACCCGATAATGGACTCAGAGAGAGATTGCTGAGAGAGTAAGACCTAACATTAGAAAAGGCAGTGACTATGTGTAGATCTGCAGAAATAATTAGATTTCAAGCCAAAAAGTTACACAAGGAAGCTGATGTGCATGTAGTGCAGAAAACAGAGCCATGCAAACCTCCATTCTCAAGAATGAAGCAGTCTAAGCCACAGTCTATTAAGGAAATGTGTAGTAGATGTGGAAATGCCCACAATCCTAAAATGTGCCCTGCTTATGGTAAAACCTGCATGAAATGTGGTAGACTTAATCACTTTGCCAAATGCTGTAAAATTAAAAGTAAAACAACCAAAGTGCATGCTGTTAAACAAACATGAATTCTTTGGGGATTGCATTGAACTTTGCAGTGCAGATAAGAAAGAATGGATTGTCCCTTTAACTGTGAATGAGATTGTCATTCCCTTTTAACTTGATACTGGTGCGCAGGTGAATTTAATATCATTTCAAGACTATAAGACTTTTAGAGTAAAACCTAAAATTCACCCAGCCAAAGTAAAAGTTACAGGGTACACTGGGGAGGAAATTCTTGTGAAAGGTACATGCTTAGTGACACTGAAATATAAGGGACAACAGTTTAAAACATCTCTACTGATTGTGGATAAAAATGTGCAAAAGATTTTAGGATTAAGTTCCTGTGAGAAACTAAGCTTGCTAAAGAAAGTTTTTATGGTGACATCACAAGTAGAAGATGACTGCAAATCGATGTTTACAGAATACAGAGACTTTTTTGAAGGTCTAGGTTGTCTGCCTGGAGAGTATAAAATAAATATAGACACGCAAGTTTCTTCAGTGATACACCCCTGTAGAAAAGCGCCATTTGCGCTGAGAGAAAAACTGAAACAAGAGTTAAATCGCATGGAAGCCTTGGGTGTGATACAGAAAGTTGATGAGCCTACTGAATGGGTAAGCTCCTTAGTAATTGTTGAAAAGAAAAATGGACAACTCAGAATATGTCTAGAACCCAGAGATTTAAACAAAGCTATTAAACGAGAACATTTCAAACTACCAACCAGAGATGAAATCATGTCGCAATTTGCGGGAGAAAATGGTTCAGTAAATTGTACGCATCTTCAGGTTTCTGGCAAATGAAGCTAGATGAGGCCAGCGCAAAGCTTTGTACATTTAATACACCAGAAGGTCGATACAGATTTCTTTGACTACCATATGGAATTTGTCTGCTCCAGAAGTATATCACAAAAAGATACACATGATTTTTTAACATATTCCAGGTGTTGAAACAATGATAGATGACATTATTGTCTGGGGATCTACAAAGGAAGAACATGATTTTAGATTGAGACAAGTAATGGAACTTGTCAAGAAAGTGAATCTAAAGCTAAACAAGGACAAATGTGAATTTGGCGTGAATACACTTACCTTTATGGGCGACGTGGTCTTGGTTCAAGGTGTAAAACCAGACCCAAGGAAAATATCAGCCATAGTGAACATGGAACGTCCTAACAACAAAGACAACGTCAGAAGATTCCTTGGAATGATTACTTACTTAGGAAAGTTTATTTCTCAACTCTCTGAACGAACAGCCTCTCTTAGATGGTTGTTGGACAAAGATAACGAGTGGATGTGGTCACATGAACAAGAAGAAAGTTGGCAAAACTTGAAACAGATCATTACAGAGCAACCAGTGCTAAAATTCTTTGATCCTGCGAAAAGAATAAGAATTTCAGCAGATGCTTCACAATTGGCCTAGGCTCAGTGCTGTTACAAGAACATGAGGTTACATGGCAACCAGTAATCTATGCATCAAGATCACTGACAAGTGCTGAAACAAGGTATGCTTAGATAGAAAAAGAACTTCTAGCGATCACATATGCATGTGAGCGATTTCATCAGTTTGTGTATGGTCAAACATTTACAGTGGAAACTGACCACAAGCCATTGATAGCTATCATGACTAAATCATTACATGACTGTCCCATGAGAATTCAACGAATGCTTATCAGACTACAGAAATATGATGTACACTTGCTGTACTGTCCCGGCAAATATATGTACATTGCTGATACACTTTCTTGTGCCGTGGACAAAAGTGAAGGTTCCAAAAGTCTGATGGATGAAGAGATAGAAGCCTATGTTAATTTGATCATAGCTTCTCTACCAGTGTCTCTTGCAAGACAAGAACAGATTAGGAAAGAAACTGAGAAAGATGACACAATGAAAGTGTTGAAAGATATCATTCTGAAAGGTTGGCCAGCAGAAAAACATGCGTGCCCGCTGTCTATCCATGATTATTGGATGTACCGCAGTGACCTTACAGTTGTCGATGGTATTATTTACAAAGGCAATAGGTTTGTCATACCTGTACGACTAAGAAACACTATGCTGTGCAAGATACATGAAGGCCACTTAGAAGAAGAAAAATGTAAGCGGAGAGCGCGTGAAGTTATGTATTGGCCAAGAATGAACCAAGACATAGCACAGACTACAGCTACATGTGAATTATGTCTTACGTATAGACCGAAACAACAAGTCAAGCCACTGAGTCCTCACGCAGTGCCAGAGAGACCGTACCAGAAAGTTGGTGCAGATTTGTTTGATTGTAATGGGAAAATGTACATTGTCGTGACTGATTATTACTCTAACTACCCTGAGGTGAAGACACTACATACAACTACTAGTAAAGCCGTAATCAATTGCATGAAGTCAATCTTTCCAAGGCATGAAAGTGTTCACTGACAATGGTCCTCAGTTTTCCAGTGCTGAATTTAGACAATTTGCTGATGAGTGGGAATTTGTCCATAATACGTCAAGTCCCCACTATCCACGCTCAAATGGGTTGGTGGAAAGTTCAGTAAAAACTGTAAAGAGTCTCATGAAAAAAGCTCAAGAAGGTAAAGAAGATTTCTACAAAAGTCTTTTAATCTACCGCAGTACACCTTTACAGAATGGACTTTCTCCTGCACAAATGCTGATGGGAATGAGGATTAGAGTAAATCTCCCGATACATGATGAACTGCTTAATACACATAACTCAGCGTTGGTCAGACTGAGTAAGCAACGTCAACAGGTGAAACAGAAACTGTTCCATGACAGGCGAGCAAAAAGCTTATCTGATCTAAATTCGGGTGACCAAGTCCGTCTCAGAGATCACGAGAAAGGTATTTGGGTGCAGAAAGGTATTGTGCAAGCACAAGTAGCACCAAGATCTTATACTATACGTACAGAGCGTGGAATGGAAGTAAGTAGAAATCGGGTGGATTTAAGATCTCAACCTAACCATAATGAAGACAACATGACTGAAGAATACCCTTCATCTGACATGTATGATGATCCTGATAATGGTGAACAAACCACAAATCTAGAAAGGTCCAACATGGTCGATGAAACACAGGCTGTGTATGAAAGACCCAAAAGGGAAATACGCAGACCTGAGAGACTCATTGAAATGTGTTAGATGATGTTCTTAATATGATGTTGTTAATTGTTGCATTGAAGCTTATCTTTAAAGAAAAGAGGATGTGATGTTAGTGTATTAGAATGCTTAATATTTTTAGACACTCCCTTACTAATACATGTAAGCCTGAATCTTCAGTGATGGTCCCTGGGACCAGGGGGATGCTGGAAGTGGGTGGTCCAGTGTGCCGTGTGCCTGGAGTTGGTGAGGGAATAAACAGCACAGCAGTCAACTCACATGTCTCTGTGTCCTGATGACTGGATTTACAAACGTATGAACAAAACAGTTGGGAATGCCTGAAGCAGGCTTGGCGCTACCCGCTCTGCGAAGGGATGCAGTGCAGGGAGGCGCTGGGATGGAGAGGCGCTCCCTCTGCTCTGCATCCCTTCCCTGCTGCTGCACCGTCCTGTCCCCCCTGCTGTTGCTGCCAGCTGCTGTGCCTGTCACTGTATGACAGGCAGTGGCGCTGGCAGCATGAATAGCCTCCTCTCCTCCCTCCAATCACCTGTGTGACAGCAGCTGTATGGATCAGAGGAGGGGGCGGGGCTACATGGAATGGAAGGGGCAGGGATAAATGGGATGGAAGGGGGCGGAGCTAAATGGACCAGGCTGCTGTAGAGAGAGGGACAGCCAGACTTATGTAAGTGGAGGGTGAGAAAGAAATTTATGTGTGTGTGTATGGTGGGTGTGTGTATGGTGTGTGTGTGTATGGTGGGTGTGTATATATATATATGTGTGTGTGTGTGTGTGTGGGGTGGGGGTGTGTATGTGTGTGAGGTATGTCTGCGCACGCTTTATGGACGCTACTACTGGGGGGCCATTAAATGTAAGGATGCTACTACTACTTCGGAGGACATTACGTATAATGATGCTACTGCTGGGGGGGGGCATTGCATGTAAATACGCTACTACTACGGGGGGCATTACATATGATGATACTACTTGGGGGGGCATTTCATGTAAATACGGTACTACTACTGGGGGGGCATTACGTATAACGATGCTACTACTGGGGGGGCATTACATGTAAGGATGCTATTACTACTGGGGGGGCATTACGTATAACGATGCTACTACTAGGGGGGCCATTACATGTAAGGACGCTATTACTACTGGGGGGTATCACATGTAAATACGCTACTGCTGGGTTGACATTACATGTAAGTACGCTACTACTACTGGGGTGGGGGCATTATTTAATAATAACTCGGAAATTTTTCCCACCAGCAGCAATAAAAGGAATGAAATTCCCAAACCAATGTGGTTTAACAAAAATATAAAGGAATTAATGGACAAAAAAAGACGAGCATTTAAAAAATACAAATCTGAGGGGGATGCGGAGTCATTCCAGCACTATAAAGACTAACAATATATGCAAAAAAGGAATAAGAGTTGCTAAAGTAGAAACTGAAAAACTAGTAGCAAAGGAAAGCAAAGCGAATCTCCCCAAAATTTTTAAGTACATCAACAGCAAGAGACTAAAGAAGGAGAGTATAGGCCCTTTAAAGGACAAGAGGGGAGTCTTAATCAAAAATGATAATGTCATAGCAAACAAACTAAACTAGTTTTTTTCAACGGTATTTACCAGAGAAAATCTCAACACAGATAATGTCCCACTGCTAAATGCTTATTTATGTGAGGAGTTAGTCTGTGACCAATTAAAAAAGTTAAAGATTAATAAGGTACCTGGTCCAGATGGAATTCACCCGAGAGTTCTTATGGAGCTGCATGCTGAACTAGCAAGACCTCTATTTTTGATCTTCATAGATAGGGTTAAATCAGGTATGGTTCCCAAAGACTGGCGTATAGCGGAGGTAGTGCCGATATTCAAAAAGGGGAGAAAAGCTGAACCAGGTAATTATAGACCAGTTAGTCTTACATCTATAGTGGGGAAAGTATTGGAAGGTATTCTAAGGGACAGTATTCAAAAGTTCCTCGAAGCAAATAAGGTCATTAAAAGGAACCAACATGGATTTGTGAAGGACAGATCATGTCAAACCAACTTACTTGGCTGTTATGAAACAGTAAGTGCGAACCTTGATCAGGGTAAGGAGGTGTATGTAATCTTTTTAGACTTTGCCAAAGCTTTTGATTAGTGATGAGCGGGTTCGGTTCCTCTGAAACCGAACCCCCCCGAACTTCACCCATTTTACACGGGTCCGAGGCATACTCGGATTCTCCCGTATGGCTCGGTTAGCTCGAGCGCGCACGAACGTCATCATCCCGCTGTCGGATTCCCGCGAGATTCGGATTCTATATAAGCAGCCGAGCGTCGCCGCCATTTTCACTCGAGCATTGGAAATGTTAGGGAGAGGACGTGGCTGGCGTCCGCTCCGTTTATTAATCTTGAATTCTTGATGCAAAAATATTTGTGCTTATTGCTTAATTGTGGGGACTGGGGAGCAGCTGTATTATATAGGAGGAGTACAGTGCAGAGTTGTGCTGACAGTGACCACCAGTATACGTTGTCTGCCTGAAAAACACTCCATATCTGTGCTCAGTGTGCTGCATATATCTGTGCTCACACTGCTTTATTGTGGGGACTGGGGACCACCAGTATATTATATAGGAGGAGTACAGTGCAGAGTTTTGCTGACAGTGAACACCAGTATACGTTGTCTGCCTGAAAAACACTCCATATCTGTGCTCAGTGTGCTGCATATATCTGTGCTCACACTGCTTAATTGTGGGGACTGGGGATCAGCTGTATTATATAGGAGGAGTACAGTGCAGAGTTTTGCTGACAGTGATCACCAGTATACGTTGTCTGCCTGAAAAACACTCCATATCTGTGCTCAGTGTGCTGCATATATCTGTGCTCACACTGCTTTATTGTGGGGACTGGGGACCACCAGTATATTATTTAGGAGGAGTACAGTGCAGAGTTTTGCTGACAGTGACCACCAGTATATGTTGTCTGCCTGAAAAACACTCCATATCTGTGCTCAGTGTGCTGCATATATCTGTGCTCACACTGCTTTATTGTGGGGACTGGGGACCAGCAGTATTATATATAGGAGGAGTACAGTGCAGAGTTTTGCTGACAGTGACCACCAGTACACGTTGTCTGCCTGAAAAACACTCCATATCTGTGCTCAGTGTGCTGCATATATCTGTGCTCACACTGCTTTATTGTGGGGACTGGGGACCACCAGTATATTATATAGGAGTAGTACAGTGCAGAGTTTTGCTGACCGTGAACACCAGTATACGTTGTTTGCCTGAAAAACACTCCATATCTGTGCTCAGTGTGCTGCATATATCTGAGCTCACACTGCTTAATTGTGGGGACTGGGGAGCAGCTGTATTATATAGGAGGAGTACAGTGCAGAGTTTTGCTGACAGTGACCACCAGTATACGTTGTCTGCCTGAAAAACACTCCATATCTGTGCTCAGTGTGCTGCATATATCTGTGCTCACACTGCTTTATTGTGGGGAATGGGGACCACCAGTATATTATATAGGAGGAGTACAGTGCAGAGTTTTGCTGACAGTGACCACCAGTATATGTTGTCTGCCTGAAAAACACTCCATATCTGTGCTCAGTGTGCTGCATATATCTGTGCTCACACTGCTTTATTGTGGGGACTGGAGACCAGCAGTATTATATATAGGAGGAGTACAGTGCAGAGTTTTGCTGACAGTGACCACCAGTATACGTTGTCTGCCTGAAAAACACTCCATATCTGTGCTCAGTGTGCTGCATATATCTGTGCTCACACTGCTTAATTGTGGGGACTGGGGACCACCAGTATATTATATAGGAGGAGTACAGTGCAGAGTTTTGCTGACCAGTGACCACCAGTATACGTTGTCTGCCTGAAAAACACTCCATATCTGTGCTCAATGTGCTGCATATATCTGTGCTCACACTGCTTTATTGTGGGGACTGGGGACCAGCAGTATTATATAGGAGGAGTACAGTGCAGAGTTTTGCTGACCGTGAACACCAGTATACGTTGTTTGCCTGAAAAACACTCCATATCTGTGCTCAGTGTGCTGCATATATCTGAGCTCACACTGCTTAATTGTGGGGACTGGGGAGCAGCTGTATTATATAGGAGGAGTACAGTGCAGAGTTTTGCTGACAGTGACCACCAGTATACGTTGTCTGCCTGAAAAACACTCCATATCTGTGCTCAGTGTGCTGCATATATCTGTGCTCACACTGCTTTATTGTGGGGAATGGGGACCACCAGTATATTATATAGGAGGAGTACAGTGCAGAGTTTTGCTGACAGTGACCACCAGTATATGTTGTCTGCCTGAAAAACACTCCATATCTGTGCTCAGTGTGCTGCATATATCTGTGCTCACACTGCTTTATTGTGGGGACTGGAGACCAGCAGTATTATATATAGGAGGAGTACAGTGCAGAGTTTTGCTGACAGTGACCACCAGTATACGTTGTCTGCCTGAAAAACACTCCATATCTGTGCTCAGTGTGCTGCATATATCTGTGCTCACACTGCTTAATTGTGGGGACTGGGGACCACCAGTATATTATATAGGAGGAGTACAGTGCAGAGTTTTGCTGACCAGTGACCACCAGTATACGTTGTCTGCCTGAAAAACACTCCATATCTGTGCTCAATGTGCTGCATATATCTGTGCTCACACTGCTTTATTGTGGGGACTGGGGACCAGCAGTATTATATAGGAGGAGTACAGTGCAGAGTTTTGCTGACAGTGACCATCAGTATATATAGCAGTACGGTACGGAAGGCCACTGCTCTACCTACCTCTGTGTCGTCCAGTATAGTATCCATCTAGATTCTATACCTGTGGTGCATTTTAGTTTTGCAGTTTGCTGACAGTGACCACCAGTATATATAGCAGTACGGTAAGGAAGGCCACTACTCTACCTACCTCTGTGTCATCAAGTATACTATCCATCTAGATTCTATACCTGTGGTGCATTTTACTTTTGCAGTTTGCTGACAGTGACCACAAGTATATAAAGCAGAACGGTACGGAAGGCCACTGCTCTACCTACCTCTGTGTTGTCAAGTATACTATCCATCCATAGCTGTGGTGCATTTCAGTTGTGCGCAGTATATATAGTAGTAGGCCATTGCTATTGATACTGGCATATAATTCCACACATTAAAAAAAGGAGAACAAAAGTGTGGAGGTTAAAATACGGAAAGATCAAGATCCACTTCCACCTCGTGCTGAACCCGCTGCCACTAGTCATGGCCGAGACGATGAAATGCCATCAACGTCGTCTGCCAAGGCCAATGCCCAATGTTATAGTATAGTGAATGTAAAATCCAAAAAACAAAAGTTCAGTTAAATGACCCAAAAATCAAAATTAAAAGCGTCTGATGAGAAGCGTAAACTTGCCAATATGCCATTTACGACACGGAGTGGCAAGGAACGGCTGAGGCCTTGGCCTATGTTCATAGCTAGTGGTTCAGATTCACATGAGGATGGAAGCACTCATCCTCTCGCTAGAAAACTGCAGTGCCACTCCAAGATGGGCCAGGTGTTTGTGTCGGCCACTTGGGTCGCTTAGCTTAGTCACACAGCTACCTCATTGCACCTCTTTTTTTCTTTGCATCATGTGCTGTTTGGGGACTATTTTTTAAATCTGCCATCCTGTATGACACTGCAGTGCCACTCCTAGATGGGCCAGGTGTTTGTGTTGGCCACTTGTGTCGCTAAGCATAGTCACACAGCGACCTTGGTGCGTCTCTTTTTTTCTTTGCATCATGTGCTGTTTGGGGACATTTTTTGAAGTGCCATCCTGTCTGACACTGCAGTGCCACTCCTAGATGGGCCAGGTGTTTGTGTCGGCCACTTGTGTCACTTAGCTTAGTCACACAGCGACCTTGGTGCATCTCTTTTTTTCTTTGCATCATGTGCTGTTTGGGGACTATTTTTTTGAAGTGCCATCCTCCCTGACACTGCAGTGCCACTCCTAGATGGGCCTGGTGTTTGAGTCGGCCACTTGTGTCGCTTAGCTTAGTCACACAGCGACCTTGGTGCGCCTCTTTTTTTCTTTGCATCATGTGCTGTTTGGGGACTATTTTTTTGAAGTGCCATCCTGTCTGACACTGCAGTGCCACTCCTAGATGGGCCAGGTGTTTGTGTCGGCCACTTGTGTCGCTTAGCTTAGCCATCCAGCGACCTCGGTGCAAATTTTAGGACTAAAAATAATATTGTGAGGTGTGAGGTGTTCAGAATAGACTGAAAATGAGTGGAAATTATGGTTATTGAGGTTAATAATACTATGGGATCAAAATGACCCCCAAATTCTATGATTTAAGCTGTTTTTGAGAGTTTTTTGTAAAAAAACACCCGAATCCAAAACACACCCGAATCCGACAAAAAATTTTCAGGGAGGTTTTGCCAAAAGGCGTCCGAATCCAAAACACGGCCGCGGAACCGAATCCAAAACCAAAACACAAAACCCGAAAAATGTCCGGTGCACATCACTACTTTCGATACTGTACCACACATGCGTCTTATCTATAAGCTACAAGAAATAGGGCTAGGGAGCACAATATGCACTTGGGTTAGTAATTGGTTAGATAATAGGGAGCAGCGCGTTGTGGTCAATGGATCATTTTCATATTGGACTAAAGTACTAAGTGGTGTGCCACAAGGGTCTGTACTAGGACCACTTTTGTTCAAAATTTTCATCAACGACCTAACAGTAGGTCTAGAGAGCATGGTGTCAATTTTCGCAGACGACACCAAATTGTGTAAGGTTATAAATACGGAGGGGGATGCTGTGCCTCTTCAGAATGACTTAACTAAACTGGAAGCATGGGCGGCAAATTGGAGAATGAAATTCAACACAGACAAGGGTAAGGTAATGCACTGTGGGGGCAAGACCAAAAATAACACCTACATACGAAATGGGGTAATATTAGGGGATTATGTACAGGAAATAGACTTAGGGGTTCACATAGATAACAAATTAAGCAGCAGTACCCAAAGTAGGAGTGCAGCAAAGAAGGCTAATAAGATATTAGCATGCAGAAAATGGGGAATTGATGCAAGGGACAAGAGTATTATACTCCCATTATATAAATCACTAGTGAGGCCACATCTTGAATACTGTGTGCAATTTTGGGCACCATATAACAAAAAGGATATCCTGGAGCTAGAAAAGGTTCAGAGGTGGGCAACCAAACTAATCAAGGGCATGGAGATGCTGGAATATGAGGAAAGGCTTGCAAGGCTAAGCATGTATATATTGGAAAAGAGGAGACTAAGAGGGGACATGATCAACCTCTACAAATATATAAGGGGTCAATACACAGAGCTGGGGAGGGACCTGTTTTCTATAAGATCAGCACAGAGGACACGTGGTCACTCGCTTAGGTTAGAGGAGAGTAGTTTCCGCATATTGAGGCGAAAAGGTTTTTTCACAGTAAGGACAATACATGTTTGGAATTCCCTGCCTGAGAGAATAGTAATGGCGGACTCAGTCGACACCTTTAAGAATGGGTTAGATAAATTCCTATTGGATAAAAATATTCAGGGTTATGATGCGTAGTCATGCATTATAGTTAATATAACTAGTCCTAACATAAAAATAACTAGTCCTATAATAGGACTGCATAGGAGACCACAAATAGGTTGAACTTGATGGACAATTGTCTTTTTTCAACCTTAGTTACTATGTTACTATGTAAGTATGCTACTACTACTGGGGAGGCATTACGTATAAGGACTCTACTATTGGGGGAGGGGGTATTATATATAAGGACGCTACTACTGGGTGCATTATGTATAAGGATGCTACTATTACTGGGGGGGCATTACGTATAACAATGCTACTACTACTGGGGGGGCATTACGTATAAGGATGCTACTACAACTGGGAGTGCACTACGTATAAGGATGCTACTACTACTGTGGGTGCATTACATATAAGGATGCTACTACTACTGGGGATGCACTACGTATAAGGATGCTACTACTACTGGGGGGGCAATACATATAAGGATGCTTCTACTACTGCGTTTACACTACATATAAGGACGCTACTTCTACTGTGGGTGCATTATGTATAAGGATGCTACTGTTACATTGGGGGGCATTATGTATAAGGATGCTACTACTTCTTGGGGGGCATTATATATAAGGATGCTACTACTACAGGGGTGCATTACATATAAGGACGCTACTACTACGGGTGGGGCATTACGTATAAGATTAATAAGATTTTGCTACTGTGTGGGGTAAATTTAAATGGGGTTATTATTGTGTGGCCATGCCCCTTACTTGTGAGACCACACCCCTTTTCCTAGCATGCGCCAAAGGTGCCCACTGTCCCTTTGTCGAATATGGGAGGGTGCAAATTTATAGTTTGCAGGGGGGCGCCAAACACCCTAGCACCGGCCCTGGCCTGATGTAAGGGCTTTCAGTTACACTGCACATGTGCATGAGGTCCCAAGACTGGATGATCTTACCTGAGCATTAAGAAACCCTTAAACACTGTCAGTATTGCCTGAGTGCTGAGCAATGAAATATTCTTGTTAAATTGGAGGAATAGACTTTCCAGTGCTGTGATAAACTGCAATAGAAAGATCAGCTACAGCATTTAAAATATTACACTCAGTAATACACAGCTACACTTTGATGTATAGTGATGCATACCTACTATCCTAAACCATTTCACAGTGTGGTAACATGTTCTGCTTTTATCACTTGTTTGTACAATTACAATAACCTGGGGTAATTTACTGTTATTAATTGTTATTTTTTTATGTTATGTACATCCCCGTGTTATTGCAACAGAGAAGTGTGCAATAAAAGCAAAACCACAATTTCCTCATATAGTGAAATATACCAGTTTGGCAGGCACGGTGGCTTTTTTGTTCTTTTAAAATAAGAGGTATTGCGCATACAGTATTTCTGAATAAATTTGCTTTATACAGGAAACAATTACAAGTGTTTGTTAATATTTATAGCCACCATCTAAAGCAAGGATAGGCAACATCCGGCACTCGATCTGCAGGAAAACTACACATCCTACTATGTCCTGCCACAGATTTATTGTTAGGATTTGCTAAAATTATCAGGGCATGCTAGAATGTGTTACTCCACAGCAACTGGAGTGCTGGCAAGGCCGGCAACAGAAATATTAGTACCCGGTACACGGATATCTCTGCCCCCCCAGCTCCCTTGACTCCAGCACCCACACATCCCTCCTATGTACAGTAGGTGCCAATAGAGTACCAGCACTGGAGTGTGGTGAGGGTTTCAATAGCCTGTATACCCAGCAGAACATTCCCAGGAGCCCCCAAACTTCTCACACTTCACTATCTATCTATCTATCTATCTATCTATCTATCTATCTATCTATCTATCTATCTATTAGAGATGAGCGGGTTCGGCTCTCAAAGAACCGAACCGTACCAAAATTCACCATTCGAGTCTGGTTCCGAGCCCGGCTCGGGTTTTCCCGCCTGATGCGGAAACCCGGACGAGGCAAAATGTCATCATCCCGCTGTCGGATTCTCGCAGGATTTGGATTCCATAAAAGGAGACGCGCGTCACGCCCATTTTCACTCCAGTCTCGGAGAGTGTAGTGAGAGGACGTGTCTCCATCCTCAGTGTCTGAGTGGGGGCGGGAAAGTGGGGTGGTGAGTCTTGTGCTGTGTTGTGCTGCTCAGTCCAGTCCAGTGTAGTCAGTGTATTGTGCTGCATCAGTCCAGCTAGTCACAGTGTTGGTGTCCTCTGCTGCTATATGTCCCCAGTGCTGCTTGCTGCTGTATAAGTCCCTTGCATTTTTGCTGTGTTGTCTTGCATCAGACCAGGGGTAGTGTCTTGTGCAGCATCAGTCCAGTGACCAGTCACAGTGTGTGGTGTCCTCTGCTGCCATATATCCAGTGTAGCTGTATAAGTCCCTTTTAGTGGTGCTATGTTGTCCTGCATTAGACCAGGGGAAGTGTCTTGTGCAGCATCAGTCCAGTGACCGGTCACAGTGGTGGTGTTCTCTGATGCCATATATCCAGTGTAGCTGTATAAGGCCCTTTTAGTGGTGCTGTGTTGTCCTGCATTAGACCAGGGGAAGTGTCTTGTGCAGCATCAGTCCAGTGACCAGTCACAGTGGTGGTGCCCTCTGCTGCCATATATCCAGTGTAGCTGTATAAGTCCCTTTCAGTGGTGCTGTGTTGTCCTGCATCAGACCAGTGGTAGTGTCCTGGCCATCAGTCAGTCACAGTGGTATACGCTGCTGCTATATGTCCACTGCTACAGTTTAATAATAATAATAATAATAATAATAATAATAATAATAATAACAATAACAACAACCCAAGTCCCTCACAGTGTTGCTGTGTTGTGCTGCCTCAGACCAGTGGTAGTGTCCTGGCCATCAGTCATTCCAGTGACCAGGCAGTCACAGTGGTATACGCTGCTGCTATATGTCCTCTGCTACAGTATTATATTAATAATAATACCAACAACCACAAGTCCCTCACAGTGTTGCTGTGTTGTGCTGCATCAGACCAGTGGTAGTGTCCTGGCCATCAGTCATTCCAGTGACCAGGCAGTCACAGTGGTATACGCTGCTGCTATATGTCCACTGCTACAGTATTATAATAATAATAACAACAAGTCCCTCACAGTGTTGCTGTGTTGTGCTGCATCAGACCAGTAGTAGTGTCCTGGCCAACAGCCATCAGTCATTCCTGTGCCACATATTGTGTTATATAACTCCAGAAACATAATGGAGAACAAAAATTTGGAGGATAAAATAGGGAAAGATCAAGACCCACTTCCTCCTAGTGCTGAAGCTGCTGCCACTAGCCATGACATAGACGATGAAATTCCATCAACGTCGTCTGCCATGGCCGATGTCCAATGTGATAGTAGAGGGCATGTAAAATCCAAAAAGCCAAAGTTCAGTAAAAAGACCCCAAAAAAGAAATTTAAATGGTCTGAGGAGAAACATAAACTTGCCAATATGCCATTTATGACAAAGAGTGGTAAGGAACGGCTGAGGCTCTGGCCTATGTTCATAACTACTTGTTCAGCTTCACATGACAATGGAAGCCCTCATAACTGAGGCCTTGACACTTATGTTGGTGTTAGACGTGCGTCCGGTATCCGCCATTAGTGCAGTGGGATTTAGACAACCGATGGAGGTATTGTGTCCCTAGTACCAAACCCCATCTAGATTCCACTTCACTAGGCAGGCGATAGCAAGATTTTGCCATTTAATTCCAGTGATTTGGACATATAATTTTTAATTACAGTGATCTTGCCAATTAATTCCAGTGGTTTGGATGTATAATTACAGTGATTTTGCCAATTAATTCCAGTGGTTTGGACGTGTAATTATTAATTACAGTGATCTTGCCAATTAATTACAGTGATTTGGACATATAATTACTAATTACAGTGATTTTGCCAATTAATTCCAGTAATTTGGACGTATAATTATAGTGATCTTTCCAATTATTTCCATTGATTTGGATGTATAATTACTAATTACAGTGATCTTGCCTATTAATTCCAGTGATTTGGACGTATAATTCCAGTGATTTTGCCAATTAATTACAGTGATTTGGATGTATAATTCCAGCTGGAATTGTTTGTATCGCTTGGCTTAGTCATACAGCTACCTCATTGCACCTCTTCGACATCTTTGCATGAGGTGCTGTTTGGGGCTTAGTTTTGAAAAGTACCATCCTGTGTGACACTGCCATGTGAGTCCTGGGGTACGCTGTGTTAGTCCTGGGGTACTGCCCTATAAGTCCAACAATTGCAGATTTTTTTTAAGCGACTGGAGCGTACTGGAGATGCTGTCAGTGGACTGAACAATTGCGGCCCACTCTCGACATTCAGCCACTACGTGACGCTACTAGATGGGCCAGGTGGTTGTGTCGTTTAGCTTAGTCATACAGCAACCTCGGTGCACCTTTTTTCTTCTTTGCATCATGTGCTGTTAGGGTCCTTTTATTAATATCGTCCCTCCTGTCTGCCACTGCAGTGCCACGCCTAGATGGGCCAATTGTTTGTGTCGCTTGGCTTAGTCATACAACTACCTCATTGCAATTATTTTTCTTCTTTGCATGATGTACTATTTGGGGCCTTTTTTTTATATCTGCCCTCCTGTCTGCCACTGCAGTGCCACGCCTAGATGGGCCAACTGTTTGTGTCGCTTGGCTTAGTCATACAACTACCTCATTGCAATTCTTTATCTTCTTTGCATGATGTGCTGTTTGGGACCATTTTTTATAACTGCCCTCCTGTTTGGCACTAAAGTGTCATACCTAGATGGGCCAGGTGTTTGTGTTATCCACTTGTGTCGCTTAGCTTAGTCATCCAGCAACCTCAGTGCAACCTTATGGCCTAAAAACAATATTGTGAGGTGTGAGGTGTTCAGAATAGACAGGAAATTAGTGGAAATTATTGTTATTGGGGTTAATAATACTGTAGGAGCAAATTTACCCCCAAATCCTGTGATTGTAGCTGTTTTTATGTTTTTTTCAAAAATCATGCAGATCCAAAACCAAAACACGAAATGGTGGTTTTGGCAAAACCAAGCCAAAACCAAAACATGAAAGTGGAATTAGAACCAAAACCAAAACACAGAACACGAAAAGTGCCAGCTGCACATCTCTACAGTATCTAGCTGTCTATCTATCTATCTATCTATCTATCTATCTATCTATCTATCTATCTATCTATCTATCTATCTATCTAAGAAGTAAAAATGCACTGTCATTTGACCACATTACTGTCTTGGTTGTTAATGCATGCTCAGACTGCTGGGCAGTCAGTCAGTGTTGTCACTCTTCTGCCTCATAGGTGGGATTGCCAGACAGGGAGGGTTTCTGTAGGGGCAGCAGTGGTCAGGCAGCATTGGAGCTGCTTGAAGTACATGGTTCCCAAAGGGTACTCATCAGTCCTGCTCTGCTGCTCCTCTTTAATGGTCTGGGCCACAGTGGCAGTAGTGAACAGGGAAGGGCCATTGCAATGGCGTCACTCATTCTATGCTGTGTTATGACAACTCAGCACAAATGCATTTTTCTCTAACCCTCTCGCCAAGAGAGAGAGAGAGAGAGACAGAGAAAAGGATGAGAGGGGAGAGAGAGAGAGGGCACCAGGGAGAGACCAAGAGAGAGAAGGTGAGAGAAAGATGAGCAAGAGAGAGAAAAGGAAGGGAGCAAGAAGGAATGAGAGTGTCAGGAAGGAATCGAGATACAAAGAGAGAGGAGAGCAAGAGAGTGTCAGGGAAAGAAAGATGGCGAGACAGATAGGAAAGAGAGAGGGGGTGTCAGGGAGAGAGAGAGAGAGAGTGTAAGGGGTGAGTGAGTGAGAGAGATAGTGTCAAGGACATGACACAGCATCATTAGAGTGGTGTATGCCAGTCTAATGATGCAGTGTCATGTGCCTAGATAAGGTAACAAAGGTGATAACACATCAGGATTCTGTGTGAAAGATATGTA
Organism: Pseudophryne corroboree; assembly: GCF_028390025.1. Classification (NCBI taxonomy): domain Eukaryota; kingdom Metazoa; phylum Chordata; class Amphibia; order Anura; family Myobatrachidae; genus Pseudophryne; species Pseudophryne corroboree. The sequence goes on from NC_086447.1 coordinate 285,416,531, forward strand.
TATCTACAACATTTAGAGTGTGAGTCTAGGTATACTTTCTTCCGTCACTGGTGCATTGTGAAACTTGGGATGAAGTTTTCAATACAGTATATTGTCTGGCATGTAGACTGTTTTGGTATTTTTTTTTTCGTTTACATGCTTGCTCCATCTACCGTCTGAGAACTTTTTACCTGATGATGTCCAGTAAGAAGAATCATTACACTTGAAACAGATTTTACTGAAAGTAACGTATTGTTTAGACTGCATTTATCAAACATTACAACTGTTATAAATTATGTGTTTATTAGCACTAGAAGTTAAGCCTTCTGTATAATACCAACACAGTCACATGGCCTGACTTTTCTTTTTGACACAAGGACAATTAACATAATGCTCCTGTGTTGCTGCTCTCACAAATCTGATTGCATTACACTAGTGAATATCAAGTGAACTACAATACAGTCAGTTGATATTCCCTGCAGTCTGTTGTAAACTCAGAGTGGAAACAAATGACAGCAGTAAGGTTGCTTTCTAGAGGGGTGCTGTTTGTGTTGACAGGTACGTAAGGTAATGTAAATCCCGTGAGGAATTCATTAAATCCTTTCTAAAATAAAAAAATCATATAACTAGCTTGGTATCTGCAGGTATCTAAAATACAGTAATTGTATACTGGCACTCAACAAATATGACCAAACTAGAATACAGTTGTTTGATAGTTCAGTTAAAATATTATAGTTTGTATTTTATAAGCCCCTAAAATAGGTGCTATTCATTCATTTTCTTTCAGCTGTAAATGTCACATGAAAGACCTGTGAAGACAGCCCATATAAGTTGGTAGCAACATTTTTTAAGTCATAACAATATGAAGTAAATATGTAATTAGAATTCTGTATTTTATGAGTAGTCATAAACAGATTGAATATATAACTTAGCCAAAGTCAGTTCACTAGTTCATTGCATACGGCAAGTGTTATACAGAGGTCATGGATTTCTTTACACTTGAAATGACTCCAAAGTTCGATATTTCTGTGATATAATATGTGGTAACTCACTTATGTTAACATGCAGAATTAAATATATGTAACATGACTGTAGAATTTGATCAAATCAGGGTAAGTCACATTATATACTGTAACAGTTACATACAGTAAGTAATGTAACCAATACTATAAGATGAGTAATGATGTACTTTATAGCATTATTATGCCCAATCTTGAAGTTGTGGTGGTTTACACTATTTCAGAGAGGTGCAAAATTTCCTTCAATACAATCATGTGTGTCTCCTTTCAGAAAAAGGACACTGTGGGAGGAATTCAATTGCTGGTGAAGGATGCGAATTGCTGTTGCAATGACATTTAAATGGTGGCAATGGCACCCCATCTCACACCCTTCACTTGGCCAGCAGAATGCCAGATTTGCACAAAAGTACTTGCTCTCTTATGGGGCAGCGAACACTTTTGAGAATGGGCTGCTTTACAGCACGGCTATCGTCGCGCTGAGGTGACTGACTTCGCCCAGAATTGAATTTCTCCCTATATTTGGGAATTTGTATTCAGCAATATTTATAGTCCATTTACAATGAGGACAGAACATATAATGCCAAATTAAGTTGGAAAACGCTGCTCGAATATACTTTTAAAATGTTTTGAGAATTTTGCATATCTCTATTCAACATAAAGCTTTATAATTTTACCTGTTTTCTGTGATTATAGATTTAAACTACAGATTTGCGGCGGATGCTTTTCGGGTTTTGTGTTTTGGATTTGGACCTGGATCTCAATTCGTGTTTTGGATCTGGATTGGTTTTGCCAAAACCACTCTTTTCAGGTTTTGGATCTGGATGTTTTTTGAAGAATACATAAAAACAGCTAAAATCACAGAATTTGGGGGTAATTTTGATCCTACGGTATTATTGACCTCAATAACATTCATTTCCACTCATTTTCAGTCTATTCTGAACACCTCACACCTTACAATATTGTTTTAGGTCAAAAGGTTCCACTTAGATAGCTGAATGGCTATGCTAAGCGACACAAGTGGGCAACACAATGACCTGGCCCATCTAGGAGTGGCATTGCAGTGTCAGACAGGATGGCAGTTTTAAATACTAGGCCCCAAAGAGCACATCATGCAAAGAAAAAAACTAGGTGCAAAATGGAATTGTCCTTGGGCCCTCCCACCCACCCTTATGTTGGTATAAACAGGACATGCACACTTTAACAAACCAATCATTTCAGTGACAGGATCTGCCACACAACTGTGGCTGAAATGATTGGTTTGTTTGGGCCCCCACCAAAAAAAAGCAATTAATCTCTCATTGCACAAAATGGCTCTACAGAGGGAAGATGTCATCCTCATCCTCCAAGTCCTCTCCACCTTCAGTGCTTACATCCTCATCCTCACAGAGAAATAATTCCACATCGAAGAGATAGATTTTTTGGTATTTTGCCCAGGCATGACAATAGGTTTTGTCATCCTATGGCCAACAAGTGTCTCCACTGGCGCCTTATTCAAACAAATCACATCATCATCAGAATCCTCATCGTGAACTTGCTCCACAGCGCCAGCTACACCAATATCCTCCTCATCCTGGTGTACTTCTACAGTGACATCCTCAATCTCAATATCAGCAACTGGACTGGCGGTGGTCCTCCCAGCACTTGCAGGGGGCGTGAAAATGGTGGTAGGAGCATCTTCTTTCCATACAGTCTTGGGAAGGTCAGGCCTAGACATCGCAACCACGGACAAACTTGGGCTCTCCTTGGGGATTTGTGATATCTCTGAACGCACAATTGTTTATTACTGTGCTTTAACAAGCTTTATTTTTTTAATTTTTCAAGAGGGAGAAGGGCTTCCATCCTCATGAGAAGCTGAACCACCAGTCATGAACGTAAGCCAAGGCCTTAGCCTTTCCTTACCAATTTGTGTCATGAATGGCATATTGTCAATTTTACATTTCTTATGAAATAATTTCTTTTTTATATGGTTCTTAATTTTTGCTTCTTGAATTTTACATGCCCTCTATGACATTGGGCATCGGCCATAGCAGACAACGTTGATGGAATTGCATCGTCAATGTCATGACTGGTGGCAGCAGCAGCTTCAGCACTAGTACTAGGAAATGGAAGTGGTTTCTGATCTTCCACAATTTTTTCCTCAAAATTTTTGTTCTTCATTTCACAGGACATCACCCCGTTATTATTACAGCACACAGAACAGTGCCCCTTTAGTTTGACAGCACCCCTGTAATTTTATAGCATACAACACAGGACCAATGTACTTTTATTTTAACAACAGCACCCCTGTATTTTTACAATACAAGACAGAGCCAGTGTACTTTTATTTTAACAACAGCAACCCTGATTTTGGACCAGTATACTTTTATTCTATCCTCTGTATTTTTACAGCAAGCAGGACCAGTGTAGTTTCATTTTAATAACAGCACCCCTGTATTTTACAGCCTACAGTACCAGTGTACTTTTATTTTAACAACAGCACCCCTGTATTTTTACAGCATACAGGACCAGTGCACTTTTATTTTAACAACAGCACCCCTGTATTTTTACAGCATACAGTACCAGTGTACTTTTATTTTAACAACAGCACCCCTGTATTTGTACAGCATACAGGACCAGTGTACTTTATTTTAACAACAGCACCCCTGTACTTTTACAGCATACAGGTCCAGTGTACTTGTATAATAACAACAACACCCCTGAATTTTTACAGCATACAAGATTGGGCCAGTGTATATATATTTTAACAACCGCACCCCGGAATTTGTACAGTATACAAAACAGGGCCAGTGTACATTTATTTTTACTACACCCCTGAATGTATACAGCATACAAGAAAGGGCCAGCACCCCTGTATTTTCACTGCATACAGGAGGACAGTGCCCCAGCCCCCTGTACAACACAGTGACAGCCAGGACAGCAACACCCATGTAGAGCTGCAGCACCCCTAACAGCACATGAAACAGCAGTGACAGCCAGGATAGCACCCCTAACATCACAGGTACACCACAGTGATAGGAACCGCACCCCTAGAGAGCACACACTGATCCCACCCAACACCACCACCCACAGATAGAGACAGAGGTCTGTCTCCCTCACTCTCCAAGTCTGGAGTGAAAATGGCGGCGACTCACAGCTGTTTATATGGAATCCAACAGCGGGATGATGACGTTTTGCATCGTTCTGGTTTTGGATTCTGGTGGGAAGTCCCGAGCCAGGCTCAGTTCCCGGCTTGGAATGTGTAGTTTGTGGGGGTTCAGTTCTCAGGGAACCGAACCCGCTCAACTCTAATTTAAATGTGTAACAATTTTTCCCCCCTTGCAATGTTTTTATCCTATTCTTGATATGAAAGGCCAGGACAATGAATAATGATTAAATACTACTATGGAGTCTATTTAGGGCCTAATTCATGTTAGTATGCACATGCCTATGCAGCTGTGATTTTTCAGGCTATGGGCTTGCTAATCATTACAAGTGAAGATGTCGCCTGAAAAGAATATACAGTAGATGCCCATGGGAGACATTGCAAAATCCTCATCAACTGTGTACCTATATACAGCCTTGATGCAATAATGAGAAATATCAACTCCCTGAGTGAGTCTATGGTCAAGCAGACTGGCCACGGCAGTAGCGGTGCTGGAGCTGTGGGGGTAATTCCAAGTTGATCACAGCAGGATTTTTTTTAGCAGTTGGGCAAAACCATGTGTACTGCAGGGGAGGCAGATATAACATGTGCAGAGAGAGTTAGATTTGGGTGGGGTGTGTTCAATCTGCAATCTAATTTGCAGTGTAAAAATAAAGCAACCAGTGTTTACCCTGCACAGAAACAAAATAACCCACCCAAATCTAACTCTCTCTGCACATGTTATATCTGCCCCCCCCCCCTGCAGTGCACATGGTTTTGCCCAACTGCTTAAAAAAATCCTGCTGCGATCAACTTGGAATTACCCCCCATGTTTCTCTGTGTACATGATCACAGATGAAGGCAGATACATGCCGCGTAAATGGATATGACTGGATGTGTTTTAGTATGAGCCTTTATCATGAGGCCTTTCTGTAGACAAATCACATGGCCCTATGTGGGCACTGCCATTATGTAGTGTTAGGACTGCTGATATCAGAGAAGCCTTGATGCAGCCAGCAGTTAAACATGTCTTTGCAAATGCATGCAACCAATTTCTCTGAAATTCTATTACCAGATAGGTTCAGATACGGTTACAGGTATTTTTTTGTGTGCTGGGCCAGCAGCTAAACATGTCTTTGCAAATGCACGCAACCAATTTCTCTGAAATTATATTACCAGATAGGTTCAGATATGGTTACAGGTATTTTTTTGTGTGCTGGGGAGATACCAGTGGGAGAAAAAGCACCTCCCCTGTCTGCTGTGTGTTTGTGACTCCTCCCCCTTTACAGCACCTGCTATATAATTATCTTCAGAATGATTGAGCAACTGCCACTGTTTGTCTGCCTGTGTGAGAAGGCATTGAATGGGAGCAGCATTTGGAAGACATGCTGTTCCTTTTAGTGATAATGGGAGATCCTGGGGGTGGCTCCCAGGTAAGTTAGCTCTCTGTCTGGATGTGTTTTAGTATGAGCCTTTATCATGAGGCCTTACTGTAGACAAATCACATGGCCCTATGTGGGCACTGCCATTATGTAGTGTTAGGACTGCTGATATCGGAGAAGCATTGACACGGCCAGCAGCTAAATATGTCTTTGCAAATGCATGCAACCAATTTCTCTGAAATTCCATTACCAGATAGGTTCAGATATGGTTACAGGTATTTTTTAGTGTGCTGGGAGGATACCAGGGGGAGAAAAAGCACCCCCCTCTCTGTCTGCTGTTTTTTGTGACCCCTACCCCTTTCTAGCACCTGATATATAATTATCTCCAGGAATGATTGAGCAACTGCCACTGTTTGTCTGCATGCATGTTTTTGCTGACACTCCCTGTTACCTCCCCCATACAGTCCCTTCCTGTCACTCACTATGCTTTCGAAATCTCAGGGTGCCATTGCAAATGCAACTTGACATGTGAGCAGTGCGATTATGGTACATGCGCAGATAATCACTCATTTGCGTGAACATTGACATTGTGTGCAAACATGAATTAGGCCCTTTGTCAGTATTACTACTGTATGTAGGGTATCTGCTCTGCTGTAATATACTAATTGACCTTTAAGATAAATTTATATTCAGAAATGAAAGTGAATAAGAAAAACAGTGTAATAGTAAAAGTACATCAATTAAGAAAATTAAACAAAATTAAATTGCGCTTTAAAAATAAATGTACATTTTTTTTAAAAGTAACACTTTTTAAATCCTTACTTCTTGTTTTACTTGCAATTGAAAAAAAATAATCATATCCAAAATAAGTGGGCATAGTGGGTCTGTCCCATTGGTGGGACAGACCTTTACTACTTGGTCTGTCCCGGCACTCAAAAAATATAAATAAGAAGATGAAAGGAAAGTGAACATGGGAATGTTTTATGATACTTTTCACTTCTTCTGTATGTACAAGAAAAACATATTTGTTAGAATCAGTCACTTTTGTTTAAATGGGTTCCAATAAGGGATAGCAGTATTAGATACCAAGACACAAATTACAAATCTTATATATTCTGCACTGAGTCAATAATCCTATATATACTGCACTGAGGGGGTTATTCAGACTTGATCACAAACGGCCGAAAATCGCAAATGGACAATTTTTGTCCATCTGTGCATGTGCAGCGGCCACAGTGCATGTGTGTAGACATTCACATTGATATTAGCATCCCAGAATGATGTGATTGCAGGCTGATTGACAGGTGTCATGCATTCAGTGGGTGGCAGCGCAGCATTAGGGGGTGTGTGTCATGGGAAACGCAGTTGTTTCATGGCCATTTTTGGGGCTGGCTGATTATTGCCTGCATTTCCTGCTATAGGAAACATGGTGGCAGTGCCCCTGCTTATGCAGCCATGCTGCATAGGAAGGAGTCAACCTCTAGTTGATGTTTTTGCTATGCAATTGTAATTGAATTGTGATCGCAACGTGGGGTGGCGACACACCTGCTGGGCAGCACTGTCTTGTGATGGGTGGCCCCAAGCATGTTATTTTAGTGGTTGCAGATTTTGAAAAATCTGTGACTAACTCTGAATTACCCCCTGAGTCAAGAATCCAGAGTTAAATCCCTGCCTTCCACTCATCAGTCCTGAGTACAGTGTCAGAATCCATCCAAAGCAACCATTAAGAGGTGCTGCAGTAGCTACACTTTGGTGCTGTGCCTATCATCCATCTCTGAAGTGATAAACAGTAAGACATTTCCAGGAAGGTACTATATTTATTATTCTTTACTGGGTCCAACAATTCCTAAAAGTGCACCAATAAAAGATTGGTCATAAATTGTTAGGAATAATGTTGAACTAAGGACATTTTAAGACCAGTATTCTTAAGTATTATTTATTAGAGTGTGTGAGGTTAAAGGTAGGGAGTAGGGTGACTGGTACTAGGATTTTGGTAATTAGGGGGTTAAGTAAGTTACTAGGGGATATAGACAGAGGTGTTCCAGTAATCTATGCAAACAATATAACTGTAAGGATTGTCTCTGTACAAAGCAATTTTTAGGGAGAAATATACTTTTAGAGACAGTTTACAAACTATGGAGACGAAAAAATAAATAAAATTCACTTTTTGTCTGTCTGTTCATTCACGCAAAAACTATTGGATGAATTTGGATTGCATTTTCACTGTTGCATAGCTTAATGATCTGGAAATAAACTGAGGGTATATATGATCTCAGTGTAACATCAGGAAGAGGTGCAATAAAGGAAAAATCAAACGCTTGGCACTTGGCGCACCGAAAGTTGGTGCTCCGATCATGCTTCTGTGAAACTTGACTCCGCTCAAGTTATGCAACGGAACCCAACCTAAAGTGACTGCATTGCAGAAAAATCTAATTAGGGCAGATTTACTAACAGGATGTGGTGCAGGTGAGACTGTGTTTATACCACGTATACCCTTTATCCCCAACAATTTTACTTTTCAATTCAAGCGCCTGCAGTTTCCTATACGCATATGCTTTTCTATGATGATCAACAAGTTGCAGGGGCAAAAGCTCAGGGCTGCATGCATAGATCTCAGGACCAGCTGATTCTCCCATGGGCAGCTTTATGTGGCTTGCTCACAAGTTAGTAGTCTCAAGCATCATTTTGCTTTAATCCCTGATAGAAAAACTTAATTATTGTTTACAAAGACATTTTGTGATAAGTGTGTACAATATAAAATCTACATCACAATATTATATGGCACTACTGTCTTTGTAAAATTAGTTCTGCTGAGCAATAACAGACATCCATGTGAGCGAAGCTGCAGGCAAACGCTAGTTGTTTATAAATTGCTAAGGTGTGGGTAAGCATTATTTAGTAGTCATTTAGGATGTGAAGATCCAGCATAAGTTTGTTCGGTGTAAAAATGTCAATATCCACATTTAAATATTTCAGGTCAATCCTGTTAGCTGTTCATATATTTAGGAAATGGATTGCTACTCAATTTATTTAGGCGTATTATGTTGGAATTTATTCTAAACATATAATTTATATATGATTATTAGAGGAAAAAGGGTTAAGGATTACTTAAGTGTTCATATTTGCCTTACTATTAATTTAAAGTCCTAGTCATCTGTCAATTTTTTTAATGAAGTCTCCACCTCCCTTTTGAGTTATTTATTTTTTAATCAGTATTCTTGTGTGTTAGCATTATTGGATAGGGTGGGCATAAGGTTCAATGCACCTATACTCTAGGCCACAGAGGTTTCTGTAAAATGACCTCTGGTGAACCCACTTTCCTTGGAAGACGTACAGTAGATAGCTTGAGTGAAGGCACCAACAAGAAGAAAATCATTATGAAAAGCTCATACTTTACTCCAAATTTTGTCACTGATTTGTTTTCCACGATGTCTAGAATACTGGTTTAAAATATGATTAGTTTAACTATTTGCTACCATATGTTCTCTGGATTAAGTTAGAGCTTCAGTATCCAGATTTATACAATACTAAAGTCTGTTTTCTTCTTATGACATTTGCTATGTCTGCAACAGCAGTGTCTAAACCTCTCAAATACTGTCATCTCTTTTAGAAATAGCTGGTGGTGCAGGGATTAAATCAGAATACAGTAGGTATAAAAATAAAATATAGGTGTGTGGAGGACAATGAATAATTACTGTGACACCTTTGTTAGCCTTTTGGAATTCATGAAAAGAACTATCTGTTTGAGTAGAGTCGTACATTCTAGAGTAGTTGGCCATCAAGGCTGCCCTGTTAGGCAAACCATCTGAGCAACCAGTTGCCAGCATTTTCTGGCAAAGAATCACACCGTGGCAGATTTACGACATATGGCGTTTGTTCATGTTCCGAAGTCCATACGTTGAGGGGACCATGCGGGCAAGCTAATACAAGCAGAAGCAAAGTGGATATTTACTTTAAATACGGTTAATCCATGGGGACTTAATGAGAAATTCTCGTGGAATGTGTTCTAGTTAACTACTTCTTCTATTTACGTGTGCCTTTACATTCATTTTGTCTCTCTTGGGGTGAGGTTCAAGCTTTTTTCTTATATATTCTTATGTATGGTTTATCACCCCTTGTTTTGTGGTGAAAGAGCTGGTACCCATCCAGGGACTGTGTGTATTTCAATCATTATTGTTATTAACCTAGGTTTCCAGCTGGCTACATGCCAGGGGGATGTGACTGATGTTGCTTATAAAGACAATATATTGTAATGCACTCTAGTCTCTTTTAGGAAAGTGTTTGCTAACATTAGAGGTTGTGATTACCCTAGAAACATTCTATTTTACTTGAGCAATAATAAACAACAATCCTGGTTTTGGTGACCAGCTCTCCGATTACATAAGAGTCAATATGTGCTTTATTTCCACTATAACGATCAGTATGTACAGTGTTATCTATCTTAATTTCTAAGTTCACTTCTATATACACTCTTCACACTGGGGATGTGTGTTTTCTGATTGTAGGGATGACAGGAGTCGCATCAGTGGGTGTTTGCAGTCAATCCCTGGCACCGGAAGCACTGTGCACGGTGGGGCTGCAGAGTATCTTACGGAGGGCTTCTTCTCTCTTCTCCTGCCTACTTAAGGGTAAGTCAGCACTTGTTTTCTTTCTGCACCTTGATAAAGAGGCTGTAATAGCCTCGAAACTTAGGTATTCGTGTTTATTTACCAATACACCTTACTGATTTAAAAGTCCACTGGAGTGCCGCTATTTTTTTCGTATATATATATATATATATATATATATACAGAAGATACTATGGTTGGCACTCAATATTCATAAACATCCACTGGGGTGCCCTCCAAATGGTACAATAGATGAGCTTAGGTTCCCTGGGTTGGGTCTGCTTACCCCCCTCTTCTTGCGACACACACGCAGGAACCGAGCAGCACTCTCCGGATTTAAAAAAACCCATACATTAGCGGGGACTTGTGCTAAGCAGTGATAAAAGTGGAGAAGTGAGCCAGTGGAGAAGCTGCCCATGGCAACCAATCAGCTGCTCTGTATATATTTATAGTATCCAAATTATAAATGTTACATCAATGCTGATTGGTTGCCATGGGCAACTTCTCCACTGGCTCACTTCTCCACTTTTATCACTTTTATCACTGCTTAGTACATGTCCCCCTAAGTGTATTCAAAACATCATATTAAAGTGCAACGTGCATGTAAAGTACAGACGTTTCAACGCCGCTCAGGGCATTTTTCTCAAGGTGCAAGTGCCTTACTGTACATGCATGTTGCACTTTAATATGATGTTTTGAATGCACTTAAATTTTTTAAAATACGGAGAATGCTGCTTGATTCCTGCATGTGGGTGTCACAACAAGAGGATGGTAAGCAGACCCGACCCAGGGAACATATATATATATATATATATATATATATATAAGTAACAAGAAGAGGCACTCCCAGCGGACTTGTGAAGAACAACACAACACTCAGGTTATAGCAACGTTTCGGATTTTACTCCGTCCTCAGGCTACAGGTGTAAGCACCTGTAGCCTGAGGACAGAGTAAAATCCAAAACGTTGCTATGACCTGAGTGTTGTGTTGTTCTTCACAAGTCCGCTGGGAGTGCCTCTTCTTGTTGCTTCTACATATTTCTATGAGTTGTGCACCGCAGCCTATCTATTGTTAAGGAGACTTGGAGTGCCTGCTATTTGGACATATGTATATATATATATATATATATATATATATATATATATATATAAAATTATCTGAGTAGGGGACCCAAAATGTGGGGATTTTGAATTTTGGCTGAGGGATACTCAACCTGTTTTATCATTTTCTGACTCATACCAGTGCCCATAGAGTTCTCCTTTTTTTTGTGTTTTCCAATTAAATTCATGTCACCACCTACTGTATATCTATCTATTTATCCAGGGCTGTAACTACTGTAGGTGGCACACAATGCACATGCCTGTTTTAATGTGTAAAAGGGGGACGCTACCTGCCGTAATGTGTAAAAGGGGACTCTACTTGCCATAATGTGTAAAAAGGGGGACTCTACCTACCGGAATGTGTAAAAGGGGACACTGCTTGCCGAATGTGTAAAAGGAGGCTCGACCTGCCGTAAACTGTAAAAGGGGATTCTGTCTACCATAATGTGTAAAAGGAGGCTCTGCCTGCAGTAATGTGTAAACGGGGACTCTACCTGTTGTAATGTGTAAAAGGAGGCTCTACTTGCTTTAATATGTAAAAGGGGACTCTGCCTGCTGTAATGTTTAAAAGGGGGACTCTACCTGCCGTAATGTGTAAAAGGTTACTCTGCATGCTGTAATGTGTAAAAAGGGGGACTCTACCTGCCGTAATGTGTAATAGGAGACTCTACCTGCTGTAATGTATAAAAAGGGGTCTCTGCCTGCCGTAATATGTAGAAAGGGGACTCTACCTGCCATAATATGTAAAAGGAGGCTCTACCTGCTGTAATGTGTAAAAGGAGGCTCTACCTGCCATAATGTGTAAAGGGGGACTCTGCCTGCCGTAATGTGTAAAAGGGGACTTTGCTTGCCGTAATGTGTAAAAAGGGGAGTTTACCTGATGTAATGTGTAAAAGGGACTCTACCTGATATAGTGGCACTACTGTGCAGCATAATTTGAATAATGGAGACTACTGTGCAGCGTAATATGAATTGGTATTATTTCGTGGCCACACTCCTTCCCCATGAAGCCATGCCCTATATTTTTGGTGCACTGACCCTATTTTAAATAAGGGGGCGCCAATCCCATTTATTGCACACAACGCTAAAATGTGTAGTTACGGCACTGACGGCTCCATACTCAGCTGTGGGAAATGATCGCTGTGGGCAGGGATTGGAGAAGCAGCTGACTTAGGGAGCTGGGCAGAGGTCCCCGCGCCCCCTCAAATCTGATGCCTGAGGCTCATGACCCCTTAGCCACCCACCAGTTGTGGCCATGCAGTGGCCAATCAACTTAAGGCCCGCACACACTAGGCGATATAGTAAATTATATCAGTTATGTTTACCCTCCTGAGCAAAATAATTTACTATATTTCCCAGTGTGTATGGCTGATGCACAGCCCTGCGTGTTGTTAATGACCCTCGGTGTCGGCCGTGTATGCAGCTCAATTTGGATTAATCGTTCAAAGCTGCATGCATGGACCAGCCTTGGGCATGATGTCACTATGTGATATTGTTATCGATATCGCACAGTGTGTATGCCCACATTGGGCAACTCATGGAGCACATCACCTAGTGTGTACCCACCTTTACTCAGTGAAAGAAAATGTTTATGTCACTGGACCCCCCCCCCCCCACACACACATATCTTACCCATCCTGTGATCCTGTATATTTTCTCCACATGCTTCCATATGGTGAAAGGCTGTTAGCACTCTGGTGGAAAGCTCCAACCATCCACCAATCAGCATGCAGCAGCAATTCACTGTCTGGCTGCATGCTGAAAGGCATGAAGAGAATGTTGCCTGACAGCACTGATTTTCTGTAATTCACAATCAGAGTGGCTCATGGCCCTGACAATGCTTTATATTTTATACATACAATACATTTTATATTATAACTAAGATATATTGCCTATTCTTAATATACTGATGTATACATCACTGAGTATCAGCATACATCACCTGCTTTTAGGTGATTTGAATTAGTATAGGTCCTTGTATCTGCTGTCTACATATTAGAATGATTACTATTATAGGTATGTTCTGGATAAACATATACAGTATTAGGGATGATAGGGACCAACCTGATGAGGTTCACCCTGACAGGGTAGGTGGGCATGCATTTTTGGGTAAACATGCTAAGAACCTTACTTGTACTTCATTTTAAATTGTAGATGTTCTTATTATCAGAATTCTTAGTCCTTAGAATGTGCACCTGCATTTTCCTGTTTTCTCTTTGGCACTACAAGTCTCAGCATGGTAGCACTTCTTGTTATGTTTAAAATTAGGGTGTGCTGTCCAGCCACGCCATCCTCCCTATTATCACTGTAAACATGTAACTGTGGAAGATAAGTAAATAATATACACTATGAGGTGTATTCAATAATTGTCGGAAACTGCTGTCTTGTCGGAAAGATGGCAGCTTCTGACAGGCTTAGGTCGGAGGGGTTCCGAACTATTCAAAAGGGGGGCGTTTTTTTCCGACACGTCTGTTGTAAAGCTGTCAGAATGCACGTGGTTCGGTGGCTTCAGCCACCGATCCACGTGTATTGTCGGAAGTGCAACAGGTTTTAGCCCCATTTACAACAATGTCAATCCGACATTAAAAAAAAGTCAGATTGCCATTGTTGGGACTGGGCCATACCTGTCGCTGCTTCTGTATAGAGTGTCTGAATGGGTGCAGCTGCGGTACAGGAGGCAAAGAACATAAAGCTTCTAGGTTTCCCGCTGTAGGCACTAGCACGAGTTTGCCCCCAGACAGGACCTCACCGCACAGCGCCAGCAGCCAGTGCAGCACGCCAGGGGAAACCGGGTCCCGCTGTCCAGCACTCACACAGCTCGCCTCTGCAGACAGCAGCACTGGGAGCTGCGGGCACCGCACACAGACTGACACGGAGCAGAGAGAGCGCCTGCCGCACTGCAGCTCTGCCAGGTAAGAGCTGTACCTGTACTGCCCAGGCTCTGGCGGCTGCAGCTGTGATTGACATACGGGGACATCTGGGAGGCATATTGTCATGAACGGCCAAATACGCTGTTCATTAAATAGGGCTTTGTCGGATCCTTTCCGACAATGCTTATCGGAAAGGATGCGACTTCAATTAAATTTCCCCCTATGTATATATTAATCGACATGATTGTAAACAATTCAAAACATGGAATCTCTTACATATGGGAAATGCTTTGCGTTAATCAGTAACAATAGCTGTACAAGCATGGGAAATAGAGGTCCAATAATAATTCTAATATTCATCATAAAACTGAAAAGGTAATCAATAATTTTTTTTATCTTTATAAATAAGAGTAATTTCCTTTTTATAAACATTTTCTCCAGCACATATTCCCATGACATCTCCTTCAATCAGACATTATTGTATGAAGGAGAACATTTAGCAACATTATGAATGTATTGCTCAACAGTAAAACTGGTATTTCCAGAAGTATTACACCAAATACGGCTGTTCTGGGAAAAGTGAAGACATTTAACGTTCGGCCAATATAAACAAGAGGCAGATTACAATACTGTTTTTAGAGGAAACGGGACTGATGCAGATTTAGTTACAAAAGAAGTTTACATTATTTTCCAGCTGAAATATTTGCACACCAAACACCAAGGGTCTGATTCTGAGCCACATGCAGCTCCAAAAGCAGATGCACTGTATGTACAGACCTCCCAATCATATACATTTTGGCAGGATTATCCCCCCTTTCATCCACTGTCCCACCCTCTCGGGTGCCGCAGTGTCCCAATAGGGTGGTGGGAGGGGGGGAGCGCGGATGTTTTGGGAGGTCTCCCTCTCATCTGCTGTTTCTTCACAGCAGAGCAGCAAGTGAAAATATGCAACAAACATACACATGGCATCTAATTCTTATAGAGAGGGATTGGGGCAGTGCATTAGTTCAGCAAGTGCTGGGAATGCACCCAGCATGACAAAAAATGGGAGAGTGGTGCACTGTGAGGCTACTATCTTGCTAAAGCATGCATGACATCGGGTTTAGTGGGCGTGTCATGGTAGGTCTTTAGTGTGTAGCCAGAGATCTGTGCTATTAGTCATATGTATGACTGAGGGAGCAACCATATGTAGCTGATCACAAGTGGTTTAGTAGTGCCGATGACTGTCAACAGCATCTGCTATTTGCATCTGACCCTGACCACCAGAACATAATAAGGCTTTTCACATGGGTAAATGCATCATTTTCCCAATGAGCATATGATTGCAAATGCACAAGTAGACCCTTACTCAGGGGTGGGCAATTAATTTCTATAGGGGGCCACATGAAAAATCTGAACTGTGTTGGAGGGCTGAACCAATGATAACTTGAACTTAATTATGCTCAATATATAATAAAAGCACAAACCTACTTTTTAATGTCATTTTTTTCTGCTATTGGCTTGTAATGTGCACTGTATGACGGGTTGCTGTCCCATTGCTGCAAGACTCACCCTGGATGCCGGTCTGACGGGATCTCTAAAGCACCCCGAAGTTTAAGCAGGAAGTGACAGGGCAAAGCCGTCTCCCGCGGGATACACGTCATCAGGCGCTGGTTGCAAGGGACCCAGGTGGCGGGGACCGCTGGCAGTGACTGCCCGTGCACTGCGGCTCTGTAGCTGGGCCTCAATTGTTAAGCTGCATCGCAGGGTCTTTGTGACCTAGCAATACAGCACAGTGTGTGGTGCAGGGAGCCTGTGGGAGGAGAGCCGCGGGTGCCGTGTGTGTGAGATTAGGGGGGGGAGCCGTGTGACTGGAATAAATACGTGGGCTGGACAGGGATTGCCAAAGGGCCGTATGTGGCCCGCGGGCCATACTTTGCCCAGGTTTGCCCTTACTGGAAGTTAAACACCCCTGTTATACCTATCCAGGCACAAGCAGGAGTTAAGTGCAGGAAAATTTTAATTGGTGCATATGCCCACTTTTCTAGGCATGCATAGTGTCATTTCACACAAGGTATGAGCACAATGGGGGTAATTTCAAGTTGATCGCAGCAGGAAATTTTTTAGCAGATGGGCAAAACCATGTGCACTGCAGGGGGGGGGGCAGATATAACATTTGCAGAGAGAGTAAGATTTGGGTGGGTTATTTTGTTTCTGTGCAGGGCAAATACTGGCTACTTTATTTTTACACTGCAATTTAGATTGCAGATTGAACTCACCACACCCAAATCTAACTCTCTCTGCACATGTTATATCTGCCTCCCCTGCAGTGCACATGGTTTTGCCCAACTGCTAAAAAATTTCCTGCTGCGATCAACTTGGAATTACCCCCAATGTGCACTAATATTATGATCTGCTTTGCTATCTCATGCAAATGTAAGATAGTGAAGGTGTGATAACTCCCTCTGATATGAAACTAATTTAAAGTTACATATTTTCATATGCTAGATATGAAATGTATGTAACTCAAAGTACATACATAAAAGCACAAGTGTGTAGATGCATATTTGTAAAAACATAAACTCTAAAGTTCCCCCATAAGTAGATTTGACATATTTTCCCTTTGAACTGGAACATTCATGAATTACAGTACACAGCTGTTCCAGTTTAAAGGGAGAAAACTGTATGGTAAGCATACTCATAATGGACTAACTTGCAAAGATGTAATGGATTACAAGTACCACAGGTGGCAGGCCTAGGGATGTGCACCAGTCATGGGATTAAACGTATATACCATTGTAAAGTAAAAGAATGTATCCTTTTTACAGAGACAGCAGAGAAAATCTAGTACAGGGGGCCCCAAACTGAAAGCTTGCATGACCTCTGTGGCTGGGTGACAACAGGGGATCACTGCATTACATTTAATTTGGCACTTTCACTGTTTGTTTATTATACATGTCACACCTTTTTCACGTATATTAATTCACCCCATAACACCCTTTTTCTCACCTATTCCTTAATCCTTCTCACTACACATAATCATTCCCTGTGATGCCCTGGGGTCACTTGGCTGTGGTGGTTTGGGGTGTCCCCCACCCTAGGTTTGAACCCCTATAGCGTTAGCTACCGCAGCAGAGTGGAGTCCCTTGCCGTGGGGTTGTGGCTACATGCATTGATCAATACATTACTAAATTCCACTATTTATTATATGCTTAGCTGTATGATACCAGTAATGCTAGAGACAGTGCACCTACAACCCCCCCCCCCTCCTTTTTTCCACAGAACTACAAGTCTCAGTAGGTAGCATCTCACATTAATGGCAGCTATAGGTGTGCAGTCTAAGTCCCCTCCCTAATGACCTCTGCAGTACCAGGGATTCTTGTTGTAAATGTTGGATGGTCTGATCCAAATCATATGATGTGGGCCAGTTGGTTGCCAAACATATATGGCACTTGAGTCATATCCTACATTTGCCCTCTCCCCAATATGCCCCACAGCGCACCCCTCCCCAGATGCCATATTATGCCCCACAGTGCCCCCCTCTTTATGCAAAACAGTCATCCGACAATAGGCCCCACAGTGCCTTCTGTATGGTACAGATTGCCCCATAGCCCCATCTCCCAGTGGCCCTGATTAATCACCTCCCGTGGTCAGCTGGTGATGGGACTCAGAAGCCACTCTGCACTGTTTGCATTGTGAATGCAAAATGCAGTGCCGGTACAGCCCCTGCTAACCACTCCCCTTCCTGCGCTTAGTACGCCACTGATTTGGGCCATTCGTTTTGCAGGTTGGGCCATGCAATGCATATAACCTTACAGAAGCAGCATGTAGTCATACACACACACTGCATTTAGCCTGTAAATCACTACCCCTCCGCAACATCCCCTCCAGTCTCTCAGTGTACAATTTTGTATGTGTACCTATCTCTCTGTCCCTCCCTCCTTGTATGTTTGCCTGACCCTTTCTCCCCCTTTGAGTGTATGTTTTCCGTTGTCCCCAAACTCCATCTATTTTCTCATTTCTCATTTTGTTTTCTCCCATCTTCTCCCACAGCTCAGTGTGGACTTTTACCACACCTTCTTCCCTACATCTTCCATTTCTCCCCTCTTGGCGCTATTCCCCTTTTATGCTCCATCTGTTAGGCAAATCAGTGCTGGTAGTGGTTGATCAGAAGCAACATGGTCAGAGGCACAACTATGTCCCACCTCATGCAACTGTAAATAATGATTTTACTCAAAATCTCAAGGGGAAACAATTAGTTGATAGCATGATTAAAAAAAAATGATGCTGATGTGACAAAGAAACGAGAACATTTGGCAACCACTCGTCAGTTATTTTAACAATGTGACATACTTATTTTTGCAACTTAACTTAAACAACAATCCCAGGATATGATCCAAGTACTATTTACTAAGCCTTGGATGGAGATAAAGTCACTGGAGATAAAGTACCAGCTAATCGGCTCCTAACTGTCATTTTTCAAACACAGCCTGTGGCATAGCAGTTAATAGCCGATTGGCTGGTACTTTATCTCCAGCGACTTTGTCTCCGTCCACGGCTTAGTAAATAGACTCCTTAATCAGAAGTAAGAATTACAAACAACTTACAAGTCTCATGTGATAGCAACACCCATCCATCATTCAGTTTAAAACTGGGTGAGACTATGCATCATTTCTATCATTTGTATTCAGTTTCCTGAAAAAGCCTTTGCTGTTGAGCACATAACTTTAAATGCACGTTTGTGAAACTACTGCCTAGTGTGCTGCTCTTGTGGGAGCCAGTGACCTTTCCACTTATGCTAGTGTTATACAAGGTATGTACAGTAGTAGGGCAAGCAGATATGGGTATTTAATGGTTCAGTGCAGAGTTTGGGGCAATTACGGATATACAGTAAATATATATCTATACCTATCTATGGCCCTCATTCCGAGTTGTTCGCTCGGTATTTTTCATCGCATCGCAGTGAAAATCCGCTTAGTACGCATGCGCAATGTTCGCACTGCGACTGCGCCAAGTAACTTTACTATGATGAAAGTATTTTTACTCACGGCTTTTTCTTCGCTCCGGCGATCGTAATGTGATTGACAGGAAATGGGTGTTACTGGGCGGAAACACGGCGTTTCAGGGGCGTGTGGCTGAAAACGCTACCGTTTCCGGAAAAAACGCAGGAGTGGCCGGGGAAACGGTGGGAGTGCCTGGGCGAACGCTGGGTGTGTTTGTGACGTCAACCAGGAACGACAAGCACTGAAATGATCGCACAGGCAGAGTAAGTCTGGAGCTACTCTGAAACTGCTAAGTAGTTAGTAATCGCAATATTGCGAATACATCGGTCGCAATTTTAAGAAGCTAAGATTCACTCCCAGTAGGCGGCGGCTTAGCGTGTGTAACTCTGCTAAAATCGCCTTGCGACCGATCAACTCGGAATGAGGGCCTATATATACTAGAGATGAGCGGGTTCGGTTTCTTTGAATCCGAACCCGCACGAACTTCACTTTTTTTTCCACGGGTCCGAGCGACTCGGATCTTCCCGCCTTGCTCGGTTAACCCGAGCGCGCCCGAACGTCATCATGACGCTGTCGGATTCTCGCGAGACTCGGATTCTATATAAGGAGCCGCGCGTCGCCGCCATTTTCACTCGTGCATTGAGATTGATAGGGAGAGGACGTGTCTGGCGTCCTCTCCATTAGAATAGAGATAGATAGATTAGATAGAGAGAGATTGTGCAGAGTCGCAGACAGAGTTAGTTTACCACAGTCAGTGACCAGTGCAGTTGCTAGTTAACTTTTATTTAATATAATATATCCGTTCACTTCTCTCTGCTATATCCGTTCTCTGCCTGAAAAAAAAAACGATACACAGCACAGTCAGTCACACAGTGTGACTCAGTCTGTGTGCACTCAGCTCAGCCCAGTGTGCTGCACAGTCATCAATGTATAAATTAAAAGCTTATAATTAATTGTGGGGGAGACTGGGGAGCACTGCAGGTTGTTAGCAGGAGCCAGGAGTACAATTATATTAATTAACAGTGCACACTTTTGCTGCAGGAGTGGTGACCAGTGCCTGACCACCAGTATAGTATTGTTGTATACTACTAATATCTCTTTAAATATCAACCAGTCTATATTAGCAGCAGACACAGTACAGTGCGGTAGTTCACGGCTGTGGCTACCTCTGTGTCGGCACACGGCAGGCAGTCCGTCCGACCAGAATTGTATTATTTATTATTATATACCTACCACCTAACCGTGGTTTTTTTTTCATTCTTTATACCGTCATAGTGTCATCCTAATTGTTACGAGTATACTACTATCTCTTTATCAACCAGTGTACAGTGCGGTAGTTCACGGCTGTGGCTACCTCTGTGTCGGCACACGGCAGGCAGTCCGTCCGACCAGAATTGTATTATTTATTATTATATACCTACCACCTAACCGTGGTTTTTTTTTCATTCTTTATACCGTCATAGTGTCATCCTAATTGTTACGAGTATACTACTATCTCTTTATCAACCAGTGTACAGTGCGGTAGTTCACGGCTGTGGCTACCTCTGTGTCGGCACACGGCAGGCAGTCCGTCCGACCAGAATTGTATTATTTATTATTATATACCTACCACCTAACCGTGGTTTTTTTTTCATTCTTTATACCGTCATAGTGTCATCCTAATTGTTACGAGTATACTACTATCTCTTTATCAACCAGTGTACAGTGCGGTAGTTCACGGCTGTGGCTACCTCTGTGTCGGCACACGGCAGGCAGTCCGTCCGACCAGAATTGTATTATTTATTATTATATACCTACCACCTAACCGTGGTTTTTTTTTCATTCTTTATACCGTCATAGTGTCATCCTAATTGTTACGAGTATACTACTATCTCTTTATCAACCAGTGTACAGTGCGGTAGTTCACGGCTGTGGCTACCTCTGTGTCGGCACACGGCAGGCAGTCCGTCCGACCAGAATTGTATTATTTATTATTATATACCTACCACCTAACCGTGGTTTTTTTTTCATTCTTTATACCGTCATAGTGTCATCCTAATTGTTACGAGTATACTACTATCTCTTTATCAACCAGTGTACAGTGCGGTAGTTCACGGCTGTGGCTACCTCTGTGTCGGCAGTCGGCAGGCAGTCCGTCCATCCATAATTGTATTATTATTATAATATATACCACCTAACCGTGGTTTTTTTTTCATTCTTTATACCGTCATAGTGTCATACTAGTTGTTACGAGTATACTACTATCTCTTTATCAACCAGTGTACAGTGCGGTAGTTCACGGCTGTGGCTACCTCTGTGTCGGCAGTCGGCAGGCAGTCCGTCCATCCATAATTGTATTATTATTATAATATATACCACCTAACTGTGGTTTTTTTTGCATTCTTTATACCGTCGTCATAGTGTCATACTAGTTGTTACGAGTATACTACTATCTCTTTATCAACCAGTGTACAGTGCGGTAGTTCACGGCTGTGGCTACCTCTGTGTCGGCAGTCGGCAGGCAGTCCGTCCATCCATAATTGTATTATTATTATAATATATACCACCTAACCGTGGTTTTTTTTTCATTCTTTATACCGTCGTCATAGTGTCATACTAGTTGTTACGAGTATACTACTATCTCTTTATCAACCAGTGTACAGTGCGGTAGTTCACGGCTGTGGCTACCTCTGTGTCGGCAGTCGGCAGGCAGTCCGTCCATCCATAATTGTATTATTATTATAATATATACCACCTAACCGTGGTTTTTTTTTCATTCTTTATACCGTCGTCATAGTGTCATACTAGTTGTTACGAGTATACTACTATCTCTTTATCAACCAGTGTACAGTGCGGTAGTTCACGGCTGTGGCTACCTCTGTGTCGGCAGTCGGCAGGCAGTCCGTCCATCCATAATTGTATTATTATTATAATATATACCACCTAACCGTGGTTTTTTTTTCATTCTTTATACCGTCGTCATAGTGTCATACTAGTTGTTACGAGTATACTACTATCTCTTTATCAACCAGTGTACAGTGCGGTAGTTCACGGCTGTGGCTACCTCTTTGTCGGCAGTCGGCAGGCAGTCCGTCCATCCATAATTGTATTATTATTATAATATATACCACCTAACCGTGGTTTTTTTTTCATTCTTTATACCGTCGTCATAGTGTCATACTAGTTGTTACGAGTATACTACTATCTCTTTATCAACCAGTGTACAGTGCGGTAGTTCACGGCTGTGGCTACCTCTGTGTCGGCAGTCGGCAGGCAGTCCGTCCATCCATAATTGTATTATTATTATAATATATACCACCTAACCGTGGTTTTTTTATACCACCTAACCGTGGCAGTCCGTCCATAATTGTATACTAGTATCCAATCCATCCATCTCCATTGTTTACCTGAGGTGCCTTTTAGTTCTGCCTATAAAATATGGAGAACAAAAAAGTTGAGGTTCCAAAATTAGGGAAAGATCAAGATCCACTTCCACCTCGTGCTGAAGCTGCTGCCACTAGTCATGGCCGAGACGATGAAATGCCAGCAACGTCGTCTGCCAAGGCCGATGCCCAATGTCATAGTACAGAGCATGTCAAATCCAAAACACCAAATATCAGTAAAAAGCCTCTTTTTTTCTTTGCGTCATGTGCTGTTTGGGGAGGGTTTTTTGGAAGGGACATCCTGCGTGCCACTGCAGTGCCACTCCTAGATGGGCCCGGTGTTTGTGTCGGCCACTAGGGTCGCTAATCTTACTCACACAGTCAGCTACCTCATTGCGCCTCTTTTTTTCTTTGCGTCATGTGCTGTTTGGGGAGGGTTTTTTGGAAGGGCCATCCTGCGTGACACTGCAGTGCCACTCCTAGATGGGCCCGGTGTTTGTGTCGGCCACTAGGGTCGCTTATCTTACTCACACAGCGACCTCGGTGCAAATTTTAGGACTAAAAATAATATTGTGAGGTGTGATGTGTTCAGAATAGGCTGAAAATGAGTGTAAATTATGTTTTTTGAGGTTAATAATACTTTGGGATCAAAATTACCCCCAAATTCTATGATTTAAGCTGTTTTTTAGGGTTTTTTGAAAAAAACACCCGAATCCAAAACACACCCGAATCCGACAAAAAAAATTCGGTGAGGTTTTGCCAAAACGCGGTCGAACCCAAAACACGGCCGCGGAACCGAACCCAAAACCAAAACACAAAACCCGAAAAATTTCCGGCGCTCATCTCTAATATATACTGTGTATATACATATATATATATATATATATATATGTACACACACTGCATGTATACCTACACAATGTAAATTATAAAGGTCATAATAACGAAACATCGAAAGTCATGTGGAATCTTAATTTTGAAGACCCATAAGTCCTACCAATTTTTTTCTATCCATGACCCGGGATAGCACCAGTGCGAGTATTATCAGTGGAGTGCTGGCTTGTATTCTTTATATATATATATATATATATATATATATATATATATATATATATATATATATATGTGTATCTCAAGACTACTTATCGGAATGTCACCAGTTTTTCAGTATGTTTTAATGAGGCCATTGAAAGGAAATTCACTGGGAAAATAAAATGAGTTAAAAAAATCACCACCAGATATGTAAATTTCCTTTAGCACGTCTTCCCTCTTATCACTATTTACAGTAAACAACATCCTCACAGCCATTTTCATTTGCATTTTATCTTATATTCAAAATTACGTTAAATTGTGAGAATGTGCATTACTGGTGAAATAGGTTTACCAAAACTAGAGATGAGCTTGTTCGGTTCTCAGAGAACCGAACCCTACCGGACTTTGCCTTCCGAGCCCGGATCCAAGTCAGGCTCGGGTTTTCCCGCCTAACTCGTAAACCCGAATGAAGCAAAAATGTCATCATACCGCTGCCGGATTCTCGCGGGAATTGGATTCCATATAAGGAGCCGCTCGTTGCGGCCATTTTCACTCCAGTCTCGGAGAGTGTATTGAGAGAACGTGTCCTCAGTGTTCAGTGTCTGTGTGGTGGCGGGAAGGTCGGGTGGCGAGACTTGTGTTGTGTTGTGTTGTCCAGTCCAGTGTAGTCAGTGTATTGTGCTGCATCAGTCCAGCCAGTCACAGTGTTGGAGTCCTCTGTTGCTATATGTCCCCAGTGCTGCTGGCTTGCATTTTTGCTGTGTTGTCCTGCATTAGACCAGGGGAAGTCTCTTGTGCATCAGTCCAGTGACCAGTCACAGTGGTAGTGTCCTCTGCTGCCATATATCCAGTGTAGCTCTATAAGTCCTTTACAGTGACGAGGCAGTCACAGTGGTATACGCTGCTGCTATATGTCCACTGCTACAGTATTATAATAATAACAACAACCAAAAGTCCCTTACAATGTTGTTGTGTTGTGCTGCATCAGACCAGTGGTAGTGTCTTGTCCATCAGTCATTCCAGTGACGAGGCAGTCACAGTGGTATACGCTGCTGTTATATGTCCACTGCTACAGTATTATAATAATAATAATAATAATAATAATAATAACAACAACAACCACAAGTCCCTTATAGTGTTGTTGTGTTGTGCTGCATCAGACCAGTGGTAGTGTCCTGGACAACAGCCATCAGTCATTCCTATGCCGCATATTTTGTTATGTACCTCCAGAAACATAATGGAGAACAAAAATTTGGATGATAAAATAGGGAAAGATCAAGAACCACTTCCTCCAAGTGCTGAAGCTGCTGCCACTAGCCATGACATAGACGATGAAATTCCATCAACGTTGTCTACCAAGGCCGATGCCCAATGTGATAGTAGAGGGCATGTAAAATCCAAAAAGCCAAAGTTTAGTAAAAAGAACCAAAAAATAGATATTTAAATAATCTGAGGAGAAACGTAAACTTGCCAATATGACACGGAGTGGCAAGGAACGGGTGAGGCCCTGGCCTATGTTCATGGCTAGTGGTTCAGCTTCACATGACGATGGAAGCCCTCATCCTCCCACTAGAAAAATTAAAAGAGTTAAGATGGAAAGAGCACAGAAAATAACTGTGCGTTCTGAGATGGTATAACAAATCCCCAAGGAGAGTCCAAGTGTGTCGGCAGTTGCGATGCCTGACCTTCCCAACACTGGATGGGAAGAGGTGGCTCCTTCCACCATGTGCACGCCGCCTGCAAGTGCTGGAAGGAGCACCCACAGTCCTGTTCCTGATATTGAAATTGAAGATGTCACTGTTGAAGTACACCAGGATGAGGATATGGGTGTTGCTGGCGCTGAGGAGGAAGTTGACAAGGAGGATTCTGAAGGTGATGTGGTTTGTTTAAGTCAAGCACCGGGGGAGACACCTGTTGTCCAAAAGTCACCTCTTTGGTGTGGAATTATTTCTCCACAAATCCGGACAACAGGTGTCAAGCCATCTGTTGCCTCTGTCAATGTGTAATAAGTAGGGGTAAGGATGTTAACCACCTGGGAACATCCTTTCTTATACGTCACCTGCAGCGCATTCATCATAAGTCAGTGTCAAGTTGTGAAACTTTGGGTAAGAGCGTAAGCAGTCCACTGACACCTAAATCCCTTCTTCCACCTGTACCTGAGCTCCTGCAAGCCACACCACCAACTCCCTCAGCGTCAACTTCCTCCTCAGTCAGGAATATCAGTAGTCCTGCAGGTCATGTCACTGTCAAGACTGAGGAGTCCTCTTCTAACTGGGATTCCTCCGGAGGATCCTTGAGTGGTACGCCTGCTGTTGCTGCCACCGCTGCTGTTTTTGATGCTGGGAGTCGATCGGCATCCCAGAGGGGAAGTCGGAAGACCACTTGTACTACTTCCAGTAAGCAATTGACTGTCCAACAGTCCTTTGTGAGGAAGATGAAATATGAAAGCAGTCATCCTTTTGCAAAGCAGATAACTGAGGCCTTGACAGCTATGTTGGTGTTAGACGTGCGTCCGGTATACGCCTTTAGTTCAGTGGAACTTAGAGAATTGTTTGAGGTACTGTGTCCCCGGTATCATATCCCATCTAGGTTCCTCTTCTCTAGGCAGGCGATACCAAGAATGTACACAGAAGTCAGAAAAAGAATCACCAGTGTCCTCAAAATGCGGTTGTATCCAGTGTCCACTTAACCACGGACATGTGGACAAATGGAACAGGGCAGACTAAGGACTATATGACTGTGACAGCCCACTGGGTAGATGTATTGCCTCCCGCAGCAACAACAACAGCAGCGGCACCAGTAGCAGCATCTCGCAAACGCCAACTCATTCCTTGGCAGGCTACGCTATGTATCACCGCTTTCTGTAAGAGGCACACAGCTGACAACTTCTTATGGAAACTGAGGAACATCATTGCAGAATGGCTTACCCCAATTGGACTCTCCTGGGGATTTGCGATATCGGACAATGCTACCAATATTGTGTGTGCATTGCATCTGGGCAAATTCCAGCACGTCCCATGTTTTGCACATACAATTAATTTGGTGGTGCAGAATTTTTTGAAAAATGACAGGGGTTTGCTGGAGATGCTGTTGGTGGCCCAAAAAATTGCGGCCACTTTTGGCATTCTGCCACTGCGTGCCAAAGACTGGAGCGCCAGCAAACACTCCTGAACCTGCGCTGCCATCAGCTGAAGCAAGAGGTGGTAACGAGGTGGAATTCAATACTCTATATGCTTCAGCGGATGGAGGTGCAGCAAAAGGCCATTCAAGCCTATACATCCACCTATGATATAGGCAAAGGTGGGGTAATGCCAGCCCTGCAAGTGGGCGGGTACGGGCGGGTACGGCGTACCCTTAAGAATTTTGCTGCGGGTACGCCGTACCCACTCCACCGGGCCGCGCCGCTCACTGGACTGTGATGTGTTCCCCAGGTCCCGCTGCTGCCGCTGTGCGCCTCCGCAACGGCGCCTCCCCTTCTCAGCCAGCTGGGTGCGTGATCATGACATCATCACGCTCCCGCGGCTGAGGGCTGGCTGGGCGCGGCGGGTCTGAGGAGGCTTGAGAAGCGGCGCCAGCGCGAGTAGCAGAGACACTCAGGGGGAGCCATTACCGTTAGGCGCAGCACAGTTTGTAGTTGAGCTGGGAGCTGGGAGCTGGAGCGCTAGCAGCCTAACTGTCTGAGTGAGGTACACTCAGTGTAAATTTATAAACAGTCTATGTGTGTGCATATATAAATATATATACACACACACACACACACACACACACACACACACACTGCCCCAGGCTGCTGACACTGTTTTAATAGTATATATACTAGACTAGTACAGACAGTGTACTGTCTGTACTAGTTTAGTATATAAATATATGTATATATACTATAAAACAGTGTCAGCGGCCTGTGGCAGTGTGTGTGTATATATTTACTTTCATCCCTATCGTGTTTTGTTTCAATGTAATTCATTTCCTACCTTCACTTTTCACTACTTTACCTCTCACTACTTTATCTCCCCCTTCACTACCTCTCACTAATTTACCCCTGCTGTTTTCAGCAGCCTCTCTCACTAACCTATTTTCACTTTTTCACTATATATTTTTTCACTTTTGTGTTGCCCTGGGGTCACTCAGCTGCTTCATTTTGGGGGGTCCCACACCCTAGATTTGTACCCCCCAAAATGTTAGGGACTTGCCCGACTAATGAGGTCACCTGGACGCGGTGGGCAAGCCGTTACTTATGGCCATAACTATGCGAAGAACCTCTCTTAAAATGCAAAATTTTATTGCAATTATTATTATTAATAAATTGGTAATGTTTGAATTGTGCACCTGCAACCTTTTTCTTTGTATGCAGTTCTACTGAAAGGTCTCCGCAGGGTCGCACCTCTCATTACCGGTGTGCACCCCAGGACCCCTCCCCTGTATATATATATATATATATATATATATATATATGTGTGTGTGTGTGTATATATATTTGGGGCAGTGTATAATATATATACACACATACACTTATTAGGATAGTTATATTTGGTGCTGCTGTACAGTGGACATGGCGATTTTAAGTACAGCTGCAGCACTAAATATAACTATCCTAATATGTGTGTACGTGTATACATAATGCGTGTGTGTATATATATATATATATATATATATATATAAGCACTTTATGCACCGTGATTAAAAGTTGCACTACAGAGCAAGTCACAGTTCTCAACACTTTGCCTCCAAAGTGCAAAGAAAAGGGGCTCTGTTGTGTGACTATGCCCCCAGTGTCATGTAGCCACTCCCCTAGTGTGTGGCCACGCCCACACATGACACGTGATCACGCCCTTTTTTTGCGCGCGCGCCTACGGCGCGCGCATCTCAGTACCCGTAAGATAATTTTTCTACTTGCACCACTGGGTAATGCACCTGACTCAAGCGCAGTGGAGAATGATTTCCGTCTTGTGCAAGGTTGTCCAACCCTTTGAACTTGCACACGTGAAGTCAGTTCAGACACTGCCAGCATGAGTCAGATCATTCCCCCTCATCAGGCTTTTGCAGAAGCAGCTAGAGAAATTGAAGGAGGAGCTAATATGGAGTGATTCTGCTAAATATTTGGGACTTGTGGATTGAGGCCTTCATTCGCTTTGCCAGGATTCAAGGGTGGTCAATCTGTTGAAATCAGATCACTACATTTTGGCCACCATGCTCGATCCTAGGTTTAAAGCCTATGTTGTATCTCTCTATCCGGTGGACACAAGTCTGCAGAGGTGCAAAAACCTGCTGGTTAGTAAATTGTCAACTCAAGTGGAACGTGACCCATCAACAGCTCGTCCTTCAATTTCTCCCACCACTGGGGCTGCAAGGAAAAGGATAAGATTTCCTAGTCCACCCGCTGGCGGTGATGCTGGGCAGTCAGGAGCGAAAGCTGACATCTGGTCCATACTGAAGGACCTGCCAATGATTACTGACATATCTGCTGTCACTGCATATGATTCTGTCACCATTAAAAAAATTGTGGAGGATTATATGAGTGACAGCATCCAAGCAGGCATGTCAGACAGTCCGTATGTATACTAGTGATGTGCACCGGACATTTTTCGGGTTTTGTGTTTTGGTTTTGGATTCGGTTCCGCGGCCGTGTTTTGGATTCGGACGCGTTTTGGCAAAACCTCACCGAAAATTTTTTGTCGGATTCGGGTGTGTTTTGGATTCGGGTGTTTTTTTTTACAAAAAACCCTAAAAAACAGCTTAAATCATAGAATGTGGGGGTCATTTTGATCCCATAGTTTTATTAACCTCAATAACCATAATTTCCACTGATTTCCAGTCTATTCTGAACACCTCACACCTCACAATATTATTTTTAGTACTAAAATTTGCACCGAGGTCGCTGGATGGCTAAGCTAAGCGACACAATTTGCCGACACAAACACCTGGCCCATCTAGGAGTGGCACTGCAGTGTCAGACAGGATGGCACTTCAAAATAATAGTCCCCAAACAGCACATGATGCAAAGAAAAAAAAAGGTGCACCAAGGTCGCTGGATGGCTAAGCTAAGCAACCCAAGTGGCCGACACAAACACCTGGCCCATCTAGGAGTGGCACTGCAGTGTCAGACAGGATGGCACTTCAAAAAAATAGTCCCCAAACAGCACATGATGCAAAGAAAAAAAGAGGCGCACCAAGGTCGCTGTGAGACTAAGCTAAGCGACACAAGTGGCCGACACAAACACCTGGCCCATCTAGGAGTGGCACTGCAGTGTCAGGCAGGATGGCACTTCAAAAAAATTGTCCCCAAACAGCACATGATGCAAAGAAAAAAAGATGCTCACCAAGGTCGCTGTGAGACTAAGCTAAGCGACACAAGTGGCCGACACAAACACCTGGCCCATCTAGGAGTGGCACTGCAGTGTCAGGCAGGATGGCAGTTCAAAAAAATAGTCCCCAAACAGCACATGATGCAAAGAAAAACAGAGGCGCACCAAGGTCGCTGTGAGACTAAGCTAAGCGACACAAGTGGCCGACACAAACACCTGGCCCATCTAGGAGTGGCACTGCAGTGTCAGGCAGGATGGCACTTCAAAAAAATAGTCCCCAAACAGCACATGATGCAAAGAAAAACAGAGGCGCACCAAGGTCGCTGTGAGACTAAGCTAAGCGACACAAGTGGCCGACACAAACACCTGGCCCATCTAGGAGTGGCACTGCAATGTCAGGCAGGATGGCACTTCAAAAAAATTGTCCCCAAACAGCACATGATGCAAAGAAAAAAAAAGGCGCACCAAGGTCGCTGTGTGACTAAGCTAAGCGACACAAGTGGCCGACACAAACACCTGGCCCATCTAGGAGTGGCACTGCAGTGTCAGGCAGGATGGCAGTTCAAAAAAATAGTCCCCAAACAGCACATGATGCAAAGAAAAACAGAGGCGCACCAAGGTCGCTGTGAGACTAAGCTAAGCGACACAAGTGGCCGACACAAACACCTGGCCCATCTAGGAGTGGCACTGCAGTGTCAGGCAGGATGGCACTTCAAAAAAATAGTCCCCAAACAGCACATGATGCAAAGAAAAACAGAGGCGCACCAAGGTCGCTGTGAGACTAAGCTAAGCGACACAAGTGGCCGACACAAACACCTGGCCCATCTAGGAGTGGCACTGCAATGTCAGGCAGGATGGCACTTCAAAAAAAATTGTCCCCAAACAGCACATCATGCAAAGAAAAAAAAAGGCGCACCAAGGTCGCTGTGTGACTAAGCTAAGCGACACAAGTGGCCGACACAAACACCTGGCCCATCTAGGAGTGGCACTGCAGTGTCAGGCAGGAAGGCACTTCAAAAAAATAGTCCCCAAACAGCACATGATGCAAAGAAAAAAAGATGCTCACCAAGGTCACTGTGAGACTAAGCTAAGCGACACAAGTGGCCAACACAAACACCTGGCCCATCTAGGAGTGGCACTGCAGTGTCAGGCAGGATGGCACTTCAAAAAAAATTGTCCCCAAACAGCACATGATGCAAAGAAAAAAAGAGGCGCACCAAGGTCGCTGTGTGACTAAGCTAAGCGACACAAGTGGCCGACACAAACACCTGGCCCATCTAGGAGTGGCACTGCAGTGTCAGGCAGGATGGCAGTTCAAAAAAATAGTCCCCAAACAGCACATGATGCAAAGAAAAACAGAGGCGCACCAAGGTCGCTGTGAGACTAAGCTAAGCGACACAAGTGGCCGACACAAACACCTGGCCCATCTAGGAGTGGCACTGCAGTGTCAGGCAGGATGGCACTTCAAAAAAATAGTCCCCAAACAGCACATGATGCAAAGAAAAACAGAGGCGCACCAAGGTCGCTGTGAGACTAAGCTAAGCGACACAAGTGGCCGACACAAACACCTGGCCCATCTAGGAGTGGCACTGCAATGTCAGGCAGGATGGCACTTCAAAAAAATTGTCCCCAAACAGCACATGATGCAAAGAAAAAAAAAGGCGCACCAAGGTCGCTGTGTGACTAAGCTAAGCGACACAAGTGGCCGACACAAACACCTGGCCCATCTAGGAGTGGCACTGCAGTGTCAGGCAGGATGGCAGTTCAAAAAAATAGTCCCCAAACAGCACATGATGCAAAGAAAAACAGAGGCGCACCAAGGTCGCTGTGAGACTAAGCTAAGCGACACAAGTGGCCGACACAAACACCTGGCCCATCTAGGAGTGGCACTGCAGTGTCAGGCAGGATGGCACTTCAAAAAAATAGTCCCCAAACAGCACATGATGCAAAGAAAAACAGAGGCGCACCAAGGTCGCTGTGAGACTAAGCTAAGCGACACAAGTGGCCGACACAAACACCTGGCCCATCTAGGAGTGGCACTGCAATGTCAGGCAGGATGGCACTTCAAAAAAATTGTCCCCAAACAGCACATCATGCAAAGAAAAAAAAAGGCGCACCAAGGTCGCTGTGTGACTAAGCTAAGCGACACAAGTGGCCGACACAAACACCTGGCCCATCTAGGAGTGGCACTGCAGTGTCAGGCAGGAAGGCACTTCAAAAAAATAGTCCCCAAACAGCACATGATGCAAAGAAAAAAAGATGCTCACCAAGGTCACTGTGAGACTAAGCTAAGCGACACAAGTGGCCAACACAAACACCTGGCCCATCTAGGAGTGGCACTGCAGTGTCAGGCAGGATGGCACTTCAAAAAAAATTGTCCCCAAACAGCACATGATGCAAAGAAAAAAAGAGGCGCACCAAGGTCGCTGTGTGACTAAGCTAAGCGACACAAGTGGCCGACACAAACACCTGGCCCATCTAGGAGTGGCACTGCAGTGTCAGGCAGGATGGCACTTCAAAAAAAATAGTCCCCAAACAGCACATGATGCAAAGAAAAAAAGAGGCGGATAAAAGAGATGGATAGTATACTTAATGAATGACGACACAGAGGTAGGTACAGCAGTGGCCTTCCGTACTGCTATATATAGTATACTGGTGGTCACTGTGTCAGCAAACTGCAAAACTAAAATGCACCACAGGTATAGAATGTAGATGGATAGTATACTTAATGAATGACGACACAGAGGTAGGTACAGCAGTGGCCTTCCGTACTGCTATATATAGTATACTGGTGGTCACTGTGTCAGAAAACTGAAAAACTAAAATGCACCACAGGTATAGAATGTAGGTGGATAGTATACTTAATGAATGACGACACAGAGGTAGGTACAGCAGTGGCCTTCCGTACCGTACTGCTATATATAGTATACTGGTGGTCACTGTGTCAGCAAACTGCAAAACTAAAATGCACCACAGGTATAGAATGTAGATGGATAGTATACTTAATGAATGACGACACAGAGGTAGGTACAGCAGTGGCCTTCCGTACTGCTATAGTATACTGGTGGTCACTGTGTCGGCAAACTGCAAAACTAAAATGCACCTCAGGTATAGAATGTAGATGGATAGTATACTTAATGAATGACGACACAGAGGTAGGTACAGCAGTGGCCTTCCGTACTGCTATATATAGTATACTGGTGGTCACTGTGTCAGCAAACTGCAAAACTAAAATGCACCACAGGTATAGAATGTAGATGGATAGTATACTTAATGACGACACAGAGGTAGGTACAGCAGTGGCCTTCCGTACTGCTATATATAGTATACTGGTGGTCACTGTGTCAGCAAACTGCAAAACTAAAATGCACCACAGGTATATAATGTAGATGGATAGTATACTTAATGACAACACAGAGGTAGGTACAGCAGTGGCCTACTGTACCGTAATGCTATATATTATATACTGGTGGTCACTGGTCAGCAAAACTCTGCACTGTACTCCTCCTATATAATATTATACTGGTGGTCCCCAGTCCCCACAATAAAGCAGCACACTGAGAACAGATATGGGGTGTTTTTCAGGCAGACAACGTATACTGGAGGTCATTGTCAGCAAAACTCTGCACTGTACTCCTGCTATATAATACAGCTGCTCCCCAGTCCCCACAATTAAGCAGTGTGAGCACAGATATATGCAGCACACTGAGCACAGATATGGAGCGTTTTTTTCAGGCAGAGAACGGATAACTGGTGGTCACTGATCAGCAAAACTCTGCACTGTACTCCTCCTATATTATACAGCGGCTCCCCAGCCCTCCCCACAATTAAGCAATAGTGCACAGCACAATCAAGTTCAACAATAACGGAGAGGACGCCAGCCACGTCCTCTCCCTAACATTTCCAATGCACGAGTGAAAATGGCGGCAACGCGCGGCTGCTTATGTAGAATCCGAATCTTGCGAGAATCCGACAGCGGGATGATGACGTTCGGGCGCGCTCGGGTTACCCGAGCCATACGGGAGAATCCGAGTATGGCTCGGACCCGTGTAAAAAGGGTGAAGTTCGGGGGGGTTCGGTTTCCGAGAAACCGAACCCGCTCATCACTAATTTTCACTTGCTGCTCTGCTATGAAGAAACAGCAGATGAGAGGGAGACCTCCCAAAACATCCGCGCTCCCCCCCTCCCACCACCCTATTGGGATACTGCGGCACCCGAGAGGGTGGGACAGTGGATGAAAGTGGGGATATTCCTGCCAAAATGTATATGATTGGGAGGTCTGTACATACAGTGCATCTGCTTTTGGAGCTGCATGTGGCTCAGAATCAGACCCTTGGTGTTTGGTGTGCAAATATTTCAGCTGGAAAATAATGTACACTTCTTTTGCAACTAAATCTGCATCAGTCCCGTTTCCTCTAAAAACAGTATTGTAATCTGCCTCTTGTTTATATTGGCCGAACGTTAAATGTCTTCACTATTCCCAGAACAGCCGTATTTGGTGTAATACTTCTGGAAATACCAGTTTTACTGTTGAGCAATAAATTCATAATGTTGCTAAATGTTCTCCTTCATACAATAATGTCTGATTGAAGGAGATGTCATGGGAATATGTGCTGGAGAACATGTTTATAAAAAGGAAATTACTCTTATTTATAAAGATAAAAAAATGATTGATCACCTTTTCAGTTTTATGATGAATATTAGAATTATTATTGGACCTCTATTTCCCATGCTTGTACAGCTATTGTTACTGGTTAACGCAAAGCATTTCCCATATGTAAGAGATTCCATGTTTTGAATTGTTTACAATCATGTCGATTAATATATACATAGGGGTAAATTTAATTGAAGTCGGATCCTTTCCGATAAGCATTGTCGGAAAGGATCCGACAAAGCCCTATTCAATGAACAGCGTATTTGACCGTTCATGACAATATGCCTCCCAGAAATACCTATATGTCAATCACAGCTGCAGCCGCCAGAGCCTGGGAGGTACAGGTGCAGCTCTTACCTGGCAGAGCTGCAGTGCGGCAGGCGCTCTCTCTGCTCCGTGTCAGTCTGTGTGTGGTGCCCGCAGCTCCCAGTGCTGCTGTCTGCAGAGGCGAGCTGTGTGAGTGCTGGACAGCGGGACCCGGTTTCCCTTGGTGTGCTGCACTGGCTACTGGCGCTGTGCGGTGAGGTCCTGTCTGGGGGCAAACTCGTGCTAGTGCCTACAGCGGGAAACCCAGAAGCTTTATGTTCTTTGCCTCCTGTACCGCAGCTGCACCCATTCGGAAACTCTACACAGAAGCAGCGACAGGTTTGGCCCGGTGCCGACAATGGCAATCTGACTTTTTTTTAATGTCAGATTGACATTGTCGTAAATGGGGCTAAAACCTGTTGCACTTCCGACAATACACGTGGATCGGTGGCTGAAGCCACCGAACCACGTGCATTCTGACAGCTTTACAACAGACGTGTTGGGAAAAAACGCCCCCCTTTTGAATAGTTCGGGACCCCTCCGACCTAAGCCTGTCTGAAGCTGCCATCTTTCCGACAAGACAGCAGCTTCCGACAATTATAATATATATATATAATATTATACTGGTGGTCCCCAGTCCCCACAATAAAGCAGCACACTGAGCACAGATATGGAGTGTTTTTCAGGCAGACAACGTATACTGGTGGTCACTGTCAGCAAAACTCTGCACTGTACTCCTGCTATATAATACAGCTGCTCCCCAGTCCCCACAATTAAGCAGTGTGAGCACAGATATATGCAGCACACTGTGAGCACAGATATGGAGCGTTTTTTTCAGGCAGAGAACGGATAACTGGTGGTCACTGATCAGCAAAACTCTGCACTATACTCCTCCTATATACAGCTGCTCCCCAACCCTCCCCACAATTAAGCAATAGTGCACAGCACAATCAAGTTCAACGATAACGGAGAGGACGCCAGCCACGTCCTCTCCCTAACATTTCCAATGCACGAGTGAAAATGGCGGCGACGCGCGGCTGCTTATATAGAATCCGAATCTCGCGAGAATCCGACAGCGGGATGATGATGTTAGGGCGCGCTCGGGTTACCCGAGCCATACGGGAGAATCCGAGTATGGCTCGGACCCGTGTAAAAAGGGTGAAGTTCGGGGGGGTTCGGTTTCCGAGAAACCGAACCCGCTCATCACTAATGTATACTGTCAGGAAAAAGAGGCAATTTGGATGCCCTTGCACAACATGGCTTTATTTTACCTAAGTTGCCCCCCCTCCAGTGTGTACTCCGAAAGAGTGTTTAGTGCAGCCGGTAACCTTGTCAGCGATCAGCATCGGAGGTTACTTCCACAAAATGTGGAGAAGATGATGTTCATCAAAATGAATTATAAATTCCTCCGGGAAGACCTTTACCAGCAATTGGCTCCAGAACGTACACAGGGACCTGTGATGGTGGATTCCAGTGGGGACGAATTAATACTCTGTGAGGAGGAGGATGTATACAGTGAAAGGGATGAGGAATCAGAGGATGAGGTTGACATCTTGCCTCTGTAGAGCCAGTTTGTGCAAGGAGAGATTGCTTGCTTCTTTTTTGGTGGCTGCCCAAACAAACCAGTAATTTCAGCCACAGTGATGTGGCAAACCCTGTTTCTGAAATGATTGGTTTGTTAAAGTGTGCATGTCCTGTTTATACAACATAAGGGCCCAAGGACAATTCCGTCTTGCACCTCTTTTTCTTCTTTGCATCATGTGCTGTTTGGGGCCTATGTTTTAAATCTGCCATCCTGTCTGCCACTGCAGTGCCACTCCTAGATGGGCCAGGTGTTTGTTCCGCACACTTGTGTCACTTAGCTTGCCATCCAGCTAACTAATTGCACCTCTTTTTCTTCTTTGCATCATGTGCTGTTTGGGGACTAGTTTTTGAATAGTGCCATTTTGTCTGCAACTGCAGTGACACTCCTAGATGAGCAATGTGTTTGTGCCACACACTTGTGTCGCTTAGCTTAGTCATACAGCCACCTCGGTGCAACTTTTAGGCTTAAAAACAATATTGTGGGGTGTGAGGTGTTCAGAATAGACTGGAAATGAGTGGAAATTAATGTTATTGAGGTTAATAATACCGTAGGAGCAAAATTACCCCCAAATTCTGTTATTTTAGCAGTTTTTATGTTTTTTTCAAAAATCACACACGAAAGGGTGGTATTTGAAAAACCAAGCCAAAACCAAAACACGAAAGTGGAATTAGAACCAAAACCAAAACACAAAACACGAAAAGCGCCAGCCGCACAGCTCTAACCAAAACATGAATTCAACACCAGGAGATTTGCAGAGATTAAGATTGTTGAAAGATGACTTTATTAACCATGGGCTCAATAAGACTTACTGAAAGTTTAGCAGTAGCTTTTGATGTAGACTGCTTAGAATAGGTGAACTTTAATCATAGTCAACCTGTATCTATCTATCTATATATATATATATATATATATATATATATATATATATTTATTTTTATATATATATATATATATATATAAATAGCAATACACAGAGGCACTCCTGGACTTCCAACTTAATGAAACAAATGCGGTGATTTAATTCAACGTTTCGGGGAACTGCCCCCTGTCATCAGGACACACACGGGGGGCAGTTCTCCAAAATGTTGAATTAAATCACCGCATTTGTTTCACTAAGTTGGAAGTCCGGGAGTGCCTCTGTGTATTGCTATTTCGATTCAGGGATCTGTTTGACCCAAAGGAGAGCACCCTGGCAAGGTATTTGCAAGCTATTCAGGGAGTGCCGGCTGACGGAAAGTGATAGATATATATATATATATATATATACAGGCCCCTCTGACGAGCTTCGCTATTCTATTCCCCCTCAATTGGTGGTTTTGACCACCACACAAGTGGGAATACTGGGCTTCAGTTGGGATTTCGACCGCCGGCATTTCCCCTGCCAACGGGATTCTGGCATCGGTATTTAGACCGCCGGGATCCCGTTGTCTTGGAAGTTAACTGCTTCCCATATATATATATATATATATATATATATATATGGGAAGTTAACTGCTTCCCATATATATATATATATATATATATATATATATATTCAGTGGTTTGTGAAGGCGGCATCACAGATAAATCAAACGAAGTCCATATATAACTTCTACGTTTCGGTTTTATTAAAGAAAAAACGTCATCAGGAATTCCTGGGTCATTTGAATTGAATGAAGCAAGGAGTGCCGGTTTCACAAACACTATATATATATATATATATATATATATACATACACAAACACACTGTATACTATATATATATGTATATATATATATACACACAAAATTATTGTGTAAGGCTGTACCTTCACTCATTGCTTGAGCCCCAACGGTTCTCACTGCGAGGGAGACAAGACAGCCTTAGGAGAGGAATGGGAGAGGGGCGGGGAGCAGTATGGATCCACAACAGGGTGTAGGTTTGAGGCAAAGCCATGGGAAGGATGGGACAGATCTCTTATGGGGAGGAAGAGGAATACAGAGATGGGGTAAGGCCAGTCATAGAAGGGCTAAGCTGAGAGAGCGCAAAGACAAAGGTGACCCAGGATATGGCAGATCTGTTAAAATATTTTGAATTCAGTATAGAACATAGGGTTCACTAATATTTACTGTATAACAATTTTTTATATACATAATGTTAAGGATAGCTATAAAACATAATAGAAATATCTCTTAAACTTCAGAATTTTATAAGTTGTTTAAAGATTGAATATGTATGTCTGCTTAAAGAAAGGTTTTTGAAGATTGTATTTTAGACTATTGAACTACTATTGAATATTTTGATAAAGATTCCTGAATAAAAAAGTGACTATAGGACTAAGCAAAAATGGTGGTACCTATAAGGAAGTTACAAAAAAATAGCACTGGCCATGTTTGCATAGTCTGGATTAATTATGTTTTGGGGATTTCTTTTTAGCATAAAGTTATATTTACAATGATGAAACAAAGCCCTAGAGCAGTAGAATGACATATAGATTGACACAGAGTAATTAGAGAATACAATAAATGTGAATGATCTGTAGAACGCAAATTATCTTAGTGCTTTTTGGGTAGATAATGGACCCTCTAGTGATGATATTAATATGCCCTGATGAAGTTGGAAAATGAAACTAGTTGGGCAGTGACCAGGAAGTGATAAGGTCTGATCTGGTGGAGGCAAAATCAGAGGAGGAATCGGTATTACTGAGGTTTCGGGGATCATTGGTCTGGTTAATACCTGCATTTGGAAACTTAGATGTATGCGTTTACTATTATTAAAGTGTGTTTTTATAGATTATTTTACCATTTTGTGCCCCCTTATCTGCTCATACTCCTGGAAACATAAAATGTCCTATTTTTTAATCTAAATTTTTTTATCCTATATAAGATAACTGTCTAATGTAAAGAAGATAGTACACATTTTTTTTATTTTTACATTTAGAAGTAACTTTGAAAAGGAAACAAGTCTCTGCCAGAACCCCAAGAGAATTGCTAGAATAAAAAGAAACTTCAAGATAGAGAAGTAGAAAAAAATTATATTATTAAACAAGACATTCATGATAACTTTTGAAACATTAGAATTGACTTTATTTGGGAAAATGTTCTTATGTCAGATTAGTTTCAACCAGTAAACATATTAGCATTTATGTAGATGTCAACCTGACTCATTTCATCTTGGATATATTTGTCTGCACAAATATTTATCATTGATTTTATGGTTGCAAACCTGGATCCGATTAATTAATTCAATAACTGATTGACATAAAGTCTTCCTTGAGAAAGTGATTAATGACTTGGTACCCACTTCAGATGATCAGTGGTAAATTGGAGCAGGCAGTTACTATCTCAGATGAAATGGGTTATTGCATTCAAATTTTGTAAGCGTAGTTGCCAAATGTACCTTTTCAGGGCCACTCCCAATTTTCACAAATGTGTAGTACTGATCAAATGCACAGTAAAAGTCTGTTTATTAGAAGATAATAATAATAATAATAATAATAATAATAATACAAGAAGAGTAATTAAAATGCCAAGGGGTATATGTAATTCTGGCCGAATTGCGTCTTTTTTCCGTCCGTTTTAGGATTCGACTGTACTCGACAGCCGAAACCCTCCGACCGGGACCATGAATTCGACATATGCAATACAAAATGCATTCGACACTCCCCTTAGCGGACCAATCGTCGAGTAGTGGGCATCCTGGATTCGACTTCCCGCCGTTTTGAGCCCTTTAATAGGGCTTGTTTGCTGCGTGCTCAGCAGCCATTTTGTGAACCTGCAGAGTGGAGGTGAGGTGCTGCAGAGCTAGCAAATTGGTGTTGTTTGCTGTGATATCGTTTGGACACCCAGCAGGCTTTAATCCAGGATGGACAGGAGGATACCTGTTACCCCAGAGGAGAGTCGTTTTTGGAGCGATTTCTACATTTCTAGGTAGTACCACATGTGGGTCTGGCATTGCATGTATGTGTTTGTGTAGTGGGGGGGGTGCCATGAGGTGTACATGTGGTGTTGCTTTGGGGTGTTTGGGGTATGTATATGTGTGCAGGTATGTGTATATAGCTCCTGCTTGCAATGCTGCATGTTTTTTGGGGAGTTGTTTGTTTGGGGGTATTTTTTTTTCATAAAGTGTTTTTTGGGTCATGCTTTTGCATTGGTGTACCTCCAGCATGTGCAGTGATGCTTTTTGGCTTGTTTGGGGTGATTTTAGAGTGTGTCGGTATCCGACATGTGGTCGACATGTGATGTCGTTTGTTCCCAAAACATGTTTTTTACTCATATTTTAGCACTGGTGCATGCCTGCACATGCTGGAGGTACTTTTTGGCTTGTTTGGGCTGACTTTGACCGTGTCGATATCTGCCATGTGGCCGACATGTGGTTTAGTTCGTTTCCAAAACATGTTTTTTGCTCCTACTTTAGCACTGGTTGACCTCCAGCATGTGCAGGGATGCTTTTTGGCTTGTTTGGGGTGATTTTAGAGTGTGTCGGTATCCGACATGTGATGTCGTTTGTTCCCAAAACATGTTTTTTTTTGCTCATATTTTAGCACTGGTGCATGCCTGCACATGCTGGAGGTACTTTTTGACATGTTTGGGCTGACTTTGACCGTGTCGGTATCTGCCATATGGCCGACATGTGGTGTAGTTTGTTTCCCAAACATGTTCAGGGATGCTTGTACGGGGGTTTTGGCTTGTTTGGCTGTGGTTTTTTTCAAATTTTCAATTTTTGTTGTTGTTTGGTCCTGCTTGAGCACTGGGGTCCCAGCAGCATGACGTGTGGTTGCATGTAATTATGTAATGTGTGTTAAATTTGTAAAAATATATTTTTTTCTTTTTACAACAGAGATGTCCAGGGACAAGCGGCCCTGATCCCCCCCTTCCCCCCACCCCTCAGAAGAACTTTCCCTGCACAGCATTGAGGAGTGGGAGCCGACCCAGGAGGAGGGTACGACTGAACAGGCATCCAGTGACCAGCCGCGGTCGTCAAGGGACCAAAGACAGAAGCAAAAGAAAAGGCCTAGACAGGTAAATACTGACAACACCTGCAGACACAATAGCATCCAACTTGACACACCCTAGTTTGCGGAATGCCATGCACACCTACAGGTATCTTTGCGCACTGCCAGGGATACTGACACACTCACAGGTACATACCGATC
Organism: Pseudophryne corroboree; assembly: GCF_028390025.1. Lineage (NCBI taxonomy): Eukaryota > Metazoa > Chordata > Amphibia > Anura > Myobatrachidae > Pseudophryne > Pseudophryne corroboree. The sequence goes on from NC_086447.1 coordinate 285,457,947, forward strand.
TTATTAAATGCATGTTTTTTTTTATCCCTAAAGGCAAGAAGCCAGCCAGAGGATCAGTCGGAGGAGGAAGCCTCTGGTGAAGACGCAGGACAGAAGAAGCCGCGTGGACCCAGATACACTGAGGCGGAAACTGTGCCCTAGTGGATGGCGTCGACAGGTCCTACGACGTTCTGTATGGACCAAGGGCACAGACCACAGCAGCTAAGACCAAGCGAAATATCTGGGATGCCATCGCGAGACAAGTCACTGCAGTTTCTGGAAACCGCCGGAGCACCAGAAACTGCATGAAGCGGTACAGTGATTGCCGCAGACAGACCAAGAAGAAGATGGGTAATTCAGCGCCGACATGAAACAGCTACGGGAGGTGGTTCGGCTCTCAATCTGAAGTGGCTACCCTGGGAGGAAGTTATTAAAAGGCGCATGAACCCTGCCATGGTCAAAGGAGTTTGCAGAGGTGTGGACTCTAGCCGTCCTGCTGGCTTTCCCGAGGAGAAAGAACCGCCCAGAAGACGGAAGACGGCAGGAGACAAGCAGTCCAAAAGGAGGCCTGATGGTAAGAATACATTAAGATGAGCTGCACTAATTTTTTTTAAATTTTGCTAATGTGTTTGTTCTTTTTCCCCAGACACGCCTGCCCAGAGGACATCACCTGCACGCAGGACATCGCCAGCACGCGGACCATCACCTGCGCAGCAGGCATAGGCAGCAGCGTGTGGACCATCACCTGCGCAGCAAGCATCAGCAGCATGCAGATCATCACCTGCGCACCACACATCGTCAGCGCACAGAAAGTCACCTGTGCGCCAGACATCGTCAGTGCGCAGATCATCACCTGCGCGCCAGACATCAGCGCGCAGAACATCACCTGCGTGCCAGACACCGTTGGCGACCACACCACCAGCTTGGCGCCAAACTACATCTCCTGCGCGCAAGCCATCACCAGCTCGTCATCTCTCCAGGAGCTCTGGGTCTGTGACCGAAGAGCCTCAAGACACTACCCTTGTGGACCCATCACCCAAACTATTTGAGTCTACAGGGTTAACGGATGAGACTTTTCTAGGGTTTGAAGACAGCCGTGCAGAAGTATCCAGCCAGACCCTTGAAAACAGAAAAAAACAAGAATGTGAGACAGCGCTAATTGCTTTGACGTTTTTTATATAGTTAAAACACAATTTCACAATAACACATATAAATACCGGCCAGTATTGTTTAAAATATACATATAATCTAAGTGACTACTAAAAAAATCAATATAGCTTATCCCTTTAAGGAGCTGCTGAATATAATACTGCAGTGTTATATTGCAGAGATATCACTCTATCCTTTCTGGAGGCAAATGGATCAATGAAATTTGCAAATTAAAGTCCCACTGTAGATATTTCCAACAGAGTTCTTTATGGGTACAGCGTGCACCTCTACCAATCAATTTCAAAGATGGTATGCAGTTCTTATTGCGTGCCAAACTGGGGTAGGGTATTAGCCATGTTGATAAAAAGCAAATCCTCCCAGCACTTGAATGACACCAAATAGGCTGTTGGTAGGTATAAAAACAGTTCTTTTAGGTGCACCATGCAAAGCACCAATTACCTCTCACAGCTGCTCCTCTCACTTGTGGCTCTGCCTGTGTTCTCAGGCTGCAGTGTGGAGTCCGTTGTATTCCCCCTTAGCACTGGGGTGTTGTATTGAATGTGCGCCGGCCGGCTGGCAGACAATGCTGCAAATGTGGCAGTGTATCTCTCCCGGATGTCTTGCTCGTGACAAACGCGTTTCTCCGCCTCCTAATTAGCATCGGCGGCTTCCTCAGTGTCAGTAGTGTTAGGTATAGTATTTGGTCTTTAAATACCCATTTTCGCGGCTCGCGCATGCGCACTGAGCCCGCGATTCAAGCCTCTGTTTCAAGTTTGTTAATTCCCTTATGTTCAGCAGATCCAAACCTCGTTTTCAATTTGGCTTTATAGGAAGTATATTAAATAGCCGAACCAAGCCTCTATCTCAATCAATGGGTATTATATGGATTCTGAATATACAAACATTATCTGCACTCCATACTTATTATAATAGCAGCATACATATACACCTAAACACATATAACATAAAAATTATTATATATGCATAAAAACTATTATTATATATGCAATTAACAAGGTACATAATAGTTGGTTATCTCTTTTTATGATCTGAATACTTTTATTTATTCAATTAATTCCAATTAGATTAAAACTATACCTACAATTACAATTATAATTATAATCAATTAACCTCCCATACCGGGTGCCAAAGGTCGTCCGCATCTGTAATGTACAATCTGTACCTAAAACCCTCCCCTCCTCCCCCCCCCCACCCCCTAAACATTTCTAATTGTTAACCCACCGCATAGTGCTTATTTGCCTATAAACAAGTAACTTGATACAGCCATTTTCATGTATAAACATGAAGATCACACCCCATTCAATTCCACTGTGTCATTCAGGCCACCAGGCATCAAAGTTCCCATTCTGAAAATCCAATATGCCTCACGTCTACATAGTAGACTATATCGATCTCCACCCCGTGTTGTGTTGTTTATTTGTTCTATAGCCATCATCTTGCAATTATCAAAGTTAGAATTCTGACATTGCACGATGTGGCTGGATAATGGATGCCTGGTGCCCCTCATGACATTCCTCCGGTGTTCCATGTAACGAATGTGCATGGCTCTTGTGGTCCTCCCCACATATTGTTTACCGCATTGACAAGTAATTACATATATAATATATGTTGAACTACAATTCAGAAAATTCCTCACTTGAAACTCTTCCCCCGTATTGGATGATGTATATATTTTACTACTTCTTGGCATCTTGGCACATGAAAGACAATTTATCTTTCCACATTTGTGAAACCCCACAGGTTTTTCAGGCAACCACATACTATCTGTTTTTTTCATCTTTATATTTTCAAAGTGACTAGGCACTAACTTAGACCGCAGATTCTCTGCCTTCCGAAAGATTGTATGGCCTTTCGGATCAATTTCTGTTTTTAGAATATTATCGAGCATCAGAAGAGCTGTGTTCTTTTTAATTACTTGTTCTATTTGATAGGCAGAGCCATTGTACTGTGTGATAAATGACATATTTCTAGTATCTTTTTCTTTTTGTTTTACTTTATTTCTCTTTTTAGACTCCAGTAGCGTTTCTCTCTCTATCTTTTCTACCTCGGCTAAGTCTTTTTCCAATTTTTCTCGCATATACCCTTGTTCTAGAAAGGATTCCAAAAGGGTTCTAGCTTGTATACGATACAGCTCCACTGAGCTGCAATTCCTCCTAATTCGGACAAACTGACCCCGGGGAATATTCTCTTTCCAACTTTTCTTATGACAGCTGGTAAATTGCAAATAGTTATTTTGGTCCACAGACTTGATAAATGTTTTAGTCTTAAGATCTTCTCCTTCTACGTATAGTTCTATATCCAAGAAACTTTGTCCTTATGTAGACAGCTTCTATGAAGCAACCCTTGCTAGCTTTAGAAAAATATGTGAAAAGTCAGAAAGAAATCCGTATGGGGACAATCTGACCCCGGGGGAAAGAAAAGCAATGAAAAGTCTACAGCGCAATAAAGAGATTGTAATCAAACAAGCGGATAAGGGCGGTGGGGTGGTCATACTGGATATAGAAGACTATACAAAAGAATGTTATAGACAACTTAATGACAGTAAATTCTATTGTAAATTGACAACGAACCCCACCGCCCGATTCCAAAAGGAGTACATGGAGTTGTTGGATAATGCACTTATGTGTGGCGCTATATCCAAAGAAACCTTTAATTTTTTGTTGTGTCCACACCCTATCACTGCCACATTTTATTCTTTGCCCAAAATACACAAAACACTCATCAATCCACCGGGGCGCCCCATTATTTCGGGAATTGGATCACTCACTAATGATTTATCATTTTTTGTTGATCACTATTTACAGGACCACGTGGGAAATCTGAGGTCCCATATCAAAGATACACAACATTTTCTTAATACAATCAATAAAATCCCATGGAAAAAATATTATTATCTGATTACTTGTGATGTTGAATCTTTGTATTCTAATATTCCGCATAGTGGTGGGATCAAAGCAGTAGAAAAATATTTGCTGAAGGATGGGATCTCGGATTCCCTACGTGGTTTCATTTTAGATTCTATCACATTTATATTATCTCACAATTACTTTTTATTTGATTCACAATATTATTTACAGACACGGGGTGTGGCCATGGGTGCCAGATTCGCGCCGAGTCTCGCGAACCTATACATGGGGGTATTTGAGGACCACCATGTGTGGGGGGGCGGGCTCGGCGCTGATCTGGTATACTATGGCCGTTTTATAGATGATTTATTTATTATTTGGGGTGGGGATTTAAATACACTTCACAAATTTATGGAAGGACTTAATAAAAATGAATTTGGATTAAAATTCACACATAAATATAGTAATACGATGATGAGTTTCTTGGATATAGAACTATACGTAGAAGGAGAAGATCTTAAGACTAAAACATTTATCAAGTCTGTGGACCAAAATAACTATTTGCAATTTACCAGCTGTCATAAGAAAAGTTGGAAAGAGAATATTCCCCGGGGTCAGTTTGTCCGAATTAGGAGGAATTGCAGCTCAGTGGAGCTGTATCGTATACAAGCTAGAACCCTTTTGGAATCCTTTCTAGAACAAGGGTATATGCGAGAAAAATTGGAAAAAGACTTAGCCGAGGTAGAAAAGATAGAGAGAGAAATGCTACTGGAGTCTAAAAAGAGAAATAAAGTAAAACAAAAAGAAAAAGATACTAGAAATATGTCATTTATCACACAGTACAATGGCTCTGCCTATCAAATAGAACAAGTAATTAAAAAGAACACAGCTCTTCTGATGCTCGATAATATTCTAAAAACAGAAATTGATCCGAAAGGCCATACAATCTTTCGGAAGGCAGAGAATCTGCGGTCTAAGTTAGTGCCTAGTCACTTTGAAAATATAAAGATGAAAAAAACAGATAGTATGTGGTTGCCTGAAAAACCTGTGGGGTTTCACAAATGTGGAAAGATAAATTGTCTTTCATGTGCCAAGATGCCAAGAAGTAGTAAAATATATACATCATCCAATACGGGGGAAGAGTTTCAAGTGAGGAATTTTCTGAATTGTAGTTCAACATATATTATATATGTAATTACTTGTCAATGCGGTAAACAATATGTGGGGAGGACCACAAGAACCATGCACATTCGTTACATGGAACACCGGAGGAATGTCATGAGGGGCACCAGGCATCCATTATCCAGCCACATCGTGCAATGTCAGAATTCTAACTTTGATAATTGCAAGATGATGGCTATAGAACAAATAAACAACACAACACGGGGTGGAGATCGATATAGTCTACTATGTAGACGTGAGGCATATTGGATTTTCAGAATGGGAACTTTGATGCCTGGTGGCCTGAATGACACAGTGGAATTGAATGGGGTGTGATCTTCATGTTTATACATGAAAATGGCTGTATCAAGTTACTTGTTTATAGGCAAATAAGCACTATGCGGTGGGTTAACAATTAGAAATGTTTAGGGGGTGGGGGGGGAGGAGGGGAGGGTTTTAGGTACAGATTGTACATTACAGATGCGGACGACCTTTGGCACCCGGTATGGGAGGTTAATTGATTATAATTATAATTGTAATTGTAGGTATAGTTTTAATCTAATTGGAATTAATTGAATAAATAAAAGTATTCAGATCATAAAAAGAGATAACCAACTATTATGTACCTTGTTAATTGCATATATAATAATAGTTTTTATGCATATATAATAATTTTTATGTTATATGTGTTTAGGTGTATATGTATGCTGCTATTATAATAAGTATGGAGTGCAGATAATGTTTGTATATTCAGAATCCATATAATACCCATTGATTGAGATAGAGGCTTGGTTCGGCTATTTAATATACTTCCTATAAAGCCAAATTGAAAACGAGGTTTGGATCTGCTGAACATAAGGGAATTAACAAACTTGAAACAGAGGCTTGAATCGCGGGCTCAGTGCGCATGCGCGAGCCGCGAAAATGGGTATTTAAAGACCAAATACTATACCTAACACTACTGACACTGAGGAAGCCGCCGATGCTAATTAGGAGGCAGAGAAACGCGTTTGTCACGAGCAAGACATCCGGGAGAGATACACTGCCACATTTGCAGCATTGTCTGCCAGCCGGCCGGCGCACATTCAATACAACACCCCAGTGCTAAGGGGGAATACAACGGACTCCACACTGCAGCCTGAGAACACAGGCAGAGCCACAAGTGAGAGGAGCAGCTGTGAGAGGTAATTGGTGCTTTGCATGGTGCACCTAAAAGAACTGTTTTTATACCTACCAACAGCCTATTTGGTGTCATTCAAGTGCTGGGAGGATTTGCTTTTTATCAACATGGCTAATACCCTACCCCAGTTTGGCACGCAATAAGAACTGCATACCATCTTTGAAATTGATTGGTAGAGGTGCATGCTGTACCCATAAAGAACTGTGTTGGAAATATCTACAGTGGGACTTTAATTTGCAAATTTCATTGATCCATTTGCCTCCAGAAAGGATAGAGTGATATCTCTGCAATATAACACTGCAGTATTATATTCAGCAGCTCCTTAAAGGGATAAGCTATATTGATTTTTTTAGTAGTCACTTAGATTATATGTATATTTTAAACAATACTGGCCGGTATTTATATGTGTTATTGTGAAATTGTGTTTTAACTATATAAAAAACGTCAAAGCAATTAGCGCTGTCTCACATTCTTGTTTTTTTCTGTTATCAAATTTGGGGGAATTGGAACTTAATCCCCGAGACTAGCTGCTAATACTTTGTGGACGGTGGCGCCAGGTGTATACAGTTTTTGAGACCCTTGAAAAGTCTCCGGAATTGAGGACAAGTGAAGCTCCTGGAGCAGCGTCACCACCGGATGGAGAAGGTTTTTATTATTATTTTTGGGGGGGGATGGCGCCATTTTTGTATAGTTTATTAACTTTAATTTTTTTTTCTTTTGCAAACAGAGGTGCCACGGACCAGCAGCAGAATTGCGTTGGGGATTGGTTCCTTCTTCAGGCCGGATCTCCTATAGGATTCGTCGGACGACGAGGTGGAAGTGCAGCAGCCCGCTGTTTCTACATCCCTGTGTGAGTAAATATCGAATTGTGAGCCTTCAAACAAATGTATGAATGTGTATACTAATTTCTAATTTTCTTTTCAGCTTCACAAATTCAATTGGTGGCAGATGTACAGCAAGGGCAGGATCCCTCAAATATTCAGAGGGTAAACACCCTGGCAGCAGAGATGAATGTCAGCCAGGATAGTTTTCGGGTTGTCGTTGGAACCAGACTGGACACCATTGAGAAGACAATGGATAAGATGTCAAACGGTTTGGTTGACATGCAAAAGGCTCTTGCCGACAGCACGGAAGAAATGCAAAAGACCAGACGAGAAGATCACAGGGAGACTATGGACATCCTTCACGTTCTGGCCACATCCATCAACCGGCTGGTGGATAACACATCATGCCTGGCACACAGCGTTGACAACATGTCGGAGAGCCAACGACATTCCGCATCCAGCCACCAGATCATCGCAACAACGCTACAGATGATCTATAATAAGCTCCCAGAGCCAGCTCAACAACACGCTGGTGAACCACCACATCCGCCACCACAAGCCACACTGACGCCTCCTGCCCTTGCTCCACCACGATCCTGGTATGGACGGTCACAGCTGTACCAAGGATATCCAGGGATGTACCCCACCTACCAGATGCCTCCACCACCAACACCGGCCGCATCATCTACGCCAGAACGGCCACCGAGGCCAAGTCAATGCACTCCACAGCCGCCATGGGCATCGACGCCCCATCAGGAGGAAGAAGAGGATCTGGACGGACAACCACCATAAGCCCGGTCGTATTGTTTTATTATTTACTCTTATGTTTTTCATGTTTCCCTTTCTCCCCCTCCCATTAGTTTGTTTTTTTCCTTACTATTATTTTAAATTTTGTGTTGGGCTCCCCCACCCGCGACCGGATACTACCAAGGAGCTATGTCTAGGCATACATGCGCGGGCATGTATGCGGGCGCGTGTGGTAACGGATGAAAGCTCCTTGTGGCTACATGTATGATGGGCCAAAGAGCTATTCTGATACCACTTTTTTTTTTTTTAACCAAAAAACTCCTTTTTGTATTGGTGTACAATAGGCTTTCACTGTTGTGTGAATTTACTATTCACTAGTGTTTATTTTTGGCTTATTCATAGGATTGGGTGGAAAATTGAAGTGGACGGCGTAGTTCGTGTTGTGCGTCCCAAGATGAGTAAAGCCATGTTTCAATGTATATATTCAAGAAACTTTAGACCGCCCACCCTTGTGGAACCACACAGCCCAGCAATGGGTCATGCTGGGCTGTGTGGTTCCACAAGTGCAGGCGTGTCAAAGTGCTGACCACTGACACCACTCTGCCACATTGGAACGCCTGCCCTTGTGGAACCACACAGCCCAGCATGACCCATTGCTGGGCTGTGTGGTTCCACAAGTGCAGGCGTGTCAAAGTGCTGACCACTGACACCAATCTGCCACTTTGGAACGCCTGCCCTTGTGGAACCACACAGCCCAGCATGACCCATTGCTGGTCTGTGTGGTTCCACAAGTGCAGGCGTGTCAAAGTGCTGACCACTGACACCAATCTGCCACTTTGGACCGCCTGCCCTTGTGGAACGACACAGCCCAGCATGACCCATTGCTGGGCTGTGTGGTTCCACAAGTGCAGGCATGTCAAAGTGCTGACCACTGACACCAATCTGCCACTTTGGAACGCCTGCCCTTGTGGAACCACACAGCCCAGCATCACCCATTGCTGGGCTGTATGGTTCCACATATGTTCTTGGGAAAGGAATGAACATGACATCATCAGTGTCTTTACTTAATATGGATTTTTTTCCACAGATATCTACACAAGAAAAGAATGTAAAGAAGAACAAACACTACTTTTTTTGTTTTGTTACATTTTATTTTTTATTCCAAAATAAAAACCAATTATATTTCTTCAATACATTTTTAAAATGAGAAGTTTTGTGTGGTTTTTCTTTAAATTAATCGTAAATAAAATGTAATATATGAGATGCAGTGGTATTGTGTTAGGTCGACCATGGTACAGAAGGGGAACTGTTGTGTCCCTTTTCATCCATGATGACTCAAGCAACTTGGGAAGGACACTCCGCAAGACCTGTGGAAGAGAATAGTATGAGGTTCCAGCTATTGGTAATAGTGTCACCCTTCTATGTAAAAGACAAGGTACAAGCAACACTTTGACACAAGCAGGTGACAGCGGCCTTTGTCCCAAATGCTGCCCTCCGGCACTTGAGTAACTACACATCCAAACATTCCCTGACACAGTGTAAGCATTGGTTTATCAGGCCATGATTGGATGTGCAGTTTTGAGGGCTGCACTTTGGACATGCCGGGGTGACTTGGACAGGAGGGAGTTTTGGACAATACATCTCACCTGAGGGGGGTTGTCTGCTACATGGCGGAGGTTCAGGTCCACATCACAAGTAGGTCGCCCATGGTACATCAGGGGAACTGTCGTGTCCCTTCACATCCACGCAACTTGGGAAGGATAATAAGCAAGACCTGTGGAAGAGAATAATATGAGGTTCCAGGTATTGGTAATAGTGTCACCCTTCGAGGAAAAGACAAGGTACAAGCAACACTTTGACACAAGCAGGTTACAGCGGCCTTTGTCCCAAATGCAGCCCTCCAGCACTTGAGAAACTACACATCCAAACATTCCCTGACACAGCGTAAGCATTGGTTTATCAGGCCATGATTGGATGTGCAGTTTTGTAAAGGCCGGAGGGCTGCACTTTGGACATGCCGGGTGACTTGGACAGGAGGGAGTTTTGGGCAATACATCTCACCTGAGGGGGGTTGTCTGCTACATGGTGGAGGTTCAGGTCCACATCAAAAGTAGGTCGCCCATGGTAGAGTTGGATAAACGGGTCCAATATTTGTGGCAACCCAACAACAGGAAAAAAGAGGGGGTAACAGGTCGTCAACAGGACAAAACTTTGAAAACAGGCCTGGAAAGGTGCGTCAACAGGACGTCAAACTCTGAAATACATAAATAAAGATTTTTTTTATAATATAACAATCTCAGTTTACACGATAATAAAAATGTTACAAGTATACTCACAGGCAGTGGAAAAAAAGCTTTGGATCAATGTCCGTCGGGAATCATCTCCTTCGTCCATACCCACCGGTAGAGCAGAAGAACGGTTCACGCGTCGGAAAGCACTGCGATGAAGTCACCGGCAAACGGTTTGCGACACATATGTTGTGTAAAATACAACAGGCATTTACCATGCCGCAAACCTTTGCCGGTGAGTACAAAAGAGCACCACCGGAAGTGTCTAAACATCTAACTGGCTTTTAAGTACACCGAAGGCACACTCAATTACTAGCCTCGATGCTTTGTGTGTCTCTTGGTAACGTTTTTCTGCTCTACCAACAGGATTAGACAATGGGGTCAAGAGCCACGATTTGTTGGGATAACCCGCATCGCTTATGGAAATGAAAAAAATGGTGGGTAATATAAAAAATTAAAAATTAAAAATAAAATAAAATAAAAACAATTAAAATAAATACCTAACAGCCAGCCACCCGGCATGTTTCCTGTTTCGAAATTGTCAAACAGCGATGACTGGCTTAGGATGAAGGAGTCGTCAGACGATCAAGGAAATCCCACAAAAATATTCAAAAATTTCATGTTGACATCACAGACCGCCTGTATATTCATGGAATGGAAGTGTTTTCGGTTCCGAAAACATTCTTCTGAATTCCGTGGCGGTCTGATCTGCACGTGGGTACAGTCAATCGCACCCAGAACATTGGGAAAATTGTATTTGGTAAAAAAGACTAATTTGATCTCATGACATCCGCTGTCCGTATCTGGAAATGTGATGAACTGGATCGTCAATTTGCGGAAAGCCCTAATGACCTGGGTTATACAGCGCGACAGTGTTGACTGTGAAAAACCGCACGTTTGAGAAAAAGTAGGCTGGAATGTGCCTGACGCCAAAATTTTTTATGTAGCCAGCAGTTTCTGGAAACTGCTGACTGCGCGATTGGTCCGTGCCCGAGGTTCCAGGTCGGCATCCAACAGAGCGTACAGCGAATATATGTCGCAAGTCGATAAGCGATCATTTTGAATCACCTCGAACTCGCTGAGATCCTCCAGTTCACGCCTAGTGCGATACTGGCGTGGACGTGGAAATGAAACACGCAATACTGATTCACCCAATGCAGACATTTGCTGACCTTGATCCTGATGTTCAGCAGCCCTTTCTTCCTCCATGCTTGCAGCCAGCATGAACATCACAATCTGGTCAGAAAAAGGCTCCATTATTGTAGTCAGTACAAAAATAGGATATAAATGTGTTAAAACGCAGGGGGATTGTCCTAAAAAAACGATTCCACAAGAGAGCTGACTGTAATGGCTGTTCGTCTCCCTGAAGTCTCAAACCCGGGAGTGAGGATAGAGGAGGGGCTTTGCAGAAGTGTATCCTGGGTAAAACTGTGGAATCATGGGTACATTTCCCTCAGCAGAGTGAAGAAAAAAATATTCTTTTAAAAAATCAATTAAATAATACTTGTGAGTCAAAAAAAGACAAACCAAGTAGATAATCCCTTCAAATATAAATAGATATGCTATTAGCAATTCAAAAAACAAAAAAAAATACATTTAAAAAAAAAAAATTATTAGATCCCGCCAGCAAAGTGAGGCGGAAGGAAATTGACGAAATTACTGTCGAAAAGCACTGTTGTTGAATCGACAATCTTCAATTGAATATACTTTTGTCAAAAAGCCGCATTTTGACCATTGCAGACATGTCGAATTTTGAAAATGTCGATTTGCAAAAAGTTGAATCTAAAACGGCAGGTATTTTGACGAAAAGTACTGTATTGCATTGACGAATCCAATTCGACATTTTTTTTGTCAAAAATTTCCAGTTTTTCGACTTTCGCGGCAATTCGACCGCAATTGCATATACCCCCAAAAGTGTTATAAGATCTAGTACAGTAAACAGAACATGATAGACGTTGTAGAGCTCCGAGGTCCAGTAAAAACATTGGGGGTCATTCCGAGTTGATCGCTTGCTAGCAACTTTTTGCAGCACTGCAATCAGATAATCGCCGCCTATGGGGAGTGTATTTTAGCTTTGCAAGTGTGCGAACGCTTTTGCAGCCAATGGCACAAAAAAGTTTTTTGCAGTTTCTGAGTAGCTCTGAACTTACTCAGCCGGTGTGATCTCTTCAGTCTTTTTGGTACAGGAATTGACATCAGAAACCCTCTCTGCAAACTCTTAGACACGCCTGCATTTTTCCAAACACTCCCAGAAAACAGTCAGTTGACACCCACCTTCTGTCAATCACCTTGCGATCAGCTGTGCGAATGGATTCTTCATTAAATCCATCGTCCAGCACCAATCCTCTTTGTACCCATATGATGTGCCTGCGCAATGTGGTGCATACGCATGCACAGTTTTGACGAGATTTAACCTGATTGCAGCGCTGCAAAAAGTTGCTAGCGAGTGATCAACTCAGAATGACCCCCATTGTCATGTGGACCCACTCGTGCTGTTATACACTTTTATGAGGTGTGAGGATGTACTGTACAGTAGTTTAGTATACACCCTAATGATGACTATACTCTCCTCCATCTATAGCGACTATACAGTAAAGCGTGTCATCTATGACCACAAGGTTGTCTGAATGTTTGGTTGCTTAGCAGTTTGGCACATATGAACTAGTACAATCCGTCTAATATGAGTTAGAGAACAAAATATACTGGCCAAAAAATATATATATAAAAATCAATACTCACAATAGTGTTGGTTATGAGTATGGATGCTTGATTCTCCAAAATATAAACATCCCCTAACATAAAATGCATTTGCACAAATATACAAAGTGGGATGAAAGGCATGCATCTGAGAGGAGTAGCGTGCTGCATTTTTTTTTAAATTGCATCTTAGTAAAATCAAAGATGAAGCTAAAGCTGCTCACACTGTACCAGACACTCTAAGACTCTAGGTTGTGACTTTAACTACACCAGAATTGGTTTACACTTGTACAAAGTCACAGATGAAGCACAATGGAACTTGGAGGAAAATGTTCCCTCAGAGCCCTTTTACACAGGTATAAACTGAGTTGCACACAGATGTACAATTGTCGTATACCCCACTGCTCAATGTAACATAGTAACACACAGTAGTTAGTGAGGTTCAAAAAAGACCAGTAGTCCATCAAGTTCATCCTGAATTATCTTATATTCCCTATTCTATTTTGATTAAAGGCTATATCCTCGTATATGTCTTTCTGTTAGAAATGTATCTAACCCATTTTTAAATGCATTGACTGAGTCCACCATTGCAAGCTTCTGTAACAGTGAATTCCATATTCGTATTGCCCTAACAGTAAAGAATCCCTTCCTGCGCTGAGTACATAAATTCCTGTCCTCAAGCCTTAGTGGGTGTCTGCACGTTTTGTGCAGAGGTCTCTTAATAAACAAAGCACATGATAGCTCCGCATATTGCCCCTTTATATATTTGTAAATATTAATCATGTCTCCTCTTAGTTGTCTCATTTCTAGTGTAAATATATCTAACCTAGAAAGCCTCTCCTTATAGTCCAGTGTTTCCACCCTTAATCAATTTGGTCGCTCGCCCCTGAACCTTTTCAAGTTCTAATACGTCTCTTTTATAGTGTGGTGCCCAGAACTGCACACAATACTCAAGATGCGGCTGTGGCATGATTACACTCTCATCTCTCATCTCAATTCCTCTTTTCATGCATGCAAACACCTTATTTGCCTTTGTTGCTGCACTTTGACATTGTGTACTGCTGTTAAATCGACTATCAATGAGCACCCCCAAATCCTTTTCTAATACCGTTTCCTCTGTATTTTCCCCATTTAATTGGTAGGTTGCATGTTTAGTCTTAAGGCCCATACACACTTGACGATAAAATGAATGACGTTGTTCATTTCAGCCCTCATCAACGACGTTGCTCATTATATCGTCAAGTGTGTATGCATCCGACGACCACCGATGCGCGGCCCCGCGGGACGTTAACGACCCTCGCTTATCTGTGGAGCATGTATGCTCAATTTCCACTATGGTCGTTATCGACCAGAGACGTCGTTGAATGTGTATGGTGTGAAAGACCAACGACCAAGCCACTGTTCACCAGCCCTGTTCCCAGCTCATTATTTTAATAAACTGTTCAGCTTGGATGCTTCAACGATGAATGGTCTATGGTCTTTGGTCTTTCGTCTTTCGTCTTTGGTCGTTGGTAGTGTGTATGCTCATGTCGTTTGCTCAGCTGTTCAAGGGAAGTTCAAGGGAAGTCGTTAACGACGGTCGTTAATGATGTGTGCATCGTCAAGTGTGTATGGGCCTTTAGTCCCAAAGTGCATAACTTGACATTTTTCCACTTTAAACCTCATGCTCCATTTCATTGCCCAAACAAAAAATTAATTAAATCGCTCCAAAGAGATTCCACAGCTGAATTAATTACCCTACATATTTTAGTATTCTCTGCAAAAATTGACACTGTGCATTCTATTTTTTCTCCTAGATCATTTATGAATATGTTAAACAATAGTGGCCCGAGCACAGATCCCTGTGATATTCCACTGATTACTTTTGCCCAGGTGGAAAACATCCCATTAACCACCACTCGCTGTTCCCTGTTATCAAGCCAATTACTCACCCATGTACAAATAATGTTTCCTATACCAAGATCCCTTAATTTAGAAAATCAGCCTCCTTTGAGGCACTGTGTAGAAAGCTTTTGCAAAATCCAGATAGACCACATCTACTTTGATACTCTAGTCAAGATTGTACTTTCTGATAGAAGCTAATCAAATTAGTTTGGCATGACCTGTTTCTCACAAAACCATGCTGGTTCTTATTAATAGCATGGGAGTTCTCCAAATAATCCTGTATGCTATCCCTTAGTATATTTCCAAAAGTTGTCCCACTATTGATGTCAGACTAACAGGTCTATATTTACCAGGATGAAGTTTAATACCCTTTTTAAATAATGGGACTACCTCTGCTATACAACAGTCCTTTGGTACAATGCCTGATGTAAGTGAATCAGTGAAAATCAGATACAGTGGCCTTGCTATTTCAGCATTTAGCTCCATAAGAACCTTAGGACGAAGTCCATCTGGACCAGGAGATTTGTTAATCTTATTTTTTTTTAATCACTCACTGACTACTTCCTCAGACAGATAAGTATAAAGCAATGGGCCTTTATCTTTACTATTATTATTGTTACTCACTAATCCTACCATGTGGTCCTCTCTAGTAAACACTGATGAAAAAAATGTGTTTAATAATTCAGCTTTTTCATTGTCATAATTTATCAAGAATCCCGGTTCATTTTTTAATGGTCCTATATTCTCTTTTTTTAGCCTCTTACCATTTATGTACTTAAATAATTTTTTAGGGTTACTTTTACTCTCTTTAGAGATTTGCTTTTCGTTTTCTATTTTAGCTGCTCTGATTTCATTTTTGCCTTTTATGTTACATTCCTTGTAGTACTGGAATGACTCCACCTTCACATCTGATTTAAAAGTTTTGAATACTTGCCTCTTTTTATCCATTTTTTCCTTTACCTTTTTGTTTAACCACATTGGTTTGAGTTTAATACTCTTACTTTTACTGCAAATGGGGATGCACTTATGGGTACATTCAGTGGCAAACGCAGGATTTGCATGGGGGGGTTTCCAGAACTGGGTGGAGCCAAGCACGGGGGTGGGGACTGAGGTGACCCAGTATATGCTGGGTCCGTAAAACTAGTGTGTCTGTGTGTATATATACATACCTCACAACTTTTCATATCTGGAAGGAGGGACACACGCGCGGTGAAGCCGCGCGCGCTCCGGAAAAGGGGTGTGACCTAAGAAAAGGGGCGTGGCTTCACGGGGGACCCGCGATCGCGAGCCACGTCCCCATTTTTGTCACTGAGGGGGCATGCCCAGCGCTCTGTGAGCTGCTGGCATGCCCCCTCTCCCTCTGACTCCAGTGAATAGATGCTGTGCGCATGCGCACAGCGTCTATTCACCGCTGCTCTGCTAAGCAGGGCAGTGAGAGACAGAGCCTCCCAACTGCCACTCCTCACTGTGGGACACTGCGGCCCGCGGGTGGGACAGCGGGACAGTCCCCAAAAAATGGGACTGTCCCGCGAAAATCAGGAGAGTTGGGAGGTATGCATATATCTATCTATATATCTATCTATCTACACACACACATATATATACTGTATATATACACACACACACACACACATATATATATATATATATATACATACAACACATATATACATATACACATAGCATATTAAACATGCATACATATATATACATATATACATACAGTACACATATATACGCATGTATATATATCATATGTGTGTGTGTTTATATGTATGTATATACATGTGTGTATATATGTATGCACATGGATATATATGTACTATAATTATAATAAAGTAAACTTTTATTAAGCACTTACAAGTGCCACCAGGAAGACAGCAGGCAGCAGAGGACGCTAGACAGCCATTAATAATACTCATGCAGCTTTAAAAAATTTTTTTTATTTTTTTTTGCTGGGGGGGGGGGGGTTTCTGGGTGCCTGGAAACCCCCCCTGGGTGCGCCACTGACATTTATCCAGCATCATTTTAAAAAATCCCACTTTTCAGCAGTATTCTTCCCCAGAAACAAGGTTTCCCAGTCTATGTCCTTTAGTGCGTGTTTCAGCATGTTAAAATTAGCTTTTTTAAAGTTAAAAAAATCTACACCAGCAGTTTTGTTGCTTTCAAATAAATTGCACATTTTACCCAAAAAAGATGCTTAATGAGGCAGATTTGCACAGGACCTGGCTCTCCGAGAGAGACTATTTTGCACGGCTGAAGCCACAGTATAAGTGACTATAGTGAAATAGGCATTTTTTTAGCACTAGGTTTGAAAAACAATTTAAAATGAATCACTAAAATTTAGCAGATTTTATTTCTCATTTAAGAGTAAAAAAAATTATAGGCTTCAAAGGTCAATCAATCAATCAATCAATCAATCAATCAAAAGCACTTCGGTTTCCATCCACAATCCAAAAATATACAGGTAAGTTAATTGGCTCTCAACAAAATTAACCCTAGCATGAATGTGAATGTATGCACATGTGATAGGGAATATAGACTGTAAGCTCCACTGGGGCAGGGACTGATGTGAATGGACAAATATTCTCTGCAAAGCGCTACAGAATATGTGTGCTCTATATAAATAAATAGTAATAATAATCATCATCAGCCGATATTAGCCCCTGCTCTCACCCACTAGTAATTGATACTGTTACTGATACGGGTACAAGCATTTGTCTGTGGGTCTGCCTACGTTGTTATTTACATACACACCCCCTTACTGTGCTTGGGGCCTGATTCAAACCTGATCGCTGCTGTGCATTTTTGCACTGCAATGTGCACGCGCGTCGCAACACAGCAACAGGCATTGCCGAACAGCAACAGGCTGGTGTGAAAATCGCACATCCATTCGCAAGCTGATTGACAGGAAGAGGACATTTGTGGGTGGTAACTGACCATTTTCTGGGAGTGTCAGGGAAAATGCAGCTGTTCCCAAGCGTTTTCAGGGAGGATGTGTGATGCCAGCTCCGGACCCAATAAGCCTGTTGTTGGAGTAAGTCCTGGGCTGCACACAGACTGCACACTGTGGTAAAATCATCGATGGTGAGTGTGGTGTGAATGGATATGCAGCTGTCCACAGACTGAGGGACATTTGTAGCATGACATACACATGCATTCACACACTTGCACGGGTGAATTTACACTCCCCTTGGGTGGCGACTATCTGAATGCAGGACAGCAAAATTAGCAGCCCAGCGATCAGGTCTGAATTAGGCCCCTGGTCTGCATTTGCTTGCCCCTTCCCTCCCCATCCCATACTCTCAATGGGTAAGTAGGTGTCAATGAAGAAACAATTTGAATTTATTTGAAACCAAATACGAGCAGCCACAATGAGCATACCTCTACTAGATAGAGACTCTCAGAGGCCAGTACTCATGCAGTTATAACAAAAAATGGTTCCATCTTCCAAATCAGTGTGAACAAATCAAGAAATGGGAAAAGACATAGTTGGTAAAGGAAAGAAAGATATATTAAATATTAACACTCATTTCTTGAATGGCCCTGCATTAGATTCAAGTAACAATTAGTGATGAGCGGATTCGGTTTTACTCGGTTTTACTCGGTTCTCAAAACGGCATCTTATTGGCTCACGGATGTCACGTGTTTTGGATAGCCAATAAGATGCCGTTTTGAGAACCGAGTAAAACCGAGTAAAACCGAGTAAAACCGAACCTCGCTCATCACTAGTAACAATATCCTGTAACAGTAATTGCCCTCTATTTGTGCTACAGTACCTCTTAGTTTTACAAATATTGTGCAATACTGTATAACATTTATTGTATAGTT
This sequence comes from Pseudophryne corroboree, assembly GCF_028390025.1. Taxonomy (NCBI): domain Eukaryota; kingdom Metazoa; phylum Chordata; class Amphibia; order Anura; family Myobatrachidae; genus Pseudophryne; species Pseudophryne corroboree. Next base: position 285,476,554 of record NC_086447.1, read on the forward strand.
TATTTGAATATAGTACTTTTACACAGTACATGGCTCTTCAGAAGCTTGTTATATATTTTCACTAGTTAATATTAAAATTCCCTACCCATGTACAATAATGCACACTATAGACAAATGTAACACTATTATATTTTTCTAGCTTTGTGGAACAGTAATTAGAAACCAAACACCTCTGTTAACCAAAAATGTAAAATAAATCCATCACATTGTAACAATACAGACAAATTCACATCTGAGTAACAATATACCGTATTATATACTGTACCTAGACATAAATAAATCATAAAGTGCTTAAAAGAAATCTGGTTTAACAAATTTGTATAACTTTACCATAGCTTTTGTCTTATATTTTTCTTTTACAGGGTTAAATAATCCTGAGCAGTACAGAACATTCTACCCCAAGGACAAAGTTGTGAAATTCCAATTATGTGCCAGGTATGTAATGTAGTAAGAAAATGTACTTGGTTTCTTTCACATATTCCCAATCAGATACTCACTGTTCTCTTACAGTTGAAACTTCACAATCACTTCATCTGTTAGAATGATTTTTGTAAGACACAGTGATTCACACCAAATGAAATCAAAGGAAGTGATGTAAGCAAGAAACCTCATACAGGATTCACAGCCATCCCTGGCAGCATCATGTACACATCACTCTTCCTGGTAAGTCTCGTCTAAATAAAGTCATATTTGGCTTTATCCTGAAGCAAACAAATGGGTATTGTAGTTTTAAAAATTAATGTAAAAGTAAAAAATAAATTTTATTTTCCACTGGAGTTCATTCTTCTTAAAAAGCTGCCAAATGCAAAATAATACGGAATAGTAACAATTTAGCTTTTTTTTATATATTAACAAGGGACAGGAAGCAACAACAGCTGTCTCATATTTTATAGCACTCACAGCTGGCCACTGAACAACAAAAAACATTAGGGACAAAAATATAGTTAGTTACAACTGTCTAAATCACTTGGCAACTATACACTAAATTTCTATGTTCTGTTACTGATTAACTGTATTTCAATGATGCCTTAATTTGATTTTATCTAATAAAGGGCTTAACACATCGAAGGCTATTACTCACCTAACCACAAAGCATACTGAGAGGTTTGTGTAACAGGTACAAGTTGTGTGAAGCAGTATAACCTCAGTGATCACAGTAGAGGATTTACCTTTTAAATTGTTAGTCATTTAAATCTGCATTCGAAATCCCTCTGCATATCACCACTTGCCCCTTATTACATATACCCCAGAGTGTTTGTAGACTATTTATAGCGATTAGAGCTGTTTTATCACTACAAATTAATACTCTACTCATGCTGTGTCAGCTGCAAAAGAAAAAGTTGTTATGGTGAATAGTAAAAAGCACTCTTTTGCTTCTGATCGTGCCACCAGATTACTCTTCTGGGTCCTGACATAGCTTACCTACTGTGCATGCACAGCAATTTGGCACCGTAGAGGATGTGGGGAAGGATCCGCAGAAGGATCGGAATATCCCTTTATGGTGATATGCCTTCTGAAGATGGAGTTAGCTACTACGCTTTTTGGGACTTGTATAATAGTCCCTTATCGCTGTCCCCATAGAGAATATGGAGATGACAGTTTTTATAGCATTCCTGGCAGTAGTTTAGTAAACACCAGTGATATCATTAACTTTTGAAGTATGCTGTAGTAAACGGCTGGGGAACTCAAACTTGCCCTAATCCTGCAAAAGCAGAAGTATTCACAGAATTTTTTGTTTTTAAAAAGAAGGACCCTATGTCATGTATGCAGCGTGTAACTCAAATTATGGCAAATTCCACAAGTTAGAACTAAACACAGATGGTGACGGAAAGAATCCTCATTTCAGGTTAGGGATATAACTACCAGCAAAGCAGGACATGTGAGTTCTGCTACCTGATCCATAATGCTTTTGAGGTCCAAGTTATATGCAAATGAAACCCTGCATCAGGAATCAGCAACCTTCAGCGGAACAGTTATGTACAGTACCTGATGGCTCATTTGCACCTGGCATCTTATTCAGTGTAGCGCATTGAGAGGCTAGATGTATGAGGACACACGTGTATGCATCAAGCACCTAAAAACTGTAAGTAAGGCAAATAATATTTCAAAGTTTTAGGATGAAACCTGCTGGCTTAAAGCAGTGTTTTCCTGTTGTTAGGTTTACTAAACAGGCCAGGAATAACTACACTACTCTCAAAGTATTCTGTACATCAAGAAAATTTACATATACTGGATCAATACAATACGTAAAGTTTAGAGAACTAGAAGATGCATTATGCACTTCAATCCTAATAGGTGTCACGGATTGCTCTGGAGACCTCAGATACAGACCCTACCACTAAACTGTCCGGGCACTGTTGGGTTTACTCCATGGCACGCAGGGAGCACACAGGCTGCTGGTCTATGCTGCTGCTGCGGTTTCTACGGGAGCTGCATCTCCCAACCGGCTCTAGAGTCTTGTCAGTGCAGCCAGTCCTAGTGTCTATCTTGTGGGAATTCTCACCAGCTCCTAACTATGGGTACAGCCATATTCCAGCAAGCCAGTTAAACCACTGCACTGCCAATTGAAAACGAGTTTAATGGTAAGAACTTACCTTTGTTAAAACTCTTTCTGCGAGATACACTGGGCTCCAGAAGGAATGGATAATGGGGTGTAGAGTAGGATCTTGATCCGAGGCACCAACAGGCTCAAAGCTTTGACTGTTCCCAGAATGCATAGCGCCTCCTCCTACATCACCCCGCCTCCCTGCACAGGATCTCAGTTTTTAGTTAACCAGTCCAATGCAGTAGCAGGAAAAGAGACGACAGTGGTTAGTAGCCACAACACCACATTCTCACGACAGGAGACGTGTCAGTGGCTAATGCTATACCAACCCAAAGAAGCTAAGTGCGTCAGGGTGGGCGCCTTGTGGAGCCCAGTGTACCTCGCAGAAAGAGTTTTAACAAAGGTAAGTTCATACCCTAAAACTCATTTTCTGCTGCGGGGTACACTGGGCTCCACAAGGAATGGACAATGGGGATGTCCTAAAGCAGTTCCTTATGGGAGGGGACGCACTGTAGCGGGCACAAGAACCCGGCGTCCAAAGGAAGCATCCTGGGAAGCGGCAGTATCGAAGGCATAGAGCCTTATGAACGTGTTCACAGAACCACGTAGCCGCCTTGCACAATTGTTCAAGGGTCGCACCACGTTGGGCCGCCCAAGAAGGTCCAACAGACCGAGTAGAATGGGCCTTAATCTGATCAGTAGCAGAGAGACCAGCCTTCACATAAGCATGTGCAATCACCATTCTATTCTATCTGGCCAGAGTTTGCTTGTGAGCAGGCCAGCCCCGTTTGTGAAACTCAAACACAACAAAAAGAGATTCAGATTTCCTAATAGGAGGAGTTCTCTTCACATAGATACGGAGAGCCCGTACCACATCCAAAGACCGCTCTTTGGGAGACAGATCAGGAGAAACAAGTGCCGGAACTACAATCTCCTGATTAAGGTGGAACGAAGAAAACACCTTAGGTAGATAGCTGGGACGAGTCCTAAGAACCGCCCGGTCACGGTGAAATATCAGATATGGGGAACTACAGGACAAGGCACCCAAATCCGACACTCTTCTAGCTGAAGCAATAGCCAGCAGAAACACCACCTTAAGGGAAAGCCACTTAAGGTCAGCTGGACCAAGAGGTTCAAATCGAGACTCTTGTAATGCCTCCAAAACCACCGACAAGTCACAAGGAGCCACAGGCGGGACATAGGGAGGTGGGATACGCAACACGCCCTGAGTAATAGTATGCACATCAGGTAAGGTCGCAATTTTTCTCTGAAACCACACCGACAAGGCAGATATTTGAACCTTGAGGGAGGCCAGACGCAGGCCTAAGTCCAGACCCTGCTGAAGAAAAGCCAACAACTTGGCTATACTAAACTTGGAAGCGTCATAATCGTTAGATGCGCACCAAACAAAGTAAGAATGCCAGACCCTATAGTAAATCCGAGCAGAAGCCAGTTTCCAGGCCCGCAACATAGTTTGAATGACCGCCTCAGAAAACCCTTTAGCCCTTAAGACGGAAGCTTCAAGAGCCATGCCGTCAAAGACAGCCGGGCTAGGTCCTGGTAGACACAGGGGCCCTGAACGAGGAGGTCTGGGCGTTGTGGAAGTAGAATTGGCCACTCTGACGATAGGCCTTGCAGGTCTGAGAACCAGTGCCGTCCGGGCCACGCTGGAGCTATGAGAAGCAGAATTCCTTTTTCTTGCTTGAAATTCCGAATTACCCTGGGCAGGAGTGACACCGGAGGGAACACGTACAGCAGCCGAAACCTCCAAGGTACCGCCAGCGCATCCACGAATGCTGCTTGAGGATCCCTTGTCCTTGCTCCAAAGACCGGAACCTTGTGATTGTGTCGAGACGCCATCAGTTCCACATCTGGAAGGCCCCACCTTTCCATGAGGAGTTGAAACACTTCTGGATGGAGGCCCCACTCGCCGGCATGCACGTCCTGACGACTGAGAAAGTCTGCTTCCCAATTCAGGACTCCCGGAATGAATATTGCCGATATGGCTGGTAGATGGCGTTCTGCCCACTGTAGAATCCGTGAGACTTCCTTCATTGCTAGGCGGCTTTGAGTGCCGCCTTGATGATTTATGTAAGCCACTGTGGTGGCATTGTCCAACTGTACTTGAACAGGACGGTTCTGAATTAAATGCTGGGCTAGGTTCAAGGCATGAAAGATTGCCTGCAACTCCAGAATATTGATCGAGAGGAGGGACTCCTCCTTGGTCCACCGCCTCTGAAGGGAGTTCTGCTCCAGCACCACGCCCCAACCTCTTAGACTGGCATCTGTCGTCAACAGGACCCAGTCGGATATCCAGAACGGACGGGCTCTGTACAGTTGTTGGTCCCGAAGCAACCAGAGCAGCGACAAATGGACCTCCGGAGTCAATGAGATCATTTGAGACCTGATCCGGTGAGGCAGGCCATCCCATTTGGCTAAAATCAGCCTCTGGAGAGGGTGAGAGTAAAATTGAGCGTACTCCACCTTGTCGAATGCTGACACCATGAGGCCAAGCACCTGCATCGCCGAATGTATCGACACTTGCGGACAAGATAGGAAGCAACGAATCCTGTCCTGAAGTTTCAGGACTTTCTCCTGAGACAGGAACAACCGCTAGTTGTGAGTGTCCAATAGTGCTCCCAGATGCACCATGCTCTGAACAGGGATCAGGGATGACTTCTTCCAGTTGATGAGCCACCCGTGGGCTTGCAGAAACCGGACCGTCACATCTAGATGACGCAGGATAAGTTCTGGGGAATTTCCCAGGATTAACAAGTTGTCCAAATACTGCAGTATCCTGACCCCTTGACGGCGGAGTACCACCGTCATCACCGCCATGACTTTTGTAAAGACTCACGGAGCCATTGTTAAACCAAAAGGTAACGCCCGAAACTGGTAATGGCAGTTGCCAATCGCAAATCTCAGGTACTGCTGATGAGACACTGCTATAGGAATATGCAGGTAAGCATCCTGTATATCCAGGGAGACCATGAATTTCCCAGGTTCTAAGGCCAGAACTATAGAGCGAAGGGTTTCCATCTGGAACTTGGAAATCTTCACAAACCTGTGCAATGCCTTGACGTTGAGAATGGGCCGGGAGTACCCAGTCGGTTTTGGGACTAGAAACAGCAGAGAATAGTACTCCCGGCCCCTCTGCGCAAGAGGCACCTGTACTACGACTCCTGTATCCAGGAGGGTCTGTACCACCGAATGTAGAGTGTTTGCCTTTGTCTTGTCCAACGGGACATCTGTCTGGCAAAATCGATGAGGGGGTCAGTTTTTGAAGGCTATGGCGTAACCTCGAGTGACGACTTCCCGTACCCAGGCATCTGAAGTGGTCTTCAACCATTCCTGGGTATACCCTAGAAGCCGGCCCCCCACCCTGGGATCCCCCAGAGGGAGGCCCGCCCCGTCATGCGGCAGGCTTATCTGTCTTGGAAGCTGGCTGACAGGCCGCCCAGGCTCTTTTGGGCTTAGGCTTACCAGGTTTGGAAGTGCGGGCCTGCTTGTTGTACGCCTGACCTTTTGCTTTACCTGAAGGACGAAAGGGGCGAAAGGAAGTACCTTTAGCCTTCAACACAGAAGGAGCAGTACTTGGCAGACAGGCAGTTTTGGCAGTAGCCAAGTCAGCCACAATCTTATTTAAATCCTCCCCAAACAGAATATCTCCCTTAAAAGGGAGTACCTCCAGGGTTTTTGCTTCATTTGCCTCTGCAGCCCAAGTAGCTGCAATAGTGGGCCTTTGTGCAGCACCCGTGAGGGTGTAAATCTATTTCAGACAACCCTCCACACGTTTATCCGTAGGCTCTTTTAGAGACGTGATGGTGGTGACCGGTAGAACTGAGGAAACCACCATCCTAGCCACATGTGAGTCCACTGGAGGAGGCGTTTCCCAATTCTTAGACAGCTCCGGCGCGAGGGGATAGCCGGGTTTTCCTAGGGTTCCTGACGTATATCAATTAGGTGGTCAGAGTGAGGTAAAACTTGTTTAATCACCTTCTGATGCTTGAACCTATCTGGTTTCTTAGGAGGAACGGATGGCTAGGGATCATCTGTAATCTGTAAAATTAACTTAATAGCCTCCAAAAGATCAGGAACATCCACATGTGAACCACCCTCCCTATCAGCCGTATCTGAGTCAGAACCTGTGGGGTCAGTGTAAGTGCCATCTTCATCCGATGAGGTGTCAGTGACAGCAGTGGATTGTGAGGAGACAAGTGCTCGCTTAGAGGACCCCTTGGACATAGGCGAGCGACGGTCAGACTTTTTAGTAGTCAGGGACTGGTTCAACTTCTTTATTTGAGCAGATAAATCGTCCGCCCATGGCAGGTTAGCTACAGGGACCACAAACGGTTGCACCGGCATTGGGGGTCCCATAGGGAGTGTTAGTTTAGTAACTAGCGTATGCAGAAGCATGGAAAAAGCGGCCCACGGCGGGTCATTATTTGCCCCCGTTGCCACCGTCCCACTGGGGGGAAGGAGTCCCCAGAACCAGAGCCCAAAGCTGCTATATTCTCCTCATAGGTATCTGCGGCTTCAGCAACACCAGCAGTGTGTTCAGCCCCAGAACAGTTACCCTCAGAAGCAGACATGATATAACTTGCAGTATCAGGTAACACAGTACAATTTGTCAGCAGCACAATAGCTCTAGCCCAAATGCCTGCGCAGTGTAGTCAGCCCCAGAAAAGATAAAGGAGAGATATGGTGACTAAATCACAGAGAAAAATACGTAATACAGTATATCTTTGTGAAAATCCTATTTTAGATAAAACCTGACGCACCAAGCCCCCTCAGGTTATAGAATATAGGGATAGCAGGTTGAGTGAAAGACACGAAATGGACACCACTCAACTATCAAATGCACACACAAATAGTCACAGTCTGTACAATGCAGAGGTTATTACTAACAATAATACTGCTCTGGACTAGCTTACACAGCTATATAACAATAGATATAACAGTACACAGTAAGAACTGGATGTATATCACAGGGTAATTGTACTAGGAAACCCTGACTAAGTGCACTCTTTCTTAACTAACACTGACTAAAAAGGCAGGTAGAATACTTAAGTGTCTTGTAAAGTCACAGCACTGACAACCAGGCGGCTTTACATAGGAGGATTTGCCCAATCATTCCCAGGAACAGTGAGCTGAGGGATAATGGCGCCGCAGACACTGCCAGGAAGTGAGGGAGAGACAGATATGAAGCTCCAGGGCGGGAACATTTACAGAAAATGGCGCCCTGGGGCTGGGGGAGGGGCTTCAAGTCCAAGCTCTATCCCCCTGCTGGCAAAACTACTGGGTACTGCAGGCTCTAATAAAATGGTTTATAGAGAAAACCGGACCTGTCCCATGCCCTGGTGATCTAGTGGGATCACCTGTACTGCCACAGTGTCCACCGCCAGCGCGCGCGGCCCGCATCCCACTGACCGTGCCAGATCACGATAAAGACCGGGTCCCGCTTGCGGGACCCACTTACCACCTCCCAAAGCGCGGCCACTGTTTCTACTACCAGGCCGGTCTTCAGCCACAGCACCGCTGGTCCCAGTCCAGCACACAGAACAATAATTTTCAGCATGGTGTCCAGTCCTCATGCCGACAGGACTAAGCACCTTGTGCCTAATTCAGAGTTGATCACAGCAGCAAATTTGTTAGCAGTTGGGCAAAACCATGTGCACTGCGGGAGGGTGCAGATATAACATGTGCAGAGAGAGTTAGATTTGCGTGGGGTGTGTTCAAACTGAAATCTAAATTGCAGTGTAAAAATAAAGCAGCCAGTATTTACCCTGAACAGAAACAATATAACCCACCTAAATCTAACTCTCTCTGCAAATGTTATATCTGCCACACCTGCAGTGCACATGGTTTTGCCCAACTGCTTAGAAATTTGCTGCTATGATCAACTCTGAATTATCCCCCCATATCCCTAAGCTTAGTCTCACCAGTCTGGACCACTAGTCCTTTCCAACCTAGCCATCTCAGCAATATTTCCAGCTCCGGTTCATGAGCAGGAATTTCATCAAACTGCCCAAAACATTGTGCTTCATCTTCATCTTCAACTCCAGGCCTGAACGCCAGTTCGGGAACACAAGTTAATCAAGTCTGACAATAGGTCATCAATATACCATGAATAAAATAACATTTTGTCAAATATTGCATACCTAGAATTGTCATGTTGGCATAAAATTGGGCCACTATAGACCTTTGAAATATGGATTGCCTTACAGTTTTTACCTGCTAGACGTATATGCAGTGAGACCAGTACTACTGAAACTGAGATTGATATGTTGATTAAGAAATGTGTGAATAGGAGATATAAATATGCTGATTTGGTAGAGTTAAGGCACTGAACACAATACCATACTTAAATCTGTGTCTAAGAATGCTAAGCTCAATCATATGTCATTGGTAAACAATTACAATCAAGCTAGTACCAAGATTTAATAATCTGATAAGGGTCTATGGCAATGGTTCCCAAACGTGGTCCTCAAGGAACCCTGACAGTCCAGGTTTTAAAGATATCCATGATAAAGCACAGGTGACTTAATTAGTACCTCAGTCAGTTTGATTATACCAAATGTGCACAAGCATGGTTATACTTTAGACATGGACTGTTAGGGTGGCATATTCAGGGCCAGCGCATCCCGCTCAGCAGAGTATAAAATGCAGGGAGAGGAGCTCTCCCTGCTTTGCTCCCTGCTCTGCTACTCTGCTGCTGCTGTGCCTGTCAAACTGTATGACTGGCAGTGGGACTGGCAGCTTGCAGCATGTCTCTTCTGGCATCAAGAAGGGGCACTTCTACTGTGGGCATTATGTGTGGCACTGTTACTGTGGGTGTTGTGGTGTCAGGGGCACTACTACTATAATAATAGAATAGAATAAAAATGTATTGGCCAGGTATACTTGCGCATACCCAGAATTTGTTTCCAGTCAACTGCTACACAACAAAAAATATTTTTACAAATATACCACATACAAATAATATACCACATACATACTATAGGACAAAAAATAATACCATATACAAGAAATTAATAACAGCTCTAAAAAGCAACCCTATTTTAAAAGAGGTAAAATACCTGAATCAATAATCATTTAACAAGTAAATTGCCTGTGGAAAAAACTATTCCTGTGTCTAGCAGTCTTAAAAGGGAGCATTCGATATTTCCTACCCGACAACAGCTTCTGAAGCAAGGAACAGCCAGGATGCACCTGATCCATTACAATATTGCTGGCTTGTTTCTTTACCCTTGATAGATGCAGTTCTTGAACAGAAGGTAAACCCACCCCACTTATCTTCTCCGCTGTTTTAGCAATTCTTTGGAGCCTAGTCTTGTCGCATTCAGTTGCTGAACCAAACCAGACTATTACTGATGAGCATAACACAGATTCAAATATAGCCAAGTAAAACAGGATCAGCAACTCGCAAGGTAAATAAAAAAAATTTCAACTGACGTAAACAGAACAGTCTTTTCTGGGCTTCTTTGACAACTGATGTTGGTCCCCCACTTGAGGTCCCATGAGATATATGACCCCAGGAACTTTAAGGAGCCCACCATGGACACACTATCACCAGCTATTGTAAGTGGAATTGCAGGGATTGTGCCCCTCGTAAAATCCACATCTATTTCTACAGTTTTAAGTAGATTTAACTACAGGTTGTTCCTGCAACACCACAGGGCCAACCAGTCACCTCTCTCCTATATGCTGACTCATCGCCATCCCTAATCAAGCCAACAACAGTGGTATTGTTCAATTTCAAACATTTTACGGAATCCTCCTCAGCATAGCTATCATTAGTGTATAATGAAAAAAGCATAGGGGATAGGACGCACCCTTGAGGGGTGCCTGTACTGATCTTTCGAACACTAGAAGTAACTTCCTCTGCTTTCAGACACTGTTTCCTTTCTGTCAGAAAATCAACAATCCATTCACAAGTGCATAGCGGAACCCCACATTTTAACAACTTGGAGAACAGTATCCCAGGAACAATTGTATTGAATGCTGAACTTAAATCAATGAACAGGATCCTCGCATAAGTTCCAGGCAGTCAGCATGTTGAAAGATGTAGTGGATTCCCATGTTGACTGCAACCTCCACAGACCTGTTTGCACGATATACAAATTGGAAGGAATCCAAGCAAGGACCGGCCATCTCTTTCAAATGGTTCAGCACTAAACGTTCAAATGTTTTCATGACAACAGATGTAAGGGCAATAGGCCTGTAGTCATTCAAACCTAAAATAGCTGATTTCTTAGGTACCGTGACAATGGTGGAGCATTTGAAGCATAAGGAAACCACACATAATTCCAAGGATTTGTTAAATATCATTGAGAAAACAGGTGCCAGCTGCTCAGCACAGGTCTTCAGCACAAGTGGAGATACACCATATGGTCCTGAAACCTAATTGGTATAGTGTGGCCATGCTTCTTACTTGTGAGACCACATCCCTCTAAGCAACATGCACCCAAGGCTCACACTGTCCCTTTATTACGTATGGGGTTCAAAATGCCCTACCACCTGGGCCTATTGTTAAAAATGTTTTGAATTTGAAGGAGATCGATATTGTGCACTGCTAGCCTAGGGGTAGGAATATTTGTGATTATGTTATGAAAACAGATGTTACAAATCAGATGTTACAAATTTGGGGAATGATGGACATATTATATGTCTTTCACAAAATAAAGGTTGCTTCAGATGCTTAAATTGTCTGATATGTTAATATCTAGTGGCTGGTGACAGGTATTGTCATCCTTCGAGTGCCAGTCATTTTTTTATTGAACATTGTTTGAGTTGTACTTCACTGTTTGTGGTTTATTTTACCTCTTGTTCTTGTGGTCTCAGCTACATTGGTAAGACCAACAGGCAACTCAAGAAACAGATGGCCTTTCATCAGTTTACTATCCATGCCACATTTGCAAAAAGCAAACATAATGAACCTGTGATCCATCATGTTTTGTAGAATGGGCATAATTTGTCCACCTTATGGTATATGATAATTTATCAGGTGCCTGTCTCTATAACAGGTGGGGATAGGTCAATTTAATTACTGAGATGCAAGTCTTACTCTATATTCAGAATGGGTACCTCTCCTAGAGGACGCAATGACACCTTGGGTTCATTTCCTAATATTCGTGTTTGTGTCGATTTGATGGGATTTTAATCTCTTTTATCGGACGTATTTTACTGCTACTTTTTTAATCCATTTTCGGGAATTTACTAAGCTGCCGAGTTTTCTAGTTTAGTATTTTCCGATGTCGACGTGATTCGCATTGTCGGGCAGTGTTTTACGGGAGTGATTAGTAAAACACTGCCGGACAGAACACAATGAAGCCCGGCCGGATCAGTGAGATCCGTGCAGGGCTTCATTGTGTACATTATGATTAGTGTTTAAAGAGTTAAAAGTAGGGGAAAAAATTGTGCGGGATGCCCCCTCCTATGTATAACCAGCCTTGGGCTCTTTGAGACGGCCCTGGTTGTGAAAATACAGGGTGGAAAATGCGTAGGGTCCCCCCATATTTATACAACCAGCACCGGGCTCTGTGTCCGGTCCTGGTTCAAAAAATACGGGGGACAAAAGATGTGGGGGTCCCCCATATTTTTTAAACTAGCACCGAGCTCCACTAGCCAGAGAGATAATGCCACAGCCAGGGGAAACTTTTATATAGGTCCCTGCGGCCGTGGCATTACCCCCCCAACTATTCACCCCTGGCCGGGGTACCCTGGAGGAGTGGGGACCCCTTAAAGCAAGGGGTCCCCGCCTCCAGCCACCCAAGGACCAGGGGGGAAGCCCGAGGCTGTCCCTCCCATCCGTGTTTGGTGGATGGGAGGCTGATAGCCTTTGTGTAAAAATACGAATATTGTTTTTTGTTGTTGAACTACAAGTCCCAGCAAGCCTCCCCCTGCAAGCTGGTACTTGGAGAACCACAAGTACCAGCATGCAGGGAAATAATGGGCCCGCTGCTGGTACCTGTAGTTCTACAACAACAAAAATACCCCCAAAAAAACAGAACACACACACTGTGAAAGTTAAGCTTTATTTTACATACATGCACACGTACACACTCACATACTTACCTATTTTCCCACAAAGCCCCTCGGTCCCCTTGTCAAGTAGAATCCACAGGGTACCTGTCAAATAAAAATTATACTTACAACCAATCCAGTGTAGATCTGTTCTCTTCTTATCCGTCGTAATCCAGGGACTTGAATAAAAAAACAAACCGGAAACCCGATCCACGCACTTAAAGGGGTTTCATGTTTACACATGGAACCTCTTTCCCTGAATGCTGGGACCCCCGTGACTTCTGTCACTGAAGGTCCTGCCAGACAATCAGGGAGCGCCATGCCATGGCGCTCTCCTGATTGGCTGTGTGCTCCTAGCCTGTCAATCAGGAGAAGCACACTAGCTAGAATGGAGGAGAGTGCTCCTATATTCTACTCAATGATGGGAACTTTGCGGTCAACCGCTAAGTTAATTGGGGTCACTCTTGTGGGTGACGCCAATTAATCTCGCTGTTTACCGCAGGCCTTTCTTTTTCCATAATCTTACTACCCGCACTGTGAAGAAAGGTAGAGCTAACATAATGCTAGGTAGAGCCCCTGATACACTTTATGTCAAGTAGTGCCAACATGCCAGGTAGAGCCTCTGATACACATCATTCCAGGTAGAGCCTGCATGCCTGGTAGAGCCCCTGATACTCATTATGCCAGGTAGAGACCACATGCCAAGTAGAGCCCCTGATACACATTATGTCAGGTAGACGCCAGCGGGTGTGTGTGTGGGTGTGTGTAAGAGCAGGGTGTAGTGTCAGTGAACAGGGTGTAATGCCAGTGAGCAGTGTATGTATGTGTGTGTGTGTGTGTGTGTGTGTGTGTGTGTGTGTGTGTGTGTGTAAGAGCAGGGTGTAGTGTCAGTAAGGTGTGTGAGTGTGTGTACAGTATGTGTGTGTGTTGTACCTTTATATCTGCTAGTTCAGATGGGCGCATTTATTATGATAGTAATATGTAGTCGAGTTTTTTATTACCATCAGGCTTGAATATTTCCAGCATTTGAAAGTGTTTTTACACTACTGCTATAATTTGCCCATTATCTGCTCTTAGTATGATGTGGCATTATGCTATTTGTTTATACCTCAGTATATGTATGTTTCCATGGTGACTGGTACTTGGTGATGATGTCAATACACTGCGCAGCTGTGCAGTTCAGGATGCCAGCACCTTATGTGGTGTGTTCTGGGCTATAACGTAAGATGGTTTGATTATGTTGTCATATCCCTGATAACAATGTACTAACATTGATACATTGGACTACAGATACAGATGCCTGGTATTAGCAGAGTTGCATGAGACCTGGCGGCTCACTCACGCCAGGCATCTCATGTTATGACTGTACTGTGGTGAGCCTTGTCATCTCTTTGCATCTTGGGCCCAATTCAGCATGGATCGTAGAAGTGCTAAAATTGCTACAGTATTTGCAGATTTTAGCACTTCTGCACATGCACGTGCGCCGCTGCACACATGCCCGAGTACTTAAACTGTCTTAGTTTAAGTCCCGGTGGGAGGCTAAAATGGGCATCCACATGGTGTTTTAGGGGCAGCGTATAGCGTTGGGGGGATGTGGGCCAGACAACGGAGATGTGTCTGGACCATTTGCAGGGTGGTCTGCAGCGGCTGCCTGAAGTCACACGCAGCAGCTGCTACCTGAAACATGGCTGCCCGGCAGCTGCCTTTGCTGCTAGCCTGCATAGGCAGGGGGCAAGCAAATTAAGATGTGAGCGTATCGCTGTATAGCAATGCACTTGCATCGCAGGGGGGCGGAGAGGACACGGCATGTGGGGCATCATTGTCCTGTGCTGGACTCCCCCCGCATGCTATCCAGGTTCTCCTGAATGACCAAAAAAGCTTCTTGGGCTGAAGGAAATTTTGTTACATTTTCTGTGGTTTAAGAACTTGAGCTTTTATTCAATATTATGTGTATGTACATGCACCTGAAGGCTGAGACTCCATCCATCTGGATTGGCACCCCTCCCACCCGTCCTTGATGTTTTTTAAACAGGGACCTAGCATTTGCTGACTGCACAGTCTGTATAGCAAAGCCACAGGTAAGTTCTTTACGCAACAATAATTATATACACTCATAAATATATGTGCAGGTTTCCCGTTCCCCAATTGTGCTTGAATCAGTCTTTATTTTTTTTAAACTATGGCTCTTTGCAGTGTAAAGTGACTTGTAAAAAACTGCTCTTACTGTTTTCAAATATTTGAATAAATGGGTGTATTTCACTTTTGCAATCTAATTTCAGAAAAAAAATGCAGATTTCAAAAAGTTGAGCATGCGCAGAGTAAAAAATAGAAATTTAAGACAGAAAAAAGTCTAAAGTTGTATCTAAGGCCAACCCTTAAAGCAGTCACCTGTAGTACTGTAGAGGGAAAGACTCAGTGACGTGCAGTGGGGTGAGGCAGGTGAGGCAGGGCCTTTCCTGTCGTACTAACATTTGTGCCAGAGCTTTGACTGTGTAAAGTATATGAAAAATACAAAAAATATATTTGAAATATCTTCTTTGCAGTATTCTAATAATTTTTATAGCCAAACTCTGGAGTAAAAAGTCTATGGCAGGTGAGGCAGTGCCTCACTTGGCTAACTTTTACCGCACATCTCTGATCAAAACTCACCAAATTTCCAGGAGTTTATACTGCTGCACCTGTGTATAGTGCCCAGATGTACGTTTTGGCTCATATATTGCATGTAAATCTGGCTCTGGTGCTAGTCAGTGCCTCCTGAGCTATTTAGCTCACCGCACGTCCCTGCTATCATAATTTCCAACAATGGGGTTTAGAATTATGACACAGGGGGCATGGTCACACCTACCTGTGATGTTGATGCATTATGGTGGGTGTGGCCACATATATGGTAGGCTTGGCCATGTAACTATGCTTGTTTACTGCACACAATGGAGCACTGAACACCTCCCAGCATCCCGCTTCCCCTCCCCCAATGAAAAATTGGGATAATGATCCCAATTGTGGAACAGCGGAACAGACCCCTAAAGTCTGGGTTGTCTTACCATTATTGAGATGGTTGAGAGGCATGAGACATAACCTAGTTTACTACTATACAAAACTTACGACTACAGTACATACTATACTACTGCTAAACTATACTGTACTTTCTGCTATACATTCTACTATATTATACTATTCTGTAGCTACAAAAAACAGCTGTTACTTAAATTCTCAAAAATGTAGATAAAAGAATGAAAGGAGAGTCAATGAGTCAGAATATTGTGATGACTGGGGGTGTATTGGTGCAGTGTCTAGGTAACCTTCAAACTGACACAATATATTAAAGATTATGAAAATAAAAATAGATTTATTGTAGTTATATTAACTAAACTATGGCAAACATAATTCTACTACAAAAAAGGTAGAATATAGTAAAATTACTTATTGTAATAGTGGAGAAAGTAATAGAATCATAAACAAGCCATAAAAAGAACCAAAGCAGCCTGTATGTGCTTCTGGGGGATTGTGTCAAACAAATACAGTAAATTTTTCTTTTACTTTGTTCTAAAATGATAGAACAGGATGAGTCTCTGGATATAGAGAGATTTGTACATTGGTAAGGCATCTGATATGGTATGCCACAACACATTAATTCACAAGCTAAAAATTCTGTCATCCTGCATAACATGTTTGTAGAAATAAGGGTTAATATGATTCTATGTTAGTAGTATTAATAACAACAACAATACTATTACTACTACTACTGCTACTACTACTACTACTACTACTATTACAACTACTACTACTTCTACTACTACTACTACTACTACTACTACTACTACTACTACTACTACTACTACTGTTGTTGTTACTACTACTACTGCTATTACTACTACTAATAATAATAATAATAATAATAATAATAATAAAGTATATAAACCATTGCTGGCCCCCAATGATCAGTCATTCTTTCATGTTGTCTTAAGTGAAATTACTTGAGGGCTACAAGTGAAGTTACAGTATGTCTGTTTCCAGATAATATTAATATTTGTACGATAGTTCATATCGAGAAGGATAATATAGCCATAACATAATTTCACAGGCATTCTGATGAGGATATTACAGTAAAAAACAAAACAAAACAAAAAATAATTAAAAAAATAAAATAATAATAATAATAATAATAATAATAATAATAATGAATTGGTAAAAACAAACAAACAGAAAACAAAGGGAAGACTAGCTGTACCTTTAGGTTGTTATCTGCTTTAAAAAAAATTAACATTAACAAAAGTACATTTTTTTTCTTTTAGTTTTGATCAAAATTCTATAAATATCATAGAATAAACTTCCAGTTGTGCTTCCGCTCTCGGCAGCGGAAGCACAACCGCTTACTGTATTAGAGCGTCATGCAAATTTGTATTCTAATGCATTTGCAGCTGCTATCATGTGCAAAAATATGCCAACTATACAGACGCCCTGATTTCTATTGAACTACCAACCGCAGCTTTGCAGAATCAAGCAACTGCATACAGCAGTGGTTCCAGATCCTTCAATAATCATCTCCCTGTATAATCCTATGGTCACGCAGAGTGGCTGGGGTAATGGAGACACTGGTGCCGTGTTTTGTGCATATGAGATTACAGTGTGCATATGAGATTACAGTTCTAGGCTGAGACATACCCCAAAAAAGGCTGTGTTTTTGCTTCCACTCCCTGTTAGCTTCCCCAACTGTCCTTGACTGTTAATCACTTTGTGAATAAATCGTCATTGCAAGCAACATCTCTCATATATTGGTGCATGCGCAGTGCAGCAATGACACATGTGCAAACGGCTGATAATCGCTCAACTCCATACAGTAAATATCAGCATTGTGTACAACTCTGAATCAGGCCTTTATTCACTAATGTTTAAACTGTAAAGTACTGTATGGAAAAAAGACATGCAGAAAATGCCCTCCAACAAGATCCCTACCTCTGCATAAAAATTATTTGCAAATGAACTTCTCACTTAATTTACTATTTCATTAACTTGGGCTGAATTACTTGTTTAGGAGGTATTGTCAATCATGAATTCATTAATTCAGCAAAGGTACAGTAACTGTAATTGTAAATTCAATGGGAATTTTGGAAGCAGAGCAGAAATAATGTGGATAAGTTGGACTGAGTTACAGTATAATCGGAGGTGTCACTATGTGGTGCAAACTGCTCCGGGTGCCACCCTAAGAGGGGGTGACACCAAAATGCCAGCTCCTCCTAAGTGACTGGGAGTCGGGTGCTGCACCCGCTCTTGTTACTGAGGATGAACCGACAGTGCAGAGAGAGTCGCTGGGGCAGCCCAGCATTTACAGGAATGCTGTGCACGCCCTTGGATTGTTGAAATCAAGGGTGTGCCATGCCGTCACGCCCCTTCCTGTGAGGCTACACCCTTTTTCTGTTGTGGGAAGGCTGCTGTGGTGCATCGGGTGTCACTGACTGCAGTGACGCCACTTGATATAATTACTGCTAATGTACTGAAGATACTGGAGAGCTAGAGCTATAATTTTTCTGTGAATTCAGATGACCAGCATTATATGGTAACTTAGACTTTGTGTATTCCCTATTAAGGAAATCAAGTACAGTACATGCATGTAATAGCACAGTGACGATCTAGCAAGTGCTACAAGCTGCTAGCGGCGCGTCTGTTCTTTTTAGGTGAGGCCTAGCATCGCAGGAGGCTAAAAGACTGCTGAGCAAGGGGTAATTGCGTGAGCGTCTCCTAGTACCACCTGGTAACCCAGATACCTGAGTAGTCCATGTTAGAGTATCACCAGCCAAAACAAACCGTAGCTCCGTGGGTCGTTCATTTCTGGATTTGAACCAGCAGCTGCGGGACCTTACCCTTTGTGTGAATACCCAGGATGAAAGTCATAGGACCCAGACTCTCTTATCACCTGCTCCGAAGGAGCCTAAACTAAACCTTCCAGATAGGTTTTCTGGGAGCCATAAACAGTTTGTGAACTTCCTGGAAAGTTGTAAATTTTATTTCAAGCTCAGACCTTTCGCTTCAGGTTCTGAGGTCCAGTGAGTTGGAATCATAATTTCACTGTTGCAAGTTGACCCACAATCCTGGACCTTTGGTCTTTCAGCAGATCATTCCAGTCTGCGTTCTGTGGATTCCTTCTTTAAAGCCCTGGGAATACTATATGATGACCCAGATTGGGTAGCATCTGCGGAGGCCCATCTTTGTTCCCTTAAGCAAGGGAGACATTCTGCTGAGGTATATTGTACCGAATTTCACAGATGGGCCAATGACTGTGATTGGAATTACTCGGCACATCAGAGTCATTTCTGGTTGGGACTAAAAGAGAAAATTAAGGATTTTCTCATTCAATATCCTTCCCCAACCTCTTTAGATGCACTTATGGGGTTAGCCATCAAAGTAGATAGGCGGATCCAAGACCGGAGTATGGAGAGAGAGGTTCCCACACCTTTATCTCATGGATGGTGCCAGAGATCGTGGGGGATACTGAGGAACCCATAAAAATTGGGGCTTTCCGCTTGACACCTCAAGAGAAGGCTAGACGTTGCAGCCTGGGATTATGTTTTTATTGCGGGACCAAGGGGCGTCTGGCGAACACTTGTCCACAGAAGGCGGAAAACTAGCAGACCCAAGAAATTCAGGGAGAGTTTTCTTGGGTCTCTTTTCCATATCCCTGATTAATCTTTATTGGTACCTGTGAGGATAACTACCCCTTCTGGTCCAATTGATGTAACTGCTGTTGTAAACTCCAATGCTGCCATAAATTTTATTTTCATGCCCGAGGAATTCCTATGGAGACTCTATGTCCACCAATGTTTGTCTGTGGTTTAGATAGCAGTCCTCTTCAAAATGGTCAGGACAGCACCTGGACTCCAGTCCTCCAATTTTTTGTTGGAATGTTTCATTGTGAAGAATTGTCTTTTTTCCTAGTACATTGTCCATTCACTCAAATTGTTCTGGGTTTGCCCTGGCTAAAGACTCATAACCCAGTGATCAGCTGGAGTATTGGTGATCTAGTTTCTTGGGGCACGGAATGTGCTGCCAAATGTTTGACCATGCTGGCCCATTCGGCACTTTCAGTCCCTGAAGGGTTGCCAGCCCAATATACGTCTTTCATGGAAGTCTTCACCAAACAGTAAGCTGACTCTTTGCCTCCTCACCATCCTTATGATAGTGCAATCAATCTTATACCTGGAGCTAGACTTCCTAAAGGCCGCCTTTATGCTTTGTCTTTGCCAGAGACAAAAGCTATGGAGGAATACATACGGGCGAGTTTAGATAAAGGCTTTATCAGGTCTTCTAAATCACCTGTGGAAGCTGTGTTTTGCTTTGTTGGAAAAAAGGAGGCTCATTACGGCCATGCATAGACTACAGGGGAATGAATAAAATAACAATAAAAAATTCATACCCATTGCCTCTGATCTTCGTCTTATTCGATCAGCTCAGAAATGGTACAGTTTTCTCCAAGACTGATTTGTGAGGAGCATACAATCTTATTCGATTCCGGCAGGGGAATGATTGGAAAATCATGTTTAATACCCACTCAGGACACTACGAGTACTTAGTAATGCCTTTTGGACTCTCCAACGCCCCTGCCGTCTTCCAGGATCTCAGAAATGATGTTCTTCAGGAATTCCTATGACAATTTGTGGGCATCTATTTAGATTATATTTTGATATACTCTGCCTTACTTAAAGAACAACGAGCTCATGTTAAAGCAGTCCTCACCAAGCTCAGGGAAAATCATCTTTATGCAAAAGTGGAAAAGTGTGAATTTGAGGTTGAGAAGGTGGCCTTCCTAGGATACATCATCACCTCCAAAGGTTTTTCTATGGATCCGAAGAAACTTCAGGCAATTGTGGAATAGGTTTGTCCTTCTAATCTAAAAGATACTCAACATTTCCTCAGTTTTGCAAATTATTACAAGAGATTTATTGATTCATTTTCTTCAATTGTAGCCCCAATTGTGAGTTTAACCAAGAAAGGTGTGGATCCTGCTCATTGGTCACCACAGGCAGTAAAAACATTTGAGGACTTTAAAAGAGCATTCATCTCTGCTCCTGTTCTCCAGAATCCTGATCCAGATCTGCCCTTCTTTTTAGAAGTGCATGCCTCCAAAGTGGGTGTTAGAGCTATTATTTCACAAGAGGATCCAATCAGTCATAAACTCCATCTCTGTGCCTTTTTCTCTTGGAAATGTTCCCCTGCTGAAGTCAACTATGACATAGGAAATTGGGAGCTCTTAGCAGTCAAATGTGCTTTGGAGGAATGGAGGCACTGGCTAGAGGGGGCAAGGCATACGGTAACCGTATTCAACAACAACAAAAATTTAGTTTTTCTTGAATCAGCTAAACAATTGAACATTCGGCAAGCCAGATGGGCATTGTTCTTTGCTAGGTTCAATTTTGTAATTACCTATAGGCTAGGCTCCAAAAATATTAAAGCTTACACTTTATCCTGGGCTTTTTTTTGTCTTGCCGTGAAATCTCTAGGTTTCCAGAGCATATTCTTACCCCAGGATGCATTCTTGCCAATCTCACCATGAATCTTGGTTCACAAGGCCAGTCAGCACAGACGCAGGCCCCATTTAAGATCACTTTGGGACTCCTGTGCATTCCAGAGAAACTCAGGTCTGCTGTGTTATCTGAGTTCCATTTCAATAAGACCTCAGGATATCCAGGGTTTACTAAAACTTTACACCTCTCTCGCTTAGTATGGTGGCCACCTATCAAGACAGACGTTCAGGAGTTTGTTAGGGCATGTCATGTTTGTGCCAAAAACAAGTCTCCTCGTATTCTTCCTTCTGGACAATTACTTCCTCTGTCTGTACCCTCCAAGCCATGGACCCATTTATCTATGGATTTTATTGTGGATCTACCAAGATCTTCAAAAATGCTCGGTCATCTGGGTAGTAGTTGACCGTTTCAGTAAAATGGCTCATTTCATTCCCCTGTCTAAACTGCCTAATGTTAAGATTCTTGCTTTATTGTTCAATCAACACATATTTCATATTCATGGATTACTGCAAGACATCGTCTCAGATAGAGGCTCTCAATCTGTGGCCCATTTCTGGAGGTCTTTTTGTGCGGATTTGGGGATCAATATCAGTCTTTTGTCAGGGTATCATCCACAATCCAATGGGCATACAGAACGAGTTAATCAATCATTGGAGCAGTTTCTATGGTGTTACATCTCTAAATGTCAGGATGATTGGGTTGACCACCTACCCTATGCAGAATTTGCGGATAATAATTCTGAACATTCTTCAACTTCCATGTCTCCTTTCTTTTGTGTATCCGGTTTTCATCCTAAATTTAATACTTTCACTCTATCACAACAGTCTAGTTCTTCTTTTCCTCCCGTGTCTCGCTTCAGGAGGTTTTGGAGTGAAGTGCATTAAGACTTTGAGGATGCTGCAGCCCGGTTCAAAGAGATTTGCTGACAGATTTCGGAAACCTTGCTCTTTCAAAGTAGGAGACATGGGGGGTAATTCCAAGTTGATCGTAGAAGGAATTTTTTTAGCAGTTGGGCAACACCATGTGCACTGCAGGGGAGGCAGATATAACATGTGCAGAGAGAGTTAGATTTGGGTGGGTTATTTTGTTTCTGTGCAGGGTAAATACTGGCTGCTTTATTTTTACACTGCAAATTAGATTGCAGATTGAACACACCCCACCCAAATCTAACTCTCTCTGCACATGTTAAATCTGCCTCCCCTACAGTGCAGATGGTTTTGTCCAATTGCTACCAAAATTCCTGCTGCGATCAACTTGGAATTACCCCCATGGTGTGGTTATCTGTCCGGAACATCAAGCTCTGACAGACATCTCAGAAATTGGGTCCCCGTTACATCGGTCATTTTCAAATCATTAAGAAAGTCAATCCTGTTGCTTTCCATCTTCAATTAATCAGACCTTTGAGAATCAATAATACATTCCATTGTTCTTTGTTCAAACTGGCATTTGTTTCTAAAAAAAATAAAGTTGGGGTTTAAGGAGACCTTCTCCAGTCATGATTCAGGGACATCAAGAGTTCATTGTGGAGAAAATCCTGGACTCCAAGTTAGTGCGGGGTCAAGTACATTATTTGGTTTATTGGAAAGGCTACAGTCCTGATGAGAGACCTTGGGTGCTCGGAAAGGTTCCTCCATGCTCCTGAACTAAAGAAAGGATTCTTCAAGAAATATCCCCAGAAACCTGGATCTAGGGGTTTCTTAACACTTCTTCAAGGGGAGGTACTGTTACAAGCCGCTAGCAGTGCATCTGTGCTTTTTCACTCCAGCAGCTGGATTCCTGCATGTATCCCTGTGTTCAGCCTCAGCTGCTGTATAATTAGTAGATTGCCTCTGTTTGTCTAGCTGTCCAGCTGCATTGTATCCCCTCATCAGGAGGCTTGGTTTTCTGACTGTTCTGATTGGGATGGTCTCCTTATATATTCACTTCTTGGTCACTCCCAATCTGCTGGTGATCATTCCTGCTACATGTTAAAACCTGTCAGCCCTGTGAACTCCTGAGATTCTTAAACTGTGTCTAGATTGTTTTCCTGATTGGATCCAGCTTGCCTAGAATTCAGGTTTTGTGTGGAACTTTGACACAGGATCTTTAATTTGCTTTCATTTCATTATTTTTACCACGCTGTGCATTGTTGCATTTATATTTGGTTAAGTTGCTTATATCATCCTGTGCATTGTTGCATTTACATATCATCTGTGTTTATTATTGTACCACCCTGTGCATTGTTGCATTTCATATTCATTCAGTGTTTATCATTATATTTCCCTGTGCATTGCTGCACCTACATACAATTTGTATATTGTCTCTGTCTGAGTATTGAGCAGGGTTATCAAGGTTGTGTCCAGTGGACATCTCACTGTACTGCATTTACTCTTGCCCAGCCTCCAATAGTCGCCTTGTCCTTACTTAAGACCTAGGGGCATTTGAGTACAGGGTGGTCCTAATTCACCCTGGAAAGGTGGCTGCTAAAGGTGAAACTTAGCATTGCAGGAGGCTTAAAGACTGCTGGGCAAGGGGTAATTGTGTGAGCGTCACCTAGTACCACCTGATAACCTAGATACCTGGGTAGTCCATGTAACAGCAAGAGAAAACTCCAAGGAAAGAACTCTGTGTTCACCTACATGTTAATTGCCTGATCAGTATTGATGCATTTATGGTCTGTTTTGTAATAATATATTATGCTATTTCCTTATATGTTCTTATGTGAAAATTACTGCATACACTCACAGTATAACACAGGCATTAGTAAGATACAGGCTTCAGCAAGATTCAGTATGATATCCCGGCTGACAGGATGCTGGCTGTCAGGAACCCGACAGCAGCATCCCACCAGCCCAAGTACTGGCAGCAAGCTCAGCAAGTCCCCTCACGAGCCTCATGCGTTTGCTACACTTCTGGTCCAGGGATGTTCACCATGGATTCTATTCTCCCTCAGGTGGTGGCTTGGACCCACCACCTGAGAGGGAATACAGGGGAGCTGTTGGAATTCCAACTGCTGGCATTTTACCAGCTGTCAAGATTCTGGTGTCGGGATCCTGAACACTGGGATCTTGACAGCTGGTATATTAACTGCATCCCCTTCAGTACAGATGGATAAATCAAAATAACTGAGGTACTAATTAAGTCATCTGTGCTCAAGCATGGATATCAATAAAACCTGGACTGTTGGTGTGCCTTCAGGACCAGGGTTGGGAATGCCTGGTTTAACATATTGAAGTAATTTGGAATTTTACATTTCTTTTAGTAGAAGCCAAACAGGTGCCTAATTCAAATATGTTTGGAGTTGCGGTATGGTGATGCAGCAGGAGGTGTCTGAGTTGCATCCTAGGATGCAGCATCTGATCTGTCAACTACCATCAAGTGACTTGTGACGCCCATGGTACTGCGCAAGCCACCTGTCACAGAGGCCTGGAAATCTCCATCCTATGACGGAGATCCTTGGCTTCTTTACTTCTCCTAAATGGCAGCAATATGCCTTCCATTTCCATGAATAGATGCTGTCATCGCCCCCTTTCTGCCCCTCAGACAGCAGCAGACCATCAATCACTGACACTCTGCTGTCACTCTGCATGCTGTATCTCAGGACCCATTCATGCATGCACAGAATTGTTCCTATGTACAGTATGTGCAAAGTGCCGAACATTGTACTTTGCAATGATAGGTGCAGCTTCAACCATACCCGAATCAGGCCCAGAGTGCAGAATTGACATCTGGAAAAATATCTTCCTTTTCTTAAAATATCATCCATAATGCCCATGCCTTCTTCTCACTGGGTGAACCCAGAGAGCAAGTGTGTTAAAACCAGAAAGATGTCAGTCAATGTATCCACAGCTATATATACTGTATATACCGTATATACCGTCCATGTACCAAGTCACAGGTAGCCCTGATGGGTGTTGACTTCATAGAGATCACTCTTATATCCAGTCCCCAGTTCTGCATCCTGTTCAACCACAGTCAGTGCCCAGCTCTGCACAAACACAGCCAGTCCCCATCTCTGCCACAGCCAGTTCCCAGTTTTGCCACAACCAGTCCTCACTTCACACCACCAGTTCCAACTATGCACTACCTGTTCCAGTTTTGCCTACCCAATCCCAGCAGAGATCACCAAAGAAGAATCAGCCGTGACAGTTGAACTAAATGGCATTAGATGCTGAACTGAGTTGGTATACCAGTAGACCTACAACACAACCCGTCTTTAAAAACTTTTAAATATTTTATACTGTATCTGTGAGGCGATATATATATATATATATATATATATATATATCTTTTCTATTTTTATCTTAGAATACAATTCAACTTAACCTCATTTACAGCTTACATTAATCTTCTAACTAAAGTGACAATGACACTGCCTTCATTACATGTAATACTTTTGCAGGTTAAAACTGTGTTTTTACTGAAAAAATGCTTCGAGTGTTGTGCTTTTCTACTGACGAGCAAGTCAACAGAGTAAAAGCGTCTCATTAAACATACCTCCCAACTGTCCCGCTTTTCGCTGGACAGTCCCGTTTTTTTGGGACTGTCCCATGTCCCACCCGCGGGCAGCAGTGTCCCGTGGTGGGGGCAGTTGGGAGGCTCCTGTAGTCACTGCTCTGTGTATATTGACTAGAGAAGGAGGGACAGGGGGCATGCCAGCAGCTCACAGAGCGCTGGCCATGGCCCCAAAGTGATGAAAAATGGGGGCGTGGCTGGCGATTGGGGTACTCCTGCAAAGCCACGCACTTTTTAATATAGGCCACACCCACTTTTCATGTTTCGCCGCGCCATGGGGTTCCTCTTCATCTCCCAATGTTGGAGAGGTATGCATTAACTATATAGGAGCAGACTGAAGCTGGTGCAATAATCAAGTATTGTTTTGTGGTGTAGAAATAAATGAGCTGCCCTCTCCAACTGGACCTCTGATCTTGCGTTGAAAAATTAAATAACTGTGACTTCTCTGTATTTAGCAAGGGACACTGGGGGTAATTCCAAGTTGATCGCAGCAGGAAATTTTTTAGCAGTTGGGCAAAACCATGGGGGTAATTCCAAGTTGATCGCAGCAGGAATTCTTTTAGCAATTGGGCAAAAATATGTACACTGCAGGGGAGGCAGATATAACATGTGCAGAGAGAGTTAGATTTGGGTGTGGTGTGTTCAATCTGCAATCTAAATTGCAGTGTAAAAATAAAGCAGCCAGCATTTACCCTGCACAGAAATAAAATAACCCACCCAAATCTAACTCTCTCTGCAAATGTTATATCTGCCCCCCTGCAGTGCACATGGTTTTGCCCAACTGCTAACACATTTGCTGCTATGATCAACTTGGAATTAGGCCCCATGTGCACTGCAGGGGGGGCAGATATAACATTTGCAGAGAGAGTTAGATTTAGGTGGATTATTTTGTTTCTGTGCAGGGTAAATACTGGCTGCTTTATTTTTACACTGCAATTTAGATTGCAGATTGAACTCACCACAGGGACGTGCAGTGAGCTAAATGGCTCAGGAGGCACTGGCTAGCCTCAGAGCCAGATTTACACACAATATATGAGCCAAAGGGTGCATCTGGGCATTATACACAGATGCAGCAGTATAAATTCCTGGAAATTTGGTGAGTTTTGATCAGAGATGAGTGGAAAAGATAGGCAGGTGAGGCACTGCCTCACCTGCCATAGACTTTTTACTTCCGAGTTTTGGCTATAAAAATGATTAGAATAACGCAAAGAAGATATTTCTAACATATTATTTGTGTTTTTCATATACTTTACACAGTCAAAACTCTGGCACAAACGTTAGTATGACAGGAAAGGCTCTGCCTCACCTGCCACACCCCACCGCACGTCACTGCACCACACCCAAATCTAACTCTCTCTGCACATGTTATATCTGCCTCCCCTGCAGTGCACATGGTTTTGCCCAACTGCTAACAAGGGGGGTAATTCCAAGTTGATCGCAGCAGGATTTTTGTTAGCAATTGGGCAAAACCATGTGCACTGCAGGGGAGGCAGATATAACATGTGCAGAGAGAGTTAAATTTGGGTGTGGTGAGTTCAATCTGCAATCTAAATTGCAGTGTAAAAATAAAGCAGCCAGTACAGTACAGCCTGCACAGAAATAAAATAACCCACCCAAATCTAACTCTTTCTGCACATGTTATATCTGCCTCCCCTGCAGTGCACATGGTTTTGCCCAATTGCTATCAAAAATCCTGCTGCGATCAACTTGGAATTACCCCCAAAGTTCCTGCTGCGATCAACTCAGAATTACCCCCACTGTCACTCCACCTCAAGCACTCCAAATGGCAAGCCTCTACTGCTCCGTAAACAACACTATCTTGCTCCACAAATTACAATACAACATAGTGTAAATATATGTGCACGCAACCAACAATATATATTATTTGCAGCAAATAACAACTTTTTTAGGCCCTCATTCCGAGTTTTTCGCTCGGTAAAAATCTTCGCATAGCAGCGATTTTCCGCTTAATGCGCATGCGCAATGTCCGCACTGTGACTGCGCCAAGTAAATTTGCTATGCAGTTAGGATTTTTACTCACGGCTTTTTCATCGTTCTGGCGATCGTAATGTGATTGACAGGAAATGGGTGTTACTGGGCGGAAACAGGCCATTTTATGGGCGTGTGGGAAAAAACGCTACCGTTTCCGGAAAAAACGCAGGAGTGGCTGGAGAAACGGGGGAGTGTCTGGGCGAACGCTGGGTGTGTTTGTGACGTCAAACCAGGAACGACAAGCACTGAAATGATCGCAGATGCCGAGTAAGTCTGAAGCTACTCAGAAACTGCTACGAGGTGTGTAATCGCAATATTGCGAATACATCGTTCGCAATTTTAAGATGCTAAGATTCACTCCCAGTAGGCGGCGGCTTAGCATGAGCAAATCTGCTAAAATTCACTTGCGAGCGAACAACTCGGAATGAGGGCCTTAGAGCAGAAATATTCTAATTTCTCAATTGTTGCCATTTTGTAGCATTTATCTATATGTATCATTCTCTAAAGAGTCATGTACACTTGCTAAACAAAGACACATGGGGGAGATATAGAATTAGGGTACATATTATTATTATTATTATTATTATTATTATTTAAAACCATTTATTTATATAGCGCACACTGATTCCGCAGCGCTTTACAGAGAATATTTGGCCATTCACATCAGTCCCTGCCCCAGTGAAGCTTACAAACTGTATTCCCTATCAAATGTCCAAATTCACGCTAGGGTTAATTTTGTTGGGATCCAATTTTTGGAATGTGGGAGTAACCAGAGTGCTCAGAGGAAATCCACACAAGTACAGAGAGAATATATAAACTCCACACAGTTAGGGCCATGGTGGAAGTCGAACCCATGACCTCAGTGCTGTGCGGCGGCAGTAATTCTAACCATTACACTATCCGTACTGCCCACATATGGTGCTGTTAAAGCTGTTCCTGGTTTGGCACTTATCAAGGTAGAGCAGAAAGCAATAGACAATTACTAATCGCACATTTTTTGAGACAAATAATTAGAGATGTGAGGCGGGCACTTTTCGTGTTTTGGTTTTGAATCTGGATCCCTGCTCGTGTTTTGGATCTGGATTGGTTTTGCCAAAACCACCCTTTTTGGGTTTTGGTTTTGGATCTGGATGATTTTTGAAAAAAACACAAAAACAGCTAAAATAATATTAACCTCAATAACATTAATTTCCACTCATTTTCCAGTCTATTCTGAACAACTCACATTTCACAATATTGGCCCTCATTCCGAGTTGATCGCTAGCTGCTTTCGTCCGCAGCGCATCGAGCAGGCCAAAAAACGGCAATTCTGCGCATGCGTATGGGTGGCACTGCACATGCGCGTCGTACTTTCACAAAATCCGATGCAGTTTTACACAAGCTCTAGAGACGCTTTTCAGTCGCACTGCTGGCCGCAGAGTGATTGACAGGAAGTGGGTGTTTCTGGGTGGTAACTGACCGTTTTCGGGGAGTGTGTGAAAAAACGCAGGCGTGCCAGATAAAAACGCAGGAGTGGCTGGGAAAACGTAGGCATGGCTGGCCGAACGCAGGGCGTGTTCGTGACGTCAAAACAGGGACTAAATAGTCTGCAGTGATCGCAAGCTATGAGTAGGTCTCGAGCTACTCAGAAACTACACAATCTTCTTTTGTAGCAGCACTACGATCCTTTCGTTCACACTTCTGCTAAGCTAAGATACACTCCCAGAGGGTGGCGGCTTAGCGTTTGCACGGCTGCTAAAAGCAGCTATTGAGCGAACAACTCGGAATGAGGGCCTTTGTTTTTAGGCCAAAAAGTTGCACCGAGGTCGCTGGATGACTAAGCTAAGCGACACAAGTTTGCGGCACAAACACCTTGCCCATCAAGGAGTGGCACTGCAGTGTCAGACAGTATGGCAGTTTTAAAAACTAGGCCCCAAGAGCATGTAATGCAAAGAAAAAAAAAGAGGTGCAATGAGGTAGCTGGATGACTATGCTAAGCGACGCAAGTGTGCGGCACAAACACCTGGCCCATCTATGAGTGGCACTGCTGTGGCAGACAGGTTGGCAGTTTTAAAAACTAGGCTCCAAACAGCAAATAATGCAAAGAAAAAGATGTGCTGGAATTTGCCCAGATGTAATGCATGCACAATATTGTGGCGTTGTCCGATATCACAAATTCCAGGGAGAGTCTAAGTGGGGTAAGCCATTGTGCAATGTTGTCCCTCAGTTTCTGTAAGAGGTTGTCAGTGGTGTGCCTCTTACGAAACCGGTGATACACAGCGTAGCCTGCCTAGGAACGAGCCAGCATTTGTGAGATGCTGATACTGGTGCCGCTGCTGTTGTTGCTGCGGGAGGCAATACATCTATCCAGTGGGCTGTCACAGTCATGTAATCCTTAGGATGCTCTGCTCCACTTGTCCACATGTCCGTGGTTAAGTGGACACTGGGCACAACTGCATTTTTCAGGACGCTGAGGACACTTTTTTTTACTGTTCCTGTACAGTCCGGGAATCGCTTTCCTAGTGAAGTGGAATCTAGATATGATTTGGTATAGGGGACACACTACCTCCATGAGTTGTCTAAATCACACTGCACTATTGGCAGATACCGGACGCAAGTTTAACACCAACATAGCTGTCAAGGCCTCAGTTATCTACTTTGCAACATGATTACTGCTGTCATATTTCATCTTCCTCGCAAAGGACTGTTGGACAGTCAATTGCTTAGTTGAAGTAGTACAAGTGGTCTTCCGACTTCCCCTCTGGGATGCCGATCGACTCCCAGCAGCAACAACGGCAGTGGCAGAAACAGCAGCAGTAGGCATACCACTCAAGGATCCTCCGGAGGAATCTCGGTTAGGAGAGGACTCGTCAGTCATGCCAGTGACATGGCCTGAAGGACTACTGACGTTCCTGACTGAGGAGGAAATTGACATTGAGGCAGTTGGTGGTGTAGCTTGCAGGAGCTTGGGTACAATAGGAAGAAGGGATTTAGGTGTCAGTGGAATGCTTACACTGTTATTCAAAGTTTCTGAACTTGACAATGACATCTGATGAATGCGCTGCAGGTGACATATAAGAGAGGATGTTCCAAGGTGGTTAACATCCTTACCCCTACTTAATACGGATTGACAAAGGCAACAGATGGCTTGACATCTCCACATATGTGGAGAAATAATTCCACACCGAAGAGGTGGCATTTTTGTTATTTTGCCCAGGCATCACAATGGGCTTATTCATCCCATGGACAACAACTGTTTCCCCCTATGCATGATTTAAACAAACCATATCACCATGAGAATCCTCCTCGTCAACTTCCTCCGCAGCACCAGCAACACCCATATCCTCATCCTGGTGTACTTCAACAGTGACATCTTCAATTTGAATGTCAGAAACTGGACTGTGGGTGCTCCTTCAAGCACTTGCAGAGGGTGTACAAATGGTGGACGGAGCCACCTCTTTCTGTCCAGTGTTGGGAAGGTCAGGCATCGCACCGCTGAAACTTGGACTCTCTTTTGGGATTTGTGATACAATCTTAGAATGCACAGTTATTTGCTGTGCTTTTGCCAGTTTAACTCTTATCATTTTTCTAGTGGGAGGATGAGGGCTTCCATCGTCATGTGAAGCTGAACCACTAGTCATGAACATAGGCCAGGGCCTTAGCCGTTCCTTGCCACTCCATGTTGTAAATGGCATATTGGCAAGTTTATGTTTCTCCTCAGATGATTTATATTTCTTTTTTGGAGTCATTTTACTGAACTTTGGCTTTTGGGATTTTACTATTACATTGGGCATCGGACTTGGCAGATGACTTTGATGGCAGTTCATCATCTATGTCATGACTAGTGGCAGCAGCTTCAGCACAAAGAGAAAGTGATTCTTGATCTTTCCCTATTTTGTCCACCAAATTTTTGTTCTCCATTATTTTTCTGTTATATAACAACATGTGGAACAGGAGGGGGTACCCCTACACCACACACAGCAAACACTGTAAAAATGATTTGTATTAAATATTAATAACCCCTTTATTTGGAGTATATAATATACAGCATAGGACAGCACCACTGGACTCATACGGCAGTACCACTGGACTTATATGGCAGTACCCCTGGACTTTTTTGGCAGTACTCCTGGACTTTTATGGCAGTACCCCTGGACTTATACGGTCGTACCCCTGGACTTATACAGCAGTACCACTGGACTCATACGGCAATACCACTGAAGTGCACTTCTACGGCAGTACCACTGGACTTATACGGCAGAATCACTGGACTGGACTTATACAGCAGTACCACTGAACTTATACAGCAGTACCCCTGGACTTGTACGGCAATACCCCTGGACTTATACGGCAATACCACTGGACTTATAACAACAGTACCACTGGACTCATTTGGCAATTCCCCTGGACTTATATGTGGCAGTACCACTGGACTTATATGGCAGTACACCTGGACTTATACGGCAGTACCCCGGGACTTATACGGCAGTACCCCTGGACTTACGTGGCAATACCATTGGACTTATACGGCAGTACCCCTGGACTTATATGGCAATACCCTTGGCCTTATACGGCAGTACCACTAGACTTATACGGCAGTACCACTGGACTTATATGGCAGTACCCCATGACTTATACGGCAGTACCACTGGACTTTTATGGCAGTACTCCTGGACTTATATGGCAGTACCACTGGACTTCTATGGCAGTACCCCTGGACTTATACGGAAGTACCACTAGTACTTATATGGGAATACCCCTGGACTTATATGGCAGTACCACTGGACTTATATGGCAGTACTACTGGACTTATACAGCAGTACCCCTGGACTTATATGGTAATACCACTTGACTTATATGGCAGTACCACTGGACTTATATGGTAATACCCCTGGACTTATACGGCAGTACCATTGACTTTATATGGCAGTACCACTGGACTTATACGGCAGTACACCTGGACTTTTATGGAAGTAGCCCTGGACTTATACGGCAGTATCCCTGGACTTTTATGGCAGTACCCCATGACT
Organism: Pseudophryne corroboree; assembly: GCF_028390025.1. Lineage (NCBI taxonomy): Eukaryota > Metazoa > Chordata > Amphibia > Anura > Myobatrachidae > Pseudophryne > Pseudophryne corroboree. The sequence goes on from NC_086447.1 coordinate 285,509,136, forward strand.
TATACGGCAGTACCACTGTACTTATATGGCAGTACCACTGGACTTATATGGAAGTACTCTTTGACTTATACGGCAATACCACTGGACTTATATGGCAGTACCACTGGACTGGACTTATACGGCTGTACCACTGGACTTATACGGCAGTACCACTGGACTGGACTTATACGACAGTACCACTGGACTTATACGGCAGGACCCCTGGACTTATACGGCAGTACCAATGGACTTATATGGCAGTACCACTGGACTTATATGGCAGTACCACTGGACATGACTTATACGGCAGTACCCCTAGACTTATACGGCAGTACACCTAGACTTATATGGCAGTACCCCTGGACTTATACGAAAGTACCACTGCATTTTTGTGGCAGTACCACTGGACTGGAATATATACAGCAGTACCACTGTACTTATACAGCAGTATGTTTTAGCTATAAAGGAGGTGTTAGAAGTTTCAAAGCCCCCTCTTTTACCACAAGGAGAGGGTTTACTTTAGTAAAGAAGTAATGTAATTTTCCCTCCACCTCAGGATGAACAGTCTCTTGGAGGTAGTCTGATTTAACCTGAAAAGAAATTTCATGTTCCCAAAAGGAATTCTGTCAGCTTACCTTTTTCCAAAAAAGGTGGGAGTCACCCCGCATTTTAGACAGGGCCCTGTCATAAAAGAGAAAAGGTGTTTCTCCTTGTGCCTGAAATGGCTTCACTTAAGGAGCCGACAGACCGCAAGTGAGTGAGGTGATCTATTGATGTGGCCAATGGGACACTACTCAGGCCTACCATTGTCTGTGAGTGGTGAGTATTGCTATTGAAAAGTGGTCAGAAAAGTTGTCATTAGACATTGACACAATAGATGGAGACGAGATACTCCTAACGTTAGGTCATATCAAAGACGCTGCTGCGTACATACTAGAAACCATGAAATATATTGGTTTCTTGAGATCAAGAACCGCTACCATGGCAGTATCGGCTCGGAGGGCATTGTGGATTCGCCAGTGGATTGCTGATACAGATTCCAAAAGAAATATGGAGGCTCTTCCGTATAAAGGTGAGGCCTTGTTTGGTGATGGGATGAATGCGTTAGTCTCGGCGGCTACCGCAGCTAAGTCGACATTCTTGCCTTATGCTCCTACACCGGCAAAAAAGACACATCACTCTCACATACAGTCCTTTCGGCTCAACAAAAACAAAAAGGCCAAAGGTTCCCCCTTTTTTGCAGGTAGGGGAAGGGGAAAAGGAAAGAAATCCGCAGTGTCTCCCGGATTGCAGGAGCAGAAGTCCACCCCTGTTTCTGCCAAATCTGCAGCATAATGCTGGGGCTCAATTGCGGGAGTCCACTCGGGTGGGAGAACGTCTGAAACTTTTCAGCCAAATCTGGATTCAATCTGGCCTGGACCAATGGGTTTTTTCAAATAGTGTCCCATGGGTACAAACTAGAGTTTCAAGACATCCCCCCATGCCGATTTTTCAAATCGACCTTGCCAGCTTCTCTTCCGGGAAGAGAGGCAGTAACAACGGCAATTAAAAAATTATGTCAGGATCAGGTCATTGTCCTGGTACCCTTGGCACAGTAAGGAGAAGGTTTTTTTATTCAAGCCTCTTCGTAGTTCCGAAGCCGGACGGCTCGTTCAGACCGATTTTAAACCTGAAAAATCTGAATCTCTACCTGAAAAGGTTCAAGTTCAAGATGGAATCCCTGAGGGTAGTGATTTCCAGTCTGGAAGAGGGAGACTTCATGGTGTCAGTAGACATAAAAGATGCTTTCTTGCATGTTCCCATTTATCCTCCTCACCAAGCTTATCTGAGATTCGCAGTGCAGGATTGCCATTACCAGTTTCAGACATTGCCGTTCAGACTCTCCACGGCACCGACGGTATTCACCAAGGTGATGGCGGAGATGATGGTCCTCCTTCATTAAAAAGGAGTCAATATAATTCCTTATCTGGACGATCTCCTGATAAAAGCGAGATCCAGGGAACAGTTGGTGCAGAACATCGCACTCTCCCTGTCAATACTCCAACAACATGGTTGGATCATGAATTTTACAAAGTCGCAGTTGGAACCGACGACAAGATTGTCCTTTTTAGGGATGATTCTGGACACAGAAGTACGGAGAGTATTTCTTCCAGTGGAAAAGGCTCTGAAAATCCTGAAAATGGTCAAACAAATATTGAAACCAACAAGCATGTTGATCCATCAATGCATTCGGTTGTTGGGGAAAATGGTAGCGGCCTACGAGGCCATACAGTTTGGCCGATTTCATACCAGAGTATTCCAGTGGGACCTGTTGGACAAGTGGTCCGGATCCCACCTACACATGCACCAGAAAATAATCCTGTCCCCCAAAGCCAGGATTACGCTCCTGTGGTGATTACAAAGGTTTCACCTACTAGAGGGATGCAGGTTTGGGATTCACGACTGGGTCCTAATAACCACGGATGCAAGTCTCCGAGGCTGGGGAGCTGTCACACGTGGAAAGCTTCCAAGGAAAATGGTCAAGTCAGGAAGCCTGCCTTCACATAAACGTTCTGGAATTGAGAGCCATTTACAACGGCCTTCTACAAGCGGTACATCTTCAAGATCCCGTGCAGATCCAGTTGGACAATGTAACAGCAGTTGCGTACATAAACAGGCAATGTGGAATGAAAAGCAGAGCGGCAATGGCAGAGGTGACAAGGATTCTCCTCTGGGCAGAAATACATGTTAGAGCTCTGTCAGCAATTTTCATTCCGGGAATGGACAACTGGGAAGCAGATTTCCTCAGCAGACATGATCTCCATCCAGGAGAGTGGGGCCTCCACCAAGAAGTCTTTGCAGAGGTGACAAGACTTTGGGGAGTTCTCAAGTAGACATGATGGCATCTCGTCTAAACAAGAATCTTCAGAGATGTTGTTCCAGGTCGAGAGACCCTCAAGCAATAGCAGTGGATGCACTGGTGACCCAGTGGGTGTTTCGGTTGGTATATGTTTTCCCTCCACTTCCACTGATTCCAAAAGTTCTCAAAATAATAATAAGAAGAGTTTGAGCAATCTTCATTGCCCCAGACTGGCCAAGGAGGGCTTAGTATCCAGATCTTCGGGAGTTGCTCATAGAAGATCCTCGGCCTCTTCCTCCTCGAGAGGACCTACTACAGCAGGGACCATGTGTGTATCAAGACTTACCGCGGCTACGTTTGACGGCATGGCTGTTGAGCATCGGATCCTAGCCCGAAAGGGTATTCCCAAGGAAGTCATCCCCACTATTATTCAGGCCAGGAAAGGTGTAACGTCTAAACATTACCACCGTATTTGGAGAAAATATGTGTCTTGGTGTGAATCCAAGAAGGCTCCTACGGAAGAGTTTGAGTTGGGACGTTTTCTCCATTTTCTGCAGGCTGGTGTGGATGCGGGCCTTAGATTGGGGTCAATCAAGGTCCAGATTTCGGCCTTATCAGTTTTCTTTCAAAAACAATTGGCCTCCATTCCAGAAGTTCAGACGTTCATGAAAGGGGTTCTGCACATCCAGCCACCATTTGTGCCTCCAGTGGCACCATGGGACCTTAATGTGGTGTTGCAGTTCCTTCAATCAGATTGGTTTGAACCTCTGCAGGAGATAGAATTGAAGTTTCTCACTTGAAAAGTGGTGATGCTTTTGGCCTTGGCATCCACAAGGCGGGTGTCTGAGTTGGGGGCCTTGTCTCACAAGAGCTGTTACCTGATCTTCCATGAAGATAGGGCAGAGTTAAGAACTCATCAACAATTTCTTCCAAAGGTGGTTTCGTCCTTCCACATAAACCAACCTATTGTGGTGCCAGTAGCTACTGACACTTTCACTGAGTCACAGTCTCTAGATGTGGGTAGAGCTTTGAAGATTTATGTCGCAAGAACAACTCATTTACGGAAAACACAGGCTTGCCAGTACCGAAGTTGGTGAAGGCCCATTCTACTAGGAAAGTGAGCTCATCCTGGGCGGCTGCCCGGGGCGTCTCGGCTTTACAACTTTGCAGAGCAGCTACTTGGTCAGGGTCAAATACATTTGCTAAATTCTATAAGTTTGACACCTTGGCCGATGAGGACCTCAAGTTCGGTCAATCGGTACGGCAGGGTCATCCGCACTCTCCCGCCCGTACTGCAGCTTTGGTATAACCCCATGGTACTGAAGTGGACCCTTGCATCCTCTAGGACATATGAGAAAATAGGATTTTAATACCTACCGGTAAATCCTTTTCTCCTAGTCCGTAAAGGATGTTGGGCACCCGACCCAGTGCGTACTTTACTTGCAGTTTGTTCTTTATAGTTACACAAGTTATGTTTCATTTGTTTTCAGCATGTTGCTGTAAATGGTTCATGCCTGTTGGCGTGTGTCATGTTGAATGCCATGTTGTGCGGCATGGTTGAGGTGTGAGCTGGTATGAATCTCACCATTGGTATAAAAGTAAATCCTTTCCTCGAAATGTCTGTCTCCCTGGGCACAGTTCCTATAACTGAGATCTGGAGGAGGGGCATAGAGGGAGGAGCCAGTTCACACCCTTGAAAAGTCTTAAAGTGCCCATGGCTCCTGCGGAACCGTCTATACCCCATGGTACTGAAGTGGACTAGTTCTCTCTGAACTAGGAGAAAAGGATTTACCGGTAGGTATTAAAATCCTATTACTACTCATTTCTTTTTCATCCACTAGGGGTCACTGGAGTGCTCTTGGGATACGGACGGCTTCCGCAGGAACAAGGCACTGAATGATTAAATTTAGAACTCTCCTCCCCTCCATATCCCAGAGTACCTCAGTGTTTTTTTCCGTGCTCATAGTAGCAACAAGGCTTGTGTGGAGCTTATCCACACTACTTTTTGAATATTTGTATTTTTATTTTTTATTTTTACAACGTTTTCCACATCCCTTCCCCCCTTCCAATAGGCGTGGGTCCGGGATAGTGGAAGCTGCTACAAGCAGCTGTGGCGTGTCGGGCCTCTCTAAAAAGAGCTCCCTCACAACCATGTGCAGACAACCTGCAGGAAAGGCTGGACGGAGCTTACAGAAGAAGCCCCATCATAGCCCCTCACCACAGGCGTTCTGGTATGTTGGGGATGGGGCGGTCAGCTCACGCTGATGCCCCACTGTGTGGGAACACTGTTTCTGTGAAGTGCCGAGCCGCCCGCTGCAGCTTCTAGGACCCCGCCGCTGTGAGCGCCCTCCGCCGCTACCTAGCACCGCCGCTATGTGCTGCCTCCTGCCGCTCACAGAGCCGCGCCGGCCGCATTCACCATACATAGCCGCCGCTCCACGGCTCTATGCAGCGCGCTCCCCGGCTCCCTCTACCGCTCCCCAGCTCCCTCTACCTCAGCTCCCCGCATGTAAGCCCCGGCTCCATGTAACAGACAGCGGTACACGGAGCACGGGGGGGGGAGCACACACTGGGGGTGGGGGGGAGAAGTGTGCCCATGGGTTATTAGATAGATAGGCTATTAAGCCTTTTTTAACAGGATTATTGACTGGTTATATCTGTTTGAAAAGTTATACTCTGCACTTTTTTTATACTGTAAGCATGGGGGCATTTTAACCATGCTTCCTGTTTTCTTCCTGTTGTGATTCCAGAACGTTCCTGTACATCTCTACTCCACCGTAAGGCGCGGGGGTGTTAGTGGGAATTTGGAATCAGATTTCATATAGACTGGCATGCATTGCACTTGGCCAGATATATATATATATATATAGAGACACCTTAGTACTTTCTTTTACTGAGTCGTGCAAGTTGTCTGTTTTTGTATTTTGTGTTGTCTGTATGCATAATGAGTTAGGCACCAGCAAAAACAAAAAGGCAGTTTCACTGCCATGTCTGTAAGAGTGTGTTACCGGATGGATCTACCACATGTACAGTATGTTTTGTGGATTCAGCTACGAATACAAGTTCGGCTCCGGTTTCAAAGCCGGTTTCATCCCCGGACCCTCCATGGGCTATGCTAGCAGATGTCCTGGCTGGATTGCAATCAGAATTGGCCGCTGCTCGACAAGAGCGGGAAGCGGCAAGATCTGAGTCTAGGGTGAGACCACTAGAACTACCGGAGGGGTCTCAGCCTTACCAAAAGTCCAAGTCCACTTTGGGTAGAAGGGATACATTTAATTTGTCTTATGATTTACCAGTCTCTGCTATGTTGCATTCTGACGATTCTATGCCAGACCTCTTTGCGCAAGATGATGGTGAGGAGGTCGAAGTAGACCAGCAGTCAGATAGTGACGATTTTGACAGCCCGGGCATTGATAATCTCATCAGATCGGTGCGTCAGTCTCTGAAGTTTACAGAAACTGAGGAGCCTCTGACAAATGATGAAGTCGTCTTTACTAAACGACAGAGAACTCCAATGTGTTTTCCTGTTTCGGAATCTCTTAATAAGATGTTACTAGAAACACGAAAGAATCCGGATAAACAGTTTTCTATACCTTGCAGATTAAGGTCTAGTTACCCATTTCCAGAGTCTGTGACAGCTACATGGGAGAATCCGCCATTGGTGGATTCGTCTGTGTCTAAACTTACAAAGAAATTAACCATACCAGTTCCAACTGCTACTATGCTTAAAGACCATTCGGATCGTAAAATAGAAGCTATGCTAAAGTCCATGTATATAGCAGCAGGAGTGTTGCTTAGACCTGGGTTGGTTGGCATTTGGGTAACTAAGGCGCTAATGGTATGGATAACAGAACTCAAGTCTGCCCTACGTGAAGGCGTTACCTTACGGTGGCGAGAAGTTGTTTGGTCCTGAATTGGACAAATGGATTTCTGAGGCCACGGGAGGAAAGTCTGTTTTCTTACCATTGCCTCCAACAGTACCTAGACGGAGATACTCTGGACCTGCGTTCAAAGCCTTTAGACCTCAGTCCTTTCACGGGTGTGGCAGTGGAACAGCTACGCCTGGTAGACGAGGTTGAGGACGTGGTTTCCAACAAACCAACACCAGTCGTCAGGACGCTAAGGTCACCGACAAGCCAGTGGCATGACGGGCTCCCGGCCCATCTCGGATCTCCAATTGTGGGAGCACGCCTTCAGACGTTCCAGTTGGCGTGGCTCCAGACGTCCACAGATGGGATGATCCGCAATTTAGTGTTAAAAGGTTACAAAATAGAGTTCGACTGTCTCCCGCCACTGCGGTTTTTCAAGACAGGACTGCCTGTGTTGGACGACAAGAGGGCGGTTCTGCAAATTGCCATTCAGTCTCTGCTGGATGCAGCAGTTTTGATTCCGGTCCCTGTACACTAACAAGGTCAGGGTTATTATTCCAGTCTGTTTGTGGTACCAAAGCCGGATGGCTCGGTCAGGCCAATATTGAACTTAAAGGGTCTCAATCAGTACGTCACTTACTACAGATTCAAGATGGAATCTCTGCTGTCAGTAATTGCAGGTTTAGAGCCACAGGAATTCATGACTGCACTGGATCTCTAGGATGCGTACTTACACATTCCGATTTGGCCACCTCATCAGAGGTTCTTGCGGTTTGCAATACGGCAGAACCATTACCAGTTTCAGGCTCTACCGTTTGGCCTCTCGTCAGCACCTCGGGTATTCACCAAGGTGATGTCTGTGATGATAGCTCATCTCAGATCCCTGGGAGTGATAATAGTTCCGTACTTGGACGATTTGCTCATCAAAGCTCCGTCTCAACAGATGCTCCTCCAACATGCGTTGCTAACGTACAATGTACTGGTTCAGCACGGTTGGATTGTCAACTTCAAGAAATCACATCTGATTCCGTCTCAACGACTTCAACTCCTAAGTTTGATTCTCGATACGGTAAATCAAAGAATTTACCTACCAGAACAGAAAGTACAGGTCATTCGTCATCTGGTACAATTAGTGCTAAAGCCACGCACAGTCTCGGTACATTTGTGCATTCGCCTCTTAGGCACAATGGTGGCGGCTTTCGAAGCGCTTCAGTTCGGGAGATTTCACTCACGTCCTTTTCAACTGGATGTGCTCGCACAGTGGTCGGGCTCGCATCTGCAGATTCACCACAGGGTGAGGTTGTCGCCACGGGCCAGAGTGTCTCTACTCTGGTGGCTCAAAGTACACAATCTAACCGCAGGGAAACGGTTCGGCACCTGGAATTGGATAATTCTAACGATGGACGCGAGTCTCAGAGGTTGGGGAGCTGTAGTTCAAAATTGTCAGCTCCAGGGTCTCTGGGCGGATCACGAAAGATTGCTGTCTATAAATGTCCTGGAACTCCGGGCAATTTACAATGCGCTACGACAAGCAGTGCACATGCTTCGGTCTCAGACTGTTCAGGTGCAGTCAGACAATGCGACGGCGGTCGCATACATCAACAAATAAGGAGGAACGAGAAGCCGCATGGCAATGCGGCAAGTAGCTCGAATCCTCAATTGGGCCGAGCATCACCAAGTGTTCATTCCGGGAGTGGACAACTGGGAGGCGGATTATCTCAGCCGTCGGGATTTTCATCCAGGAGAATGGGCATTAAATCCAGAAGTGTTTCACATGTTGGTCCAGAGGTGGGGTTACCCTCAAGTGGACCTGATGGCATCTTGCCACAATCACCAAACGCCCCAGTATGTGTACAGAACGCGAGATTCAAAGGCAGTGGCGGTGGATGCTCTCACCATCGCATGGCCGTACAGCCTCGTGTATCTGTTTCCACCGTTTCCGCTGCTCCCTCTGTTGCTAAAACGGATCAAAAGAGAGTCCGTCACAGTCATACTAGTGGCGCCTCATTGGCCTCGTAGAGCTTGGTTCTCGGATCTCCGCGGACTACTCGCAGACGATCCTTGGCCGCTCCCACTACGTACGGACCTGTTACAACAGGGTCCGTTCCTTTACCCCGATTTAGCGTGGCTGCGTTTGACGGCGTGGCTGTTGAGACCGCCCTCTTAAGAAGAGAGGGCATTCCAGAATCGGTTATACCAACCATGTTACGAGCTAGGAAGCCGGTTACGGCAGCTCATTATTACAGAATTTGGTATGTCTATATAGCTTGGTGTGAAGAACGGAAGTTTCCGACATCATCTTTCAAGTTATCCCATCTTTTGTTATTTCTACAGACGGGGTTAGATGGAGGACTGCATTTATCTACACTAAAGGTGCAGGTACCTGCCTTGTCAATTTACTTTCAAAGACGATTGGCTCTATTGCCGTCGGTACACACTTTTCTGCAAGGTGTCCTCAGAGTACAGCCTCCATTCATTCCACCTACAGCGCCATGGGACTTGAATCTGGTTTTAGATTTCTTACAGTCTTCATATTTTGAACCCTTACAACAAGTGAATATTAAGTTTCTCACTTGGAAAACAATTTTTCTACTAGCCTTAGCTTCGGCAAGGTGTGTTTCAGATTTGGGTGCCTTGTCATGCAAGCCACCGTATTTGGTGTTTCATGATGACATAGCGGAACTTCAGACGAATCCCGCTTTCTTACCAAAGGTAGTGTCATCTTTTCACATCAATCAACCAATAGTAGTTCCTGTGTTGACAGGAAATTCTGGAACCTTGGATGTGGTACGCGCATTACGCGTTTATGTATCCCGAACGTCTACAGTTCGGAAGACGGATACGTTGTTTGTTCTCTATGATGCTGCCAAGATGGGTTGGCCAGCTTCTAAGCAGACTTTATCCAGATGGATTAAACTGACCATTCGTCAGGCTTACCTTCATACTAGGTTACAGCAGCCTACATCAGTAACAGCTCATTCCACACGTTCTGTGGGAACTTCGTGGGCAGCTGGTCATGGGGCTTCTACGATGCAGCTTTGCCATGCGGCTACGTGGTCATCAGTGCACACGTTTGTGCGCTTTTATAAGTTTGATACGTTTGCGGCATCAGCATCTAGCTTTGGCCGCCTAGTGTTACAGGTGCCAAACAGCTCTCCCGCCCACGGGGAAAGCTTTGGTACGTCCCAAGAGTACTCCAGTGACCCCTAGTGGATGAAAAAGAAAATAGAATTTTGGTACTTACCAGGTAAATCCTTTTCTTTGAATCCATAGGGGGCACTGGACGCCCACCCAGAGCAGTTTTACCTGGTTTGTGGTAAGTTCAGAGGATCTTATGGTAACACATTCTCACCGACAGGTTCAAAGTTTCAAGTTCTAGCGGTTATAGTGCCAACTGTTTAGTTGTCAGTCACGTTATGTGTCATCTTTATTGTTGTCCGTTATGTTATATGTAATTCTCCATTGTCAACCTCTCTATAGCTCCTGTTCGGCTCAGTAAAAAACACTGAGGTACTCTGGGATATGGAGGGGAGGAGAGTTCTAAATGTAATTATTCAGTGCCTTGTTCCTGCGGAAGCCGTCCATATCCCAAGAGTACTCCAGTGCCCCCTATGGATTCAAAGAAAAGGATTTACCTGGTAAGTACCAAAATCCTATTATCTTGCAGTCGCAGGGTAATGACCAGATTACTGATTGTAAAACACTGATTTATATGAGACTAAACATGATGCGACAATCTGGTCTTAACCCTGGAATGAGTATATAGCTAGTTTACTGTGTATTTTAAACCTTGTTTTGGACTTGTAATGACTATTTGTGAACTATGTGGGGTATATAGATATATGATTGTGTGTGTCTTTATGGAATTTCTCAGTGATTGCACATTTTATTGTATATACACTCGCCACGTGGCAACATGCAAGCCATGCAATTCTATGCACAGTGCGCGGTAAGATGCATGGTGCATCTCCATACGTCAATTGCGTAATTACGCCACCACTGAGAAACGCCCCTCTGTGTGTTGTTTGTATGTGTTATTTTTCCGACTTCGACAAATGTTATTTGGAAAAAAAAACAAACAAGCATCATGCACACAACACAGTGATTTCTCAGCCACTCTCACCCAGGTCTGATTCTGAGCTGGATGCAGTTGTACCCACCAATGCGTCTCTCGTGGCAGTTGCTTTGGTGACTTATTGCTAATGCCACTACAAAACCCTTCCCTGGTGTACATCTGTGGATCCAAATCTGCAAAGACTGAGACACTCACTCACAGAGTCTATAGGCATTGCATAATCATTGTTAGGGCAGGTTCAGGTTCTACAACAGAGCAGGCGCAGCAACAGAAATCTTGGTGCCTAGTACATTCTTATTTTGCCTCCCCCCAATCCCTGCTTGGTTGGTACAGAGTTGAAATAAGCATGGCTTATAGTAGTCCCAGTGAAGTATATGAACTCAGAAATGAATAGTCAGGGCAGCATGACAGTCATGAATACCACCATGATTACCATGTGCTGTTGTGTACACACACTGTTGTGGAATGGAAGAGGCTATAGGGACTCTGATATAGTAAAATAAATATAGATGCTTTTTTTCCACCAGCTGACATTCAAATGCCGATTAAAATGTTTATATTGTATGCCACATAGTGCCCCAGTTCATATAACACCATGCCCCCAAATCACGCTATATACCAAAACGTGCCCACAATTCACATTATATGCCGCACTGTTCCCCCAGTTCATATTATATACCACAATAGAACCCTAAATCACATTATAGAACATTTAATACTACAATGGGATCCAAAGAGTGTATATATGCCTCAGTGTGGCCCAATTCACATTATATGGCACACTGTGCCATCAAAAAATATCATAGGTCCTACTGTGTCTCCAACTTAGCTGAATAGAGCAGCTTATTTCTTACCTACTTGTTCTTTTCTATTTATCTTCTATGTTCTTCTTCTGCATTCCATGCACTCCTTTTCGTGCAGTGACTCCTAGTCACTAATGGTGAAGAGACGTTCATAATGTCCCCTAATATGCAATGCACAGCAGTATTGCAACCACTTTGCCAGAACAGCTGCAGAGGAATAGTAGCCAGGCATACAGGACTCAGTATTATCAATTCAGCTGGGTAGCTAGTGTAGAGTGGCCATCAGCTGTGCCAACCACTGTGCCACCCCCAGGGCACTGTGTAATGCCCAGCTTATGGCACAAAGGTCAATGGGAGGTAATGCTGAGCATTCAGAGATCAGCTTCGGCCACTTCCATTTTTGCTGTCACCATGGAGCTCACTTACAAAGTGAGGCAAACACGGTGCAGGGCAAGGATCTTGGATGGCAGGTTTTCATTACCAGGTGAATGGGGGACATTGTGCTGGACCTCTCATAAGCAGGGGCCTGGTACATGTGTACCCTTAGTACCCCCTTGTTACCAGACCTGCATCTGCTCCTGTATGAGCATTAGTGCATCTTTGTATTAAACAGCTTTCCGTGACATGCCTGAGACAGTCCCATAAGATGCAACATCTCTGTGCGTCTTCTTTCAGTCACCATCCTCCTGTTATTTCTCAGTCAGTATCCTTGAACACCCCTTACACTTGTGCTGCTGTTTGTTTACATCTGTGCTGCAGCTCTGTACAAACAAAATCAGGACACATGAGCAATGCCACTCATCGCATATCAATCGCTGCGTGGCTTAGCTGCATGTGTAGTGAAAAAACATGGAGCCACTTGCATGCATCAGCAGCTTTGCATCCACTTCTGAATCAGGCACCTTAGCTAGGAATACACTTGCCAATATATAAGCCGTTTAATTGATTGGCCCATATATATCGTGGGCATGTCGGTGGATGTGTACCAGCTATATGTCTGTGAATTATGTCGTTCACAGACATATCTTGTTGGCTGTGCCGCACAGCTGAAGGTCAATATATCTGCAGATATATCGGTGTATTATGCTGTGTGTATGGACAATCAGTTGAGGCCGTGCTACAGAGGCCACTAGTGACTGACATCACCACTGGACGGGCACATGTAAGTGCCCGCCTAGTTGTGACATCAGGCACAACACGTCCAGCCAATGATTGGGATATTTGTGTTAAATAATCCTATAAAAAAAAGTATATAGTATTTGACACTCAACAGAACTGTGAAATCAGTGATTAGAAAGTGCATTTACAAAATCAATGCTTTTCAGAGCATAAGTACATCTTGTATTATTTGCTTTCTATTTCCTGTAGATGTTCCAAGTACGTGTGCGGATAACCCTTTTCATTTTGTTAGGGTTCAATATTCCCTCCGAGCTGCATTCTTCTCCAGTCAATGCCTGTTTCATAGCTGGCTGCTTAGTCACAACAGATCCAACCTAAGAAATGATAAATAAAACACAGGTATATAGCATACATTTCAAATTATCTGATATATAGAAAAGAGGGTCAACATTTCTTTATGTAATCATTTTTTTATAATTTTCTAAAAAAAAAACCAACATCTATCATTTACAATATTGCACATTTCTCCATAAAATGTATATTACAAAGAGCAAAATGGACTATGCCATTACAAATGCATTAAACTATTTTAACTATAGATGATAATAAAAACAAATTCCTCAGCTGTTTAATAACCACTTTTCTTTTTCTGCATTAGCAATTACTAATGCAGGTGCTTAATTCCCCATGTGATCCCCAGCAATTAAAGTTACGACTTACCATATCATAATCATAAAAGTGTTAACATCATCTATTTTTATTCATGCTGTTTCCATGATATCAATACATTGAGGGTAATTTAATATAATAGCACCATACTGATTTATTTTATCAGAAAAACACAATGTTGTTAACACCGGTACAGTATACAAGAGAAGTGTTAATAATTAACACAGATATAAGGAAAAGATTTGTACTGACTTCAGACTTAAAAACTACTGCAACTACCCAAAAGGATTACAGTTTAAACACCCATGCTAAATATTCAGTCACTTTATTAACCTGTTTAAGCTACATAAACACTGGAGCGGAACAGATATCACTTCAGGCCAAAGTAAACAAACAAGAGGCATATTAATTGTGCTTTAGTGCACGGATACTCCTCGCAGATGACTGTAAAAGTGCTAGTATTTCAGAGCTCATTGGCAGCCATAGCTCCTGTATTTTATGAAGGGGATTGTTACGTGTTCATTTGATTTCTATTATTATTGTATTATTATAAAGTTATCTATTTATTTTTACTCTACCCACATTGTGTAAAGCTAAGTAAACACTGGAGCGATGGGCATACATTCTGACACTGAGCCCAGATTCTGTGTACACACTGGGATGACAGTATTGCGGGGGGACATGCCGGCGGAAGTGATGACACAAAGGGGTGGAACGGGGGCGTAACTGCAAATTTACATAATTGTGTCCACGCCTGCCACTACACAATTACCTGCATTGTTGGGCAAGGGGTGGGTCCCTGATGATGCAATTCCACAGATTCCACACATTTTTTTCCCCTTTTTATTAGCTCTTTCTACTTTTACACACAGAAGCACTACACAGATCACACTGATCTGTGCAGGCTTTTGCAAACACACTGAAGTCTATTTGAAACACTGAAGTCTATTTGCAAAGTATATTTTGTCCAGAGTTTGCTCCGTAGTATTAAGTACAATTCTTTGTAAATTTCCGTGTTGCATTCTTTTCTATTGCAGTACTTGTCAGTTGGTTCGATGGTGTATTGAATTGTTACAATCGTATATGCTGTTTCGGACATATTTCAGTTCAAATCCTGATTTTACTCCATTTTCGATCGGAGCCAACAGGGATGAGAGAACACACGCTGCCGCAAGAGAAGCTACTTAGAGCCAGCACCAGACACAGCAGCGGCGGCCGGCAGGATAGAGACGCGTCCCCGCATCAGCACCCCACAAACTATCAGAAGCAGAAAAGCACGAGCCGCACAACTAGAGATGAGCGGGTTCGGTTCTCCGAGATCCGAACCCCCCCGATCTTCACCTGTTTTACACGGTTCCGAGGCAGCCTCGGATCTCCCCGCCTTGCTCGGTTAACCCGAATGCGCCCGAACGTCATCATCCCGCTGTCGGATTCTCGCGAGATTCGTATTCTATATAAAGAGCCGCACGTCGCCACCTATTTCACTCGTGCATTGGATGTTGAACGGAGAGGATGTGGCTGCGTTCTCTCCCTGAAAAGCTCCGTAATCTGTGCTCAGTGTGCTGCAAATATCTGTGCTCAGTGTGCTGAAAATATCTGTGCTCAGTGTGCTGAAAATATCGACGTTCTCTGCCTGAAAACTCTCCATATATGTGCTCAGTGTGCTGCAAATATCTGTGCTCAGTGTGCTGCATTGTGGGGACTGGGGACCACCAGTATATAATTATAGTAGTACAGTACAGTAGGCCATTGCTGTATATTGCAGCTCTGTGTCATGTATACTATCTCTGTGCTGCATTATTGTGAGCAGTATATAGTAGGACAGCGCAGCATTTTTTTGACCAGCAGTATACATATAGTACAGTACAGTAGGCCATTGCTGTATCTTGCAGCTCTGTGTCAAGTATACTATCTCTGTGCTGCATTATTGTGAGCAGTATATAGTAGGACAGTGCAGCATTTTGGTGACCAGCAGTATACATGTAGTACAGTACAGTAGGCCATTGCTGTATCTTGCAGCTCTGTGCCAAGTATACTATCTCTGTGCTGCATTATTGTGAGCAGTATATAGTAGGACAGTGCAGCATTTTCTTGACCAGCAGTATACATATAGTACAGTACAGTAGGCCATTGCTGTATCTTGCAGCTCTGTGTCAAGTATACTATCTCTGTGCTGCATTATTGTGAGCAGTATATAGTAGGACAGTGCAGCATTTTGGTGACCAGCAGTATACATATAGTACAGTACAGTAGTCCATTGCTGTATCTTGCAGCTCTGTGTCAAGTATACTATCTCTGTGCTGCATTATTGTGAGCAGTATATAGTAGGACAGTGCAGCATTTTGGTGACCAGCAGTATACATATAGTACAGTACAGTAGGCCATTGCTGTATCTTGCAGCTTTGTGTCACTTCTAGTATCCTGATCAGTGCTCAATATCTGCTGCATTGTTGTGACCAGTATGTATACTGTACTGTGCGACGTATTTTATACACCTGGTGATTTTATACATCCTGTA
Source organism: Pseudophryne corroboree (assembly GCF_028390025.1). Lineage (NCBI taxonomy): Eukaryota > Metazoa > Chordata > Amphibia > Anura > Myobatrachidae > Pseudophryne > Pseudophryne corroboree. The sequence continues at coordinate 285,525,007 of NC_086447.1, forward strand.
ATCTGTACTGAGCGATGTGTGAGATACACCTGGGGATTATACACCCTGTATACTGTACTGTGCAACGTTTGTGATACACCTGGTGATTATACACCCTGTATACTGTACTGAGCGATGTGTGAGATACACCTTGGGATTAAACACCCTATATACTGTACTGTGTGATGTGTGAGATACACCTGGGGATTATACATCCTATATACTGTACTGTGTGATGTGTGAGATACACCTGGGGATTATACACCCTATATACTGTACTGTGCGATGTGTGTTATACACCTGGTGATTATAAATCCTGTAATCTGTACTGAGCGATGTGTGAGATACACCAGGGGATTGTACACCCTATATACTGTACTGTGTGATGTGTAAGATACACCTGGGGATTGTACACCCTATATACTGTACTGTGTGATGTGTGAGATACACCTGAGGATTATACACCCTATATACTGTACTGTGCAATGTGTGTGATATACCTGGTAATTAATTATACACCCTGTATACTATACTGTGTGACGTGTGTTATACACCTGGTGATTATACATCCTGTAATCTGTACTGAGCGATGTGTGAGATACACCTGGGGATTATACACCCTATATACTGTACTGTGTGATGTGTGAGATACACCTGGGGGTTATACACCCTATATTATTATTATTATTATTATTATTGTTATTATCCTTTATTTATATGGTGCCACAAGGGTTCCGCAGTGCCCAATTACAGAGTACATAAATAACCAAACAGGAAAACAGCAACTTACAGTTGATGACAGTATAGGACAAGTACAGGGTAAATAAACATAGTTACATCAGCAGATGACACTGGAATAAGTATCAGGTGGCAGAAGACTGCTGGATGTGGTACAGTTGTAGATTATTAAAGTAAGACAAAGGATAAGCACATGAGGGAAGAGTCCCTGCTCGTGAGAGTTTACAATCTAAAGGGGAGGGGTAGACAGACATGGGTGACACAGATGGGGTACATAGAGAACGTGGACCAGAGGGTTAGGATGAGATTTGGCTGGGTTTTGTGAAGAAATGGACCCCCAGAAGGCACAAGTCAATACTTAACATTGCAACATTTTACTGGGCTATGCAGGAGAAAAATAAAAATAGAGGGGGAAAAAATTGATAACTTCTACCGCTTTCAAAAAGGTCAATGGAAGCTGAAATAATGGACATCTACCTCATGGAAGCCAGATACAGTATACCAAACAGTACTTAGCAGAGTTAGGAATGAGTGCTTATGAATTACAGTAACATTTTGTCATATTTCAGAAACTGCATGGCTGGTCTCTTGCACTCTTTTGCTCTAATACACCACCTGCTTTAGGCTTTATATTCAAAAACATTATGTCTCCATAATCCCAAAAATGTCAGTGTTCTTGGAAAGTGGTTTGTTCCTTTGTAAGGGAAAGAGAACAAATGTTCTCAAACAACGGTTTCTCAATTGCTTTTTCCTCTGGGAAGGGATTGTGGATTCGCAGGAATATCTGAGCATTTCTGTAATCAGAAAGCAGCGACTTTCTACAAATGTTTACATTAGATTACGTTTGGCAAAAGAAAAAGTACAGAATCCCATTTAGGATGTCTTCACAAAATCGTAGACATAAATATGGAAATCGTCATCAAACTTAATGAAGTACACAGATGGTTTAGCTTCAACTTGATGAATAACCATGCCAGTCCTTTTTGAGCCATCTTCTATGGCATATTCCACTTGCTTGCCCACCAGGCTGTCCACAACCTCCCCTTGTTCTCTTTCAGCTGGAGGGGAATCATTTGAGTCTGGCATGATCTGAAGATCTCCTTCTTTATAATCATCTAAAAGTTGATACATATATAAGATTGGGTCCTTTTCATAGGTTATATAAAACTATGGGGTAAATTTACTAAGCTCCCGATTTTGACCGAGATGGCGTTTTTTCATCAAAGTGTCATCTCGGTAATTTACTAAGCAATAATCACGGCAGTGATGAGGGCATTCGTAATTTTTTGCAAGTCCAAGAAAAAAATTACGAATGAATACACCATCGGTCAAAACGCGGCTGTTTAAGTATGAATCTCGGTCATTTACTAAGAAGTGCAAAGCAAAAAAAAACCAAACACTGCCGTGAAAAATTACAACTCGTAAAAAAGTGCTAAAAAAAACAGACCTTTTTTTTTTTATTTGTGATTGGATAGGCATGCACGGATCCATGAGATCCGTGCATGTATATCAGTGGGAAGGGGTGGGAAAGTGCTTATTTTTTCAAAAAAAATTGCGTGGGGTCCCCCCTCCTAAGCATAACCAGCCTCGGGCTCTTTGAGCCGATCCTGGTTGCAGAAATATGGTGAAAAAATTGACAGGGGTTCCCCCATATTTAAGCAACCAGCATCGGGCTCTAAGCCTGGTCCTGGTTCCAAAAATACGGGGGACAAAAAGAGTAGGGGTCCCCCGTATTTTTAAAACCAGCACCGGGCTCCACTAGCTGGACAGATAATGCCACAGCCGGGGGTCACTTTTATATAGTGCCCTGCGGCCGTGGCATCAAAAATCCAACTAGTCACCCCTGGCCGGGGTACCCTGGGGGAGTGGGGACCCCTTCAATCAAGGGGTCCCCCCCCCAGCCACCCAAGGGCCAGGGGTGAAGCCCGAGGCTGTCCCCCCCCATCCAATGGGCTGCGGATGGGGGGGCTGATAGCCTTTGTTGTAAAAGAAAAGATATAGTTTTTAGTAGCAGTACTACAAGTCCCAGCAAGCCTCCCCCGCATGCTGGTACTTGGAGAACCACAAGTACCAGCATGCAGCGGAAAAACGGGCCCGCTGGTACCTGTAGTACTACTACTAAAAAAATACCCAAAAAAACACAAGACACACACACCGTGAAAGTATAATTTTATTACATACATACACACATACATACATACTTACCTTATGTTCCCACGCAGGTCGGTCCTCTTCTCCAGTAGAATCCAAGGGGTACCTGTTGAAGAAATTATACTCACGAGATCCAGGGGTCCAGGGTCCTCGGGGAATCCAGGTGTAATCCACGTACTTGAAAAAAATAACAAAACGGACACCCGAGCCACGCACTAAAAGGGGACCCATGTTTGCACATGGATCCCCTTTTCCCGACTGCCAGAAACCCACTCTGACTGATGTCTAAGTGGGTTTCTTCAGCCAATCAGGGAGTGCCACGTTGTAGCACTCTCCTGATCGGCTGTGTGCTCCTGTACTGAGTGACAGGCGGCACACGGCAGTGTTACAATGTAGCGCCTATGCGCTCCATTGTAACCAATGCAGGGAACTTTCTGCCCTGCGGTTGACCTAAAGTGACGTCACCGCTGAGCAGAAAGTTCCCACCATTGGTTACAATGGAGCGCATAGGCGCTACATTGTAACACTGCCGTGTGCTGCCTGTCATTCAGTACAGGAGCACACAGCCGATCAGGAGAGTGCTACAACGTGGCACTCCCTGATTGGCTGAGGAAACCCACTTAGACAGAAGTCAGAGTGGGTTTCTGGCAGTCGGGAAAAGGGGATCCATGTGCAAACATGGGTCCCCTTTTAGTTCGTGGCTCGGGTCAGCGTTTTGTTATTTTTTTCAAGTATGTGGATTACACCTGGATTCCCCGAGGACCCTGGGACCCTGGATCTCGTGAGTATAATTTCTTCAACAGGTACCCCTTGGATTCTACTGGAGAAGAGGACCGACCTGCGTGGGAACATAAGGTAAGTATGTATGTATGTGTGTATGTATGTAATAAAATTATACTTTCACGGTGTGTGTGTCTTGTGTTTTTTTGGGTATTTTTTTAGTAGTACTACTACAGGTACCAGCGGGCCCGTTTTTCCACCGCATGCTGGTACTTGTGGTTCTCCAAGTACCAGCATGCGGGGGAGGCTTGCTGGGACTTGTAGTACTGCTACTAAAAACAATATCTTTTCTTTTACAACAAAGGCTATCAGCCCCCCCATCCGCAGCCCATTGGATGGGGGGGGACAGCCTCGGGCTTCACCCCTGGCCCTTGGGTGGCTGGGGGGGGGGACCCCTTGATTGAAGGGGTCCCCACTCCCCCAGGGTACCCCGGCCAGGGGTGACTAGTTGGATTTTTGATGCCACGGCCGCAGGGCACTAGATAAAAGTGACCCCCGGCTGTGGCATTATCTGTCCAGCTAGTGGAGCCCGGTGCTGGTTTTAAAAATACGGGGGACCCCTACTCTTTTTGTCCCCCGTATTTTTGGAACCAGGACCAGGCGCAGAGCCCGATGCTGGTTGCTTAAATATGGGGGAACCCCTGTCATTTTTTTTACCATATTTCTGCAACCAGGATCGGCTCAAAGAGCCCGAGGCTGGTTATGCTTAGGAGGGGGGACCCCACGCAATTTTTTTTAAAATATTTTACAGTGTTTAATTTAAAAAAAACAAAATAAATGAACCCCAGCACGGATCACACAAATCCGGCCGAGATTCATTGTAAAAAAGTCGCCAGTGTTTTGCTAATCACTGCCGTAAAAATAGAAAAAAAACCACGAATGACATCGACATCGGAACAAAAGAAAAACCCGAATACGACAGCTTAGTAAATTAGTCGTAATCAATTCAAAAAGTTGCAATTTTACACTGTCGATGTCATTCGTGATTGAACTTTGACCTGAATCTGGAAAATACGAATCTTAGTAAATTTCCCCCTATGTGTTCATAATAGGTGCTCGTGCTAATACCATCCCTCACCACTCATCCTTGGAACAATCCTCTGTTTCAAACATATGCTCCACTGCTTTACCAATCATTGTGTCAGCCAAATGGGCATCGCTGATTCGGGATGAGGCAACTCTGTCTGGTAGAACTTCAAGAGCAGACACCCTTTCATCCTTGTGAAGCTCAAGTCCATAGACACAATCAAATCCATCATACTTTATAAGATAGTGGGAGGGATTCACTGGTGCTTGATCCAGAACTGTTCCTTTCCACTGGGTTATTGGCCCACTGCCCTCTTTCCACCCATGCTGTATTCTACAGCCTACAATATTTCGCCATGGCTGGGAGATTGGTTTACTTGGTCCCATATTGTTTCGATGTTTCTGATGAGATGTTCTTTTCTTCATCATATTTGCAGAAACACCTGCATATGCTGCATCAGCTCTTGATCGCTGAGTGGCCGCCTTTCCAAATGGAGTCTTCATTTATCAATGTATTAAAGGGCAGCAGGGCTGCCGAACTAGGGTGAAAAGTGTAGTCACTCCAAGTTTGTTGTCGTCCTTCCAGTCTACATGAAAAAGAGCCCCTTCCTTTCCACCTTTCAGAAAAACTCCGACCCTCAATTGCTCTGATCAGAAGTCACTTATCTGGGGCAGATAGGATGTGTTTCCCTCCACTCCCCCTGCAGGTGATGGCTGTGGCACAGTGCTCCCCTGCGGCCAGTTGCCCCAATCCTCCTCCTCCCTCCTTTGTCAGACTCTGTCACCATCACTGTGCGCTGCTATGGAAGAGCAGCTCCCGCCTCACTCCCCCTGAACTTCCAAGCCCTCCGCTCAGACACTCCAGCGCTCGTTCCCTTCCCTCACCCCCTCCCTCTCCACACACTGCCAGATTTGGAGCTGGCTGCTACTATACTGCAGCCTGTCACTCTGCTGCCAGGACCAGGCCTCGCCTTCCTGCCAAATACTGTTCCCTCCAGAGCTGCATACTGTATACTGTACTGTGCGACGTGTGTTATACACCTGGTGATTATACATCCTGTAATCTGTACTGAGCGATGTGTGAGATACACCTGGTAATATCTGTGCTCAGTGTGCTGCATTGTGGGGACCACCAGTATATAATTATAGCAGTACAGTACAGTAGGCCATTGCTGTATCTTGCAGCTCTGTGTCACTTCTAGTATCCTGATCAGTGCTTAATATCTGTGCTCAGTGTCAGTGCTGCATTGTGGTGACCAGTATACTACAGTACAATAGTCCAGTGCTGTTCTCGCTGCTCAGTGTCAGTTCTCCATAGTATCATCAGTGATCAGTATAATCAGTTCTCAGTATAATCAGTGCGCTGTTAGACGTGTGCCCGTTTTCCGCCATTAGTGCAGTGGGATTTAGACAATTGATGAAGTTATTGTGTCCCCAGCACAAAATCCCATCTAGATTTCATTTCACTAGGCAGGCGATAGCGAGATTTTACCAATTAATATCAGTGATTTATAATTATTGATTACAGTGATCTTGCCAAATAATTCCAGTGATTTTGTCATTTTCTTCCAGTGATTTGGACCAATAATACCATTGATTAGAATGAATAATTCCAGTGATTTTGTCATTTTCTTCCAGTGATTTGGACCAATAATACCATTGATTAGAACAAATAATTCCTGTGATATTGAGGTGTTTGTGTCGCTTAGCTTAGCCATCCACGACCACAGTGCACCTCTTTTTCTCTATTCTTTGCATCATCTGCTGTTTGGGGGCCAATTTTTTTAAGTGCCATCCTGTCTGACACTGCAGTGCCACTCCTAGATGGGCCAGGTGTTTGTGCCGCCATCTTGGTTCGCTTATCTTAGTCATCCAGAGACCTTGGTGCAAATTTTAGGACTAAAAATAGTATATTGAGGTGTGAGGTGTTCAGAATAGACTGGAAATGAGTGGGAAATGTGGTTATTGAGGTTAATAATACTATAGGATCAAAATTACCCCCAAATTCTATGATTTAAGCTGTTTTTGAGGGTTTAAAAAAAAAAACACCCGAATCCAAAACACACCCGAATCGAACAAAAAAAATTTCCGGGAGGTTTTGCCAAAATGCGTCCGAATCCAAAACACGGCCGCGGAACCGAATCCAAAACCAAAACACAAAACCCGAAAAATTTCCGGTGCACATCTCTATGCACAATGCAGGGACAGGTAGGGAAAGATTCAGTCTATCCCAGATGGGCAAATCATTGACTGCTCCTATTCTTAACAACTGCAGCAATAGAATAAGATTCTCTCAAACTCCAAACAATGCAACAAAAGAGGCTGTAACATTAGAAACTGCTTTTTATTTAAAAAAAAAAAGAGGCTAAACTCCCCAAGAATGCTGCAAAGATAAATGAGGACACATCTGCAGATAGATAGATAGATAGATAGATAGATAGATAGATAGATAGATAGATGTATATAGTGTCAATATTCATATTGTTGGTGTTTATGTACTGTGTTTTGGCTCCAGATCCCTCAAGGGTAGCCCAGGGATAACAGGGGAAGAGGAGAGGATTGATTACTAGAGTATGAGCCAGCAGCAGGTCACATGACTTAGAAGCTGCTGAAACAGCAGCAGATGGCTGAGGTGGACAGTTACGGAAAGTCTCTTCTGAGTAATGCTCCCCTATATCAGTGAAAAATTGCTTCAATTTCCCAATCCCCCGACGGCTGGGTTGGGGAACACATATTAAGATCCAGAATCCCTGAAACGGTGAGGATTTGCAAATCTGGTATTTTTAACATATGAATTAATTTCCCTTGATGGATAACCAATCATTTCTCGCCATGATCAGTGGATTCAGTTGGCAGATTGGTGGTGCCTCTATCAAGGGCACAGCTGAAACTCAAGAAAGTGTGAGGGGAAGAGCAGGCATTTTTTCTGCTACCAAAGATGGCCACAGAGCAGAGGGCAGAGTGTGAAAGGAGAGACACCAACAACTCAGACAGATGGTGACCATACAGATTAGACCCTCCATCAGGGTCCCACTGAGTGGCCAAATGGCTGGAAGTAAGCTTTTCATTAACTCATTGTGCTCTAGCCAACAGATAAATACTCATAGTGTATAGGAGAGGAGAAATACTGACTCTTATTGGGCATCAAGGAGTGTGCTATTCCCTGCAACTGATTACCAGGTCAATAGGTGACAAAGCAGTTGAAATGGTTGAATCATTCTGTTTTTTGGGTATTCAGGTTTCTTTTACTTTGACATGGTCTGCACATGTGCAATTGATAATTAAAAAAGCACAGCAACGTTTATTCTTCTTATGGCGTATAAGAGCTGCAGGTGTTCGTGCAGAGACTATGTTAAATTGTTATAGATGCGCAATCAAGAGTATTCTGACTTTTGGAATAATTTTGTGGTATGGCAACTGCACTGCCAGTGTTCGGAGTGCCTTAGCGAGTATTATAATGACCGCAAGCAAAATCATTGGCATGCGGTTGACGACTATTCAAAATCTTTATCGTATTAGGGATTTGAAGAAAGTGGGGAAGATCATATTAGATCAGAGTCATTCTTTCAGTAAGTCCTTTATTATTACCAGTTATTTATATTGCGCACACATATTCCGCAGCGCTTTACAGAGAATATTTTGGCCATTCACATCGGTCCCTGCCCCAGTGGAGCTTACAATCTATATTCCCTACCACATGTACACACTCACACATTCATACTAGGGTTAATTTTTGTTGGGATCCAATTGACCTAACAGTATATTTTTGGATTGTGGGAGGAAACCGGAGTACCCAGAGGAAACCCACGCAAGTACGGGGAGAATATACAAACTCCGCACAGGTAGAGCCATGGTGTGAATCGAACCCATGACCTCAGTGCTGTGAGGCAGTAATGCTAAGCATTACACCATCCGTACTGCCAGGCCTTTTTTAAACTTCAATCCCAAAACAGATTTAGAACACTGCTAACACGCACAGGGCATTTGAGAAAGAGGTTGTTTTTTTTTACCATCTGCGGTGCGTATGATAAATATGTGAATGTATTGTTATTTGAATGTATGACATGTTACTAAACCATGGTTGCTGTCATATTTATTGACTGCTGATGTACTAAAGACATTTCATCTGTAATCCATGTTGGCTGATGACAATAAACTTTAAACTTGAACTTAATAGCACATGCAAAAATATATCTAAATTGAAAGCCAACTTGCCTAGAGTCACCCATAGGTCCTCCAAATAGCACTACAAGAACCAGCATACTCTCCAAATGCTCGTCCCATCTGTGCCTCTCACAACTCCAATATAAAATGGAAGTTGCTTAATCAATTTAGTAATACCCTTCAGGTGCTTGAAAGGGAGGGGTTATTCTTAACAAGAAAAATACACAAAACAGATTTTATTTGTTTTTTTGCAAATACTATACATGTAACAAACATCTCAGAATTTTCTCCTATCATGTAGTGTTCAAATCTTAGTGTGCTGAGAAAACCTGTATTGTATATTTTTCTTGTAGGTTAAACCTAACAGATTACACTCAGAGAGTAAGACCCACATATTTGGGCTAAGAAGTTACTGTAGTAGAAACTAACAGCCTTCTGAGCTATAGTCAGTACAAGGAAATGTGCAAGGCTAAAAATACCTAATCTCCAGGAGAGAACTGGAGCTAGGTAACATTTTACGGTACAAGAGAGTTTAAAGTCTAGGCTATTAGTGAGGCTGTAGAATACAGGCAAAGCATTCGCCTCAATATTAAAACTGGATAGTGAAACAAATTATCCACACAGTGACTTGTAGCAAGTTCTGAACCACAACTACATAAGTTGTCAAGCTTGCCACAGTAACTAAAAGTAAATTCTAATAACTAAAACTGCGCATTGGCCTCATTATTGCAATCGTAAAGACACTCATGAGTGATTGTATTTGAACCATAGAGATAGCATTTAATGTCAAAAGTAAATATAATTTAGGTAAGTAATATGACAATATGGTGAATAGCAAGGGAAATTAAACTTTCCATTTATTAGATATTTTTTAGAAATTGTAATACTTCATCTAAAGTACTTGTATTGTAGTACTTTATCTAAACTTGTTTTAAAATAAACTGTACATCTACGATCACTTACTCTGACATGCGGGGGGACGCCCAGCACAGGGCTAGTCCACCCCGCATGTCAGACTCTAAACCCCGTACAGGTGCAAAATCATTGCATGGCGGCAATGCTTTTGCACATGGCAAGTATCATGACGGCGATGCTTTTGCACATGGCAAGTATCATGATGGCGATGCTTTTGCGCATGGCGAGTAGCATGGCGGTGATGCTTTTGCACATGGCGAGTAGCTCCATGCTAGCGCAGCTCCTGTGATGTCACGTGCGAAGCGTGACGTGTGATGTTATACAGCTGCCGCGGGTATTTTTTTAGTAGTAGTACTACAGGTACCAGCGGGCCCGTTTTTCCGCCGCATGCTGGTACTTGTGGTTCTCCAAGTACCAGCATGCGGGGGAGGCTTGCTGGGACTTGTAGTACTGCTACTAAAAACTATATCTTTTCTTTTACAACAAAGGCTATCAGCCCCCCCATCCGCAGCCCATTGGATGGGGGGGGACAGCCTCGGGCTTCACCCCTGGCCCTTGGGTGGCTGGGGGGGGGACCCCTTGATTGAAGGGGTCCCCACTCCCCCAGGGTACCCCGGCCAGGGGTGACTAGTTGGATTTTTGATGCCACGGCCGCAGGGCACTAGATAAAAGTGACCCCCGGCTGTGGCATTATCTGTCCAGCTAGTGGAGCCCGGTGCTGGTTTTAAAAATACGGGGGACCCCTACTCTTTTTGTCCCCCGTATTTTTGGAACCAGGACCAGGCGCAGAGCCCGATGCTGGTTGCTTAAATATGGGGGAACCCCTGTCATTTTTTTTACCATATTTCTGCAACCAGGATCGGCTCAAAGAGCCCGAGGCTGGTTATGCTTAGGAGGGGGGACCCCACGCAATTTTTTTTTAAATATTTTACAGTGTTTAATTTAAAAAAAACAAAATAAATGAACCCCAGCACGGATCACACAAATCCGGCCGAGATTCATTGTAAAAAAGTCGCCAGTGTTTTGCTAATCACTGCCGTAAAAATAGAAAAAAAACCACGAATGACATCGACATCGGAACAAAAGAAAAACCCGAATACGACAGCTTAGTAAATTAGTCGTAATCAATTCAAAAAGTTGCAATTTTACACTGTCGATGTCATTCGTGATTGAACTTTGACCTGAATCTGGAAAATACGAATCTTAGTAAATTTCCCCCTATGTGTTCATAATAGGTGCTCGTGCTAATACCATCCCTCACCACTAATCCTTGGAACAATCCTCTGTTTCAAACATATGCTCCACTGCTTTACCAATCATTGTGTCAGCCAAATGGGCATCGCTGATTCGGGATGAGGCAACTCTGTCTGGTAGAACTTCAAGAGCAGACACCCTTTCATCCTTGTGAAGCTCAAGTCCATAGACACAATCAAATCCATCATACTTTATAAGATAGTGGGAGGGATTCACTGGTGCTTGATCCAGAACTGTTCCTTTCCACTGGGTTATTGGCCCACTGCCCTCTTTCCACCCATGCTGTATTCTACAGCCTACAATATTTCGCCATGGCTGGGAGATTGGTTTACTTGGTCCCATATTGTTTCGATGTTTCTGATGAGATGTTCTTTTCTTCATCATATTTGCAGAAACACCTGCATATGCTGCATCAGCTCTTGATCGCTGAGTGGCCGCCTTTCCAAATGGAGTCTTCATTTATCAATGTATTAAAGGGCAGCAGGGCTGCCGAACTAGGGTGAAAAGTGTAGTCACTCCAAGTTTGTTGTCGTCCTTCCAGTCTACATGAAAAAGAGCCCCTTCCTTTCCACCTTTCAGAAAAACTCCGACCCTCAATTGCTCTGATCAGAAGTCACTTATCTGGGGCAGATAGGATGTGTTTCCCTCCACTCCCCCTGCAGGTGATGGCTGTGGCACAGTGCTCCCCTGCGGCCAGTTGCCCCAATCCTCCTCCTCCCTCCTTTGTCAGACTCTGTCACCATCACTGTGCGCTGCTATGGAAGAGCAGCTCCCGCCTCACTCCCCCTGAACTTCCAAGCCCTCCGCTCAGACACTCCAGCGCTCGTTCCCTTCCCTCACCCCCTCCCTCTCCACACACTGCCAGATTTGGAGCTGGCTGCTACTATACTGCAGCCTGTCACTCTGCTGCCAGGACCAGGCCTCACCTTCCTGCCAAATACTGTTCCCTCCAGAGCTGCATACTGTATACTGTACTGTGCGACGTGTGTTATACACCTGGTGATTATACATCCTGTAATCTGTACTGAGCGATGTGTGAGATACACCTGGTAATATCTGTGCTCAGTGTGCTGCATTGTGGGGACCACCAGTATATAATTATAGCAGTACAGTACAGTAGGCCATTGCTGTATCTTGCAGCTCTGTGTCACTTCTAGTATCCTGATCAGTGCTTAATATCTGTGCTCAGTGTCAGTGCTGCATTGTGGTGACCAGTATACTACAGTACAATAGTCCAGTGCTGTTCTCGCTGCTCAGTGTCAGTTCTCCATAGTATCATCAGTGATCAGTATAATCAGTTCTCAGTATAATCAGTGCGCTGTTAGACGTGTGCCCGTTTTCCGCCATTAGTGCAGTGGGATTTAGACAATTGATGAAGTTATTGTGTCCCCAGCACAAAATCCCATCTAGATTTCATTTCACTAGGCAGGCGATAGCGAGATTTTACCAATTAATATCAGTGATTTATAATTATTGATTACAGTGATCTTGCCAAATATTTCCAGTGATTTTGTCATTTTCTTCCAGTGATTTGGACCAATAATACCATTGATTAGAATGAATAATTCCAGTGATTTTGTCATTTTCTTCCAGTGATTTGGACCAATAATACCATTGATTAGAACAAATAATTCCTGTGATATTGAGGTGTTTGTGTCGCTTAGCTTAGCCATCCACGACCACAGTGCACCTCTTTTTCTCTATTCTTTGCATCATCTGCTGTTTGGGGGCCAATTTTTTTAAGTGCCATCCTGTCTGACACTGCAGTGCCACTCCTAGATGGGCCAGGTGTTTGTGCCGCCATCTTGGTTCGCTTATCTTAGTCATCCAGAGACCTTGGTGCAAATTTTAGGACTAAAAATAGTATATTGAGGTGTGAGGTGTTCAGAATAGACTGGAAATGAGTGGGAAATGTGGTTATTGAGGTTAATAATACTATAGGATCAAAATTACCCCCAAATTCTATGATTTAAGCTGTTTTTGAGGGTTTAAAAAAAAAAAAACACCCGAATCCAAAACACACCCGAATCGAACAAAAAAAATTTCCGGGAGGTTTTGCCAAAATGCGTCCGAATCCAAAACACGGCCGCGGAACCGAATCCAAAACCAAAACACAAAACCCGAAAAATTTCCGGTGCACATCTCTATGCACAATGCAGGGACAGGTAGGGAAAGATTCAGTCTATCCCAGATGGGCAAATCATTGACTGCTCCTATTCTTAACAACTGCAGCAATAGAATAAGATTCTCTCAAACTCCAAACAATGCAACAAAAGAGGCTGTAACATTAGAAACTGCTTTTTATTTAAAAAAAAAAAGAGGCTAAACTCCCCAAGAATGCTGCAAAGATAAATGAGGACACATCTGCAGATAGATAGATAGATAGATAGATAGATAGATAGATAGATAGATAGATAGATGTATATAGTGTCAATATTCATATTGTTGGTGTTTATGTACTGTGTTTTGGCTCCAGATCCCTCAAGGGTAGCCCAGGGATAACAGGGGAAGAGGAGAGGATTGATTACTAGAGTATGAGCCAGCAGCAGGTCACATGACTTAGAAGCTGCTGAAACAGCAGCAGATGGCTGAGGTGGACAGTTACGGAAAGTCTCTTCTGAGTAATGCTCCCCTATATCAGTGAAAAATTGCTTCAATTTCCCAATCCCCCGACGGCTGGGTTGGGGAACACATATTAAGATCCAGAATCCCTGAAACGGTGAGGATTTGCAAATCTGGTATTTTTAACATATGAATTAATTTCCCTTGATGGATAACCAATCATTTCTCGCCATGATCAGTGGATTCAGTTGGCAGATTGGTGGTGCCTCTATCAAGGGCACAGCTGAAACTCAAGAAAGTGTGAGGGGAAGAGCAGGCATTTTTTCTGCTACCAAAGATGGCCACAGAGCAGAGGGCAGAGTGTGAAAGGAGAGACACCAACAACTCAGACAGATGGTGACCATACAGATTAGACCCTCCATCAGGGTCCCACTGAGTGGCCAAATGGCTGGAAGTAAGCTTTTCATTAACTCATTGTGCTCTAGCCAACAGATAAATACTCATAGTGTATAGGAGAGGAGAAATACTGACTCTTATTGGGCATCAAGGAGTGTGCTATTCCCTGCAACTGATTACCAGGTCAATAGGTGACAAAGCAGTTGAAATGGTTGAATCATTCTGTTTTTTGGGTATTCAGGTTTCTTTTACTTTGACATGGTCTGCACATGTGCAATTGATAATTAAAAAAGCACAGCAACGTTTATTCTTCTTATGGCGTATAAGAGCTGCAGGTGTTCGTGCAGAGACTATGTTAAATTGTTATAGATGCGCAATCAAGAGTATTCTGACTTTTGGAATAATTTTGTGGTATGGCAACTGCACTGCCAGTGTTCGGAGTGCCTTAGCGAGTATTATAATGACCGCAAGCAAAATCATTGGCATGCGGTTGACGACTATTCAAAATCTTTATCGTATTAGGGATTTGAAGAAAGTGGGGAAGATCATATTAGATCAGAGTCATTCTTTCAGTAAGTCCTTTATTATTACCAGTTATTTATATTGCGCACACATATTCCGCAGCGCTTTACAGAGAATATTTTGGCCATTCACATCGGTCCCTGCCCCAGTGGAGCTTACAATCTATATTCCCTACCACATGTACACACTCACACATTCATACTAGGGTTAATTTTTGTTGGGATCCAATTGACCTAACAGTATATTTTTGGATTGTGGGAGGAAACCGGAGTACCCAGAGGAAACCCACGCAAGTACGGGGAGAATATACAAACTCCGCACAGGTAGAGCCATGGTGTGAATCGAACCCATGACCTCAGTGCTGTGAGGCAGTAATGCTAAGCATTACACCATCCGTACTGCCAGGCCTTTGTTAAACTTCAATCCCAAAACAGATTTAGAACACTGCTAACACGCACAGGGCATTTGAGAAAGAGGTTGTTTTTTTTTACCATCTGCGGTGCGTATGATAAATATGTGAATGTATTGTTATTTGAATGTATGACATGTTACTAAACCATGGTTGCTGTCATATTTATTGACTGCTGATGTACTAAAGACATTTCATCTGTAATCCATGTTGGCTGATGACAATAAACTTTAAACTTGAACTTAATAGCACATGCAAAAATATATCTAAATTGAAAGCCAACTTGCCTAGAGTCACCCATAGGTCCTCCAAATAGCACTACAAGAACCAGCATACTCTCCAAATGCTCGTCCCATCTGTGCCTCTCACAACTCCAATATAAAATGGAAGTTGCTTAATCAATTTAGTAATACCCTTCAGGTGCTTGAAAGGGAGGGGTTATTCTTAACAAGAAAAATACACAAAACAGATTTTATTTGTTTTTTTGCAAATACTATACATGTAACAAACATCTCAGAATTTTCTCCTATCATGTAGTGTTCAAATCTTAGTGTGCTGAGAAAACCTGTATTGTATATTTTTCTTGTAGGTTAAACCTAACAGATTACACTCAGAGAGTAAGACCCACATATTTGGGCTAAGAAGTTACTGTAGTAGAAACTAACAGCCTTCTGAGCTATAGTCAGTACAAGGAAATGTGCAAGGCTAAAAATACCTAATCTCCAGGAGAGAACTGGAGCTAGGTAACATTTTACGGTACAAGAGAGTTTAAAGTCTAGGCTATTAGTGAGGCTGTAGAATACAGGCAAAGCATTCGCCTCAATATTAAAACTGGATAGTGAAACAAATTATCCACACAGTGACTTGTAGCAAGTTCTGAACCACAACTACATAAGTTGTCAAGCTTGCCACAGTAACTAAAAGTAAATTCTAATAACTAAAACTGCGCATTGGCCTCATTATTGCAATCGTAAAG
Organism: Pseudophryne corroboree; assembly: GCF_028390025.1. Classification (NCBI taxonomy): domain Eukaryota; kingdom Metazoa; phylum Chordata; class Amphibia; order Anura; family Myobatrachidae; genus Pseudophryne; species Pseudophryne corroboree. Next base: position 285,540,879 of record NC_086447.1, read on the forward strand.
ACACTCATGAGTGATTGTATTTGAACCATAGAGATAGCATTTAATGTCAAAAGTAAATATAATTTAGGTAAGTAATATGACAATATGGTGAATAGCAAGGGAAATTAAACTTTCCATTTATTAGATATGTTTTAGAAATTGTAATACTTCATCTAAAGTACTTGTATTGTAGTACTTTATCTAAACTTGTTTTAAAATAAACTGTACATCTACGATCACTTACTCTGACATGCGGGGGGACGCCCAGCACAGGGCTAGTCCACCCCGCATGTCAGACTCTAAACCCCGTACAGGTGCAAAATCATTGCATGGCGGCAATGCTTTTGCACATGGCAAGTATCATGACGGCGATGCTTTTGCACATGGCAAGTATCATGATGGCGATGCTTTTGTGCATGGCGAGTAGCATGGCGGTGATGCTTTTGCACATGGCGAGTAGCTCCATGCTAGCGCAGCTCCTGTGATGTCACGTGCGAAGCGTGACGTGTGATGTTATACAGCTGCCGCGGCCCGCCCCCCAATGGTCTGGACATGCCTGCGTTGTCTGGACCACGTCCCACCAACGGCGTTGTAACACCATTGGCATGCCCCCTCACGCCCTGCAACTGCCTCTGCCTGTCAATCAGACAGAGGCGCTCGCAGCCCAGAGATGCTTTTAGCATCTCACTGGGCTCCTGGGGTGCACATGCGCAGTGTGACTGCTGCACATGCGCACTCCACAAAATTATTCAGACTGAGATCACTGCAACTGCAGCGATCCAGTCTGAATTAGCACCAATGTTCTGTTGTACTCTGCTGAAGGGACTTTGCACACCCATGAGTGCTAAATGTGTATTTATATACCTGTAACACCTCTATGCATCTGTGTTCTCTCTTTCCCACACAGTGAGAGCCTCACTTCCTTCTGCACTTGCTGGTCTCAGAATGTGCCAATTTTTATTTTAAATATAGTTATTTCTTCCAGTGGTGTATTCCAAAAAGGTTTAGCATCGCAGCACATATACAGTTTCTAGTAACAAACAATGACAGTATACTGTAGCTGCTTTCGAAACAAAGCAAGGTACAGTAAAGGTGCTCATACACCTAAAGATTTACCTTACAATCTGGCTGGTAATGGATGGGAGCAAATGACAGCTGACCATTTGCTTCCATCCATGTCATTTGCTCTCATCCATTACCAGATTTTCGTTCCAACCAGTCAGTTTGGAAGATAAATCTTTAGGTGTATGGGCACTTTAAGTGTTGCAGAGTTTGAACGTGTCGAAATACCCATTGGCCATATCTAATTATGCTGACAAAAATTGCTATAAAGCAATTTCAAATTATCAACGAAAAATTTAACAAAATGTCACAAACCTCTAGCATCTAAGGGTTGAAGGTGGCAAACATAGGGGCTGATTCAGACCTGATCGCTGCTGTGCGTTTTCGCATAGCAGCGATCAGGTTTGAACTGCGCATGCGCCAGCACCGCAGTGCACCAGCGCATGCCAGGCAGCCGATAGCTGTCTCATCCCTGCGATCGCCTCTGCCTGATTGACAGGCAGAGGCGTTCACTGGACAGGAGGGGGCGGGCCGGTGGCTTTTGGCCGCCGTTTTAAAGGCGTAGTTCGGGCAATGCAGACATGCCCGGACTGCATCGGGGGTGGGCCACGGTGGCTGCACAACATCACACTCAGCCGCTGCGACCAGCACAGTGATGAGTAGCTCCCTGCCAGCGATGCTTATGTACTTGTGTGACGGGGTAGGGCCTGACATGCGGGGTGGACTAGCCTCGTGCTGGGCGTCCCTCCGCATGTCTGAGTATCTAATCGTACGATCAACTCTGAATTAAGCCCATAGATAGCAGTGTCTGTATTGGAGTATTGTTATAAGGCATCTTGAATTATTTTAACATGTTTGAGAACTTATCAAAAAGACAATGTAGAAGTAAATCATGTGACTCAATTCAAAGGTCTTCTGATCTACCCAGCACTTTATACTAAGATAGAATACATTAAGAAAATGTGATTGTGAGATGGTACATGCCCAAATAATAGTGTACTCATAAACTTTCTTTTGAAAATATTATGTATTTTTTTATCATTATACAAGTTGAGCATCCCATATCCAAATATTCCGAAATACGGAATATTCCGAAATAAGGACTTTTTTGAGTGAGACTGAGATAGTGAAACCTTTGTTTTTTGATGGCTCAATGTACACAAACTTTGTTTAATACTCAAAGTTATTAAAAATATTGTATTAAATGACCTTCAGGCTGTGTGTATAAGGTGTATATGAAACATAAATGAATTGTGGGAATGTACACACACTTTGTTTAATGCACAAAGTTATAAAAAAATATTGGCTAAAATTACCTTCAGGCTGTGTGTATAAGGTGTATATGTGACATAAATGCATTCTGTGCTTAGATTTAGGTCCCATCACCATGATATCTCATTATGATATGCAATTATTCCAAAATACGGAAAAATCCCATGTCCAAAATTCCTCTGGTCCCAAGCATTTTGGATAAGGGTACTCAACCTGTATAATTAGATTTTTTGTTTGTATTGAAGAACAACTGATGTTTTCAGACAGAAAATTTGAATACCTAATAAGTCTTGGAATGTGACAATTTATTCATTGTCTCACATATAGTTACCAGTGCTCATGTAGCCATGGAGCCAGCTATTTGAGGTACTGTAGCCTTCAGTGGACATTTTCATAGTTTTTCTCTAAAATCATGAATTTCTGGGGCACCTGGGCTGATCACTAAGTGACATACTTAGTACATACGTCCAAGAATTATACCAGTCAAGGGTCAGGAAGCAAGTGGAGAAAATCATGGCAGATATGCAGCACCCAGGTCACAAACTGTTTGAACCGCTTCCATTCCCGCAAAATTGACCAGATTTATTAAAAGCTTCTTCCCACTAGCTGTCCACTAGCTGAACAATATATAAAAAGTCTAACATGTATAATATGTCTAATATGTTGAGTCTATCGTACAGTTGCTATGCAGAGCCGGCCCTAACCAATATGATGCCCTAGGCAAGATTTTGGCTGGTGCCCCCTAGCCTCTGACCCTGCACCCCTTTCCCAGCACTATCACCCCCCACCCATAGCAGTCCTTTTTTTCCCTTCTATCCCCTGTAAGTTAAATAAGAACAGTGCACAGCCCAAAAAGGTATGTGTTTTTGCTGGCAAGGGGCATGGCCACACAATAGTACCCCCAATTCAAATTATGCGTCACAGTAGTGCAACTTTATTCACAATTTATCGTACCATAGTGTCCCTTATTCACATTACATCACACAGTAGTACCACTTTACCTTATATACGTTACTCCCCACAGTAGTGTCCCTCATTCACATAACATCATACCGAATAGCTCCTTATTCACATTATACCACACCATATTGCTCTTTATTCTCATTACACCACACCATATTGCTCCTTATTCACATTACACCACACCATATTGCTCTTTATTCACATTAGACCACACAGTAGTGCCCTTTCTATACGTTACGGCACACAGTAGAGCAGCTTATACACATATATGCCACACATTGGTAATGCATTTATACACATAATACCACACAGTAATGCCCCTTACACATATGACACATATTATTAATGTCCTTATAAACATAATGCGCCTTACACATTATGTCAACCCTTATTAATGCCCTTATACACATGATTTCCCTTACACATATGCTGCACATTGTTAATCCCCTTTTACACATAATGACACACATAATGTCCCTTACAAATATGCCACACATTATTAGTGCCCTTATACACATAATGACACACATAGTGCCCCTTACACATGTTACACATTATTAATGCCCTTATACACATAATGACACACATAGTTCCTGGCGTGAGTCAACTGGCAGCTCTGCTAACGTCGGGTGCCTAATTTTTAGGAAAATGCATCCTATTTTCATTGCTATGTGACTAGGATGCACAAGCGGCTTCTGCTGATTAAAATTATATGCGGCAAGCCTATATACTGTGTGCGACTGTGGCTGTATCTGCATACGAAATGCTACGCACAAAATATAGGCATGCCGCATATCATTTTAATCAGCAGAAGCTGCTTGTGCCCCTAGGCATACCAGATGCCCTAGGCAATTGCCTAGTTTGCCTATGCCTAGGGCCGGCTCTGTTGCTATGTGCAGTATGAACTCATATGTGTAATGTTTGTAATGTATGCTACGTTTTCCCCCTTCATATGCTATGTATTCCCCCTTCATGTTGCTGCTTGGTGATGCATTGTACCGCAAAAAATTTCTAGTGTACATGAGTACACCTGGCCAATAAAACTGATTCTGATACATTATCACTGGCTAGTACTGTACATGAAGAGGAACTCACAAGTTTCTAAATTGGTCTCTAGTTAGCCTATTAGAATCCAATGGTGTTTGTTATCAAATGACAGTAGATTTGTCAATGTGCACCAGATATACAGCACTGCTGGCTACACTGGATTACACAAGACTCATAAACCTCCTAATGATAATGTGTGGACCCTTATTCAAAAAGTAAAGCATTCAATACCTTTAATACCCAGAAATAATGACACGGAGACTTGAATTTGGCAGAAAATTGTTAGCTATTTATTGTACCCTAACCATTAGAAAAAACCTGTAAAGTAAAATTTTAGTTAACATGCCGATTCAGCCGGCATATGGTGGCAGAAAAAAGAACGGCTATATTCCCCTGACGATAACCTCAAAAAACATTAAAACCCAAACGATCCTAATTTACCACAAACCATACATAGGTAATAGGTGCCCGACTCAGACCTCCACGCTGACTGCCCACCCTGATGGGTGATGACGCTGCCCCCTGATGGGTGATCTAGCGGCCTTAAAAGTCAATGGAGGTGAGTGCACCTAAACCACACCAATACTGTAAACAACTGTAACTAACAAGTCAAACTACAACCTGCCGTTCTTTTCCGCCAACAGCGAAAGACTCTTCCCCAGAGTCTTTGCACCGCCACCATACCCTCAACCTAACTCCTGCAACACCAGAAACAGATCCTCCAGGAAAAACAACATCCCCTCCTTGGACAGATGCACACCATCAGGCCGAAAAAGGTGACTGGCACGAAACCGAATCCTAGGGTGGCGAACCACTTTCCCTCCGTAAGCCAACACCCACTTTGCCACCGCCGCATTCACCTTTTGCCTGGCCTCATCAATCGGGCGACCGTCCACCACTCCTTGCAAACGTAACCTTGGCACCATCATAGAGATCACCAAAACACAATTGGGCAACGCTGCGGCCACACTGGCCAGATCCTCCATCATGGCCCATCGCTGCTCCAAAGATGTCCTCTTCCCCAGATCGTTGCCACCCAAATGGACAACCAGCACCCTACGGACTCCATGCTCGCTGACCTGACTGACCAATCTACTCTTCAGATCTTGCCACATCATCCCTCGCCAACCAAGCCAACGAACGCCATGAGCCCAAGGAAAAAACTGCGCCCCCTCCGAGGCCAAAAACCTGGCTGCCCAGTAAACATAAGAGTGGCCAACTACCCAGATTGCCAAATCATCGTCTACCCAACCTGAAGAAATGGAAAGGAGTAAAAATCGGTTAATAAGTATCCTAACAGGAGCTTATTGAATGCATTAACCTGAAGGATCTGCCAAAAGAAAAAAGGGGGTTTTCGTGTCTTGCATAAGTCACGGCCTAGCCAATCTAAACAAGCTTCCAGCCAATTGAAGCATAACATAAAGATACAACGGGAAAGATCAAAGTAAAATAAGGAAAATAAAAAGGGGGGGGGGTTAAAATGGTAAAAACATGTAAGAACTCAGCTGGAAGTGAAAGCGTAAAAACCTGCTGAGGGACTTTGAGTTGTACTGATCAGCCGAATTGTAGATTGAAATTCAGTCCGTCAAGTCAGGCAGAAAATCGCAAAAGAACTCCAGACCCCCGCTGCCAGCAGCGGCGAGTAGCTAATCCTTAAGTAGGATGAACAGGGGTCTCCCCAGACACAACTGCACAAGGACGTACTTAACCTTACAACATGAACTTATACAACGTCTAATAAAATTGAACTGTTAAACAAACTAAAGACTCATGAAACTGGGCGAATATAACGTCTGTAACTTGATGACTTCCATCGCTCCACTGCCTGAATCTCCGCAACGGAAAAACCCGCCGACGCAGCCGACGTCGCCGCCCCGATTCGGAAAGAATGCGTACCGAAAGCAGCGGGTGAAAGGCCCAAGCTTGCCAGACAGCGACTCAGCATCCAACGAAACTGATATTTCGTCAAAGGTAAACCGTCATAATGCAGCAGCCACGACCCCTGCACACCGGGCCGAACCGCTGCATATTTCGATGCCAATCTCACCGGGCAAATGCTCCCCTCCAGAGACGGTACCAAAGTGACCCATCGCCCTCTACCCACTTGGTCCGTCTTAGAGCGACTCAATCTGCACAGCAAGGACCTCTCACCCACCACCACGTCATCCAGAAGCATGCGCGAGTCTGCCCGCTTAGATGGCTCTACCAGCTCCGAGACCCGAAAGGCTCCGTGGTAAGCCATGGAGAACGCCAACTGGAACAAAAGCGATTCAAAAATTGACGACGCAATACTGCCTACCGCATCGATGACAGCCGGTAGCAAGGCCGCATCGATGGGGCGTCGCCTATCAGGCGGCGTAGGAGCCACGCGCGCCCACCCTTTCATCGCCTTTACCAGAAGCCCGCTCTTTGTCACGTCAGGGACACCCTTGATTTTATTAAAAAATTAAATCACTGCTAAGTACCGGGACACCACCGCTCTGGACATACCCGTGACAAAAAGCTGCCAAATCAAAGAAAGCATCATCCGATGCCCGCTCTTACCTTCTTGACTACGTCCTCGGACAAACTCGTACCACTCGCTCCAAGCTTGACCGTAAGCCTTGAGCGTGTTTGGAGCCTCCAATCCGGTCCGATCACCTGCCAGACATAACCGGGACATTGAAACCCCCGCTCGTCGGCCTCGGGTGCCAACAAACGAAATCTCTCCCACTGACCGCGGGACAACACGTCGGCAATTCCGTTCTCAAGCCCTGTCACATACTGCGCGCGGAACCATACATTCTTATGCAAGCATGTCAGCAGCAATCGCCCAAGCACCCTCAGAACCACCAGCGACTTCGCCCTCTGGTTATTTATCGCATGCACCACGCCCAGATTGTCGCATCTAAACAAAATGCTGCGATGAGCCAGACGATCGCCCCAAACCTCCAGCGCTACCATTAAGGGGAAAATCTCCAGCACCAAAAGGTCCTTAGTGAAACCTTCGCGATGCCAATTCTCAGGCCACGAGGCCACGCCCCAAGATCCCTCCAGGTAGCAACCGAACCCAGAGGAACCCGCCGCGTCAGTAAACAGCTGTAACCTAGCATTGTCGATCGTTGGGGCCAGCCAGATACGCACCCCATTAAAGTCCTCCAGGAATGAGGCCCAGACGGCCAAATCCCTCTTAATCTCGGAGGACAAACGAATGAAATGATGCGGCCTTTCACATCCCGCCGTCGCCCTCTCCAGTTTTTGGCAGAAAACCCTGCCCATCGGGATCACCCGGCAAGCAAAAACTGGTACACCAACGTTGGTACACCACCGAGCAGTGTGCCGGCGGTATCGCGTCGTTGACCGATGACCCTGACGGGTAAGAAAGATGTTGAATGAGCCGAAAGGCACCCGGAGTCTTCTTGGGGACTACCCCCACTGGGGAAATGACCAAGTCATGCACTGGGGGCGAGCTAAACAGGCCCTCCATCCTACCCATTCGCACCTCTTTATCGACTTTCTCGCGCAAAACAGACGCCAAGGCACGCGCGGACTGAAGATTCCGGAGAGCCTTGACCGATACTTCGCCCGCAACTGGCAAGTGGAAACCAAACTTAAAACCCTGAAACAAAAACTGAGCGTCCGTACTATTCGGATACCAATCCAACCATTTGGACATGGCATCCAAATTAATTGGCGTTGGGGCCCTGTGGAGCGATCCCGCTCGCGCCAGGTCTTGCGTAGCTTTGCTTTCCCCTCGCGCCTTGCCGATTTCCTTTAAAACAGTTGGAGGCCGGGTGGAAGCCGCCACATTGCAAGCACGAATGTCGAAACCGACACTGCTTGCCGAAGGAACAGGTCGCATTATTAAATGCGAAGCACTTCCCCCTCGCGGCGGCCTGCCCACCCCCGCGGATAGCCAACCTACCTTTCCTACCCGGTCCGCCTTCCGCGCTACTCCCCTTAGCAGACGACCCTGCGCGTTGCCCGTCCGCCCCTGGATTCCGGGGTTCCTTTATGGGTTGAGAAGCCCGGTTGACCTGGAGCCAGACCTCCACGTCCTTGCACCCAAAGTCAATCATCTGTAAGCAGTCCTGCTTCTCTCGGAACTTCTCATCATACGTCCACCATTCTATTCCTGACGATGTGCGCTGCATATCGTGTATCAAGTGCAGGTATCGTATGACGTTCATATGTTCCTCAGGCCTATCTTCCAGAGACGCAAAAACCGGCCAGCCAGTTGTCGAAAGTATGGAAAGCTTCAGCTCCGATGCCTTTCTTAGCTGTCGCTGCCTTATACACCTTCTTCGCGTCCTTAGTCAGCACGAACATATCCACGTAATCGCCTCTGCAGATCTTCCTACGGCGGCTATCCCGCAACCCCCTCAAAACTGCCATATAATCACAGTGGACTACCCCAGGCAAATCGCGGTGCTTCTTGGCCCTGCGAGCGTCCTCGCTAAGCCGCTTGCGTCTCTTCCGCCTCTCCTGCTGCCCCGCCGCCCTCTTAGCGTACTTAGTCGCATGCTTTTTTGCCCTAGTCGTGCTACTGACATCGGACGCTTGCGATGACAGGGATGAAGAAGAGGAGGAACTGAGAGAACTGGAGCGCGTGCTGGAGCCCGACGCCGACTGGTCAACCTCACCTGACGCTGTCGACCATTCGGACTGGGAGTCCTCCAGTGTGGAAACTTCGAAATCTTCCTCATCACTCACGTCCACCTCAACCTCTCTGCGATCACCTGAAACAGAAGACAAAGCACGGGACCCGGAAGCCACTCCTGGGGCATGCCTAGCACTCCGGGGCGAAGACGTCCCCACCTCGCATCCGTGCTCCGTCCGTACTGAACGGTGTCCCAACTGCGCCGCTGCCGCCCCCAGGTCACGGCAAGCGCGCGCTATTCGCTGAGCCGCTGACCCCTGCTGCGTACCAGACGCCCCCGCTTCAGCGCGTGCGCGGGCATGCCTTGCTGCCCCCGGGGATGCGGCTGCGGCCAATGGGACCAATGCTGCCACCACCGTCGACAGAGCTGACGCCAACTCTCCGGAAGCCTCCTGACTTCCCCAGGCGCCGATAAGGGACCCAACGGCCAAAGCCCCGCCTGGCCTGCTGGCAATCCGCTGGACCCCCTGACCACGATTGGCGTGGTCCCCCACCAATCCTCTAACCTATCCTGCGCCTGCTGGCCCTCACTACCGCTGCTGTGCCTGCCACCTGCCCCCCCCACGCGTGCCCTCCCCCCACAGGCCGGAGCTCTCCCCGTCTGCAGGGAAGGCACCTCTGCGGGGCTCAATGCTGTTGCTCCCTATCCTGGTACGTCCCCCCCGCCCCCGCTCCCTGCCGGACTCCGGCTGTATGGGAGGCAACAGTGGAGACGCTGAAACTGGCGGCGCCGCAGCGCACACACGTGCGCGCACGGCGCCGCTTGCTGAGAGTGCGGGCGTGCGCGCATCCCGTGCGCGCGGCCCGCCGCTTCCCGCCACCATCCTCCCAGCGTCTGGGCCACAAGCAGGGTCCGGCGGATGAGGCCCCGCGACAGGCCTCGTCCGACCCGCCGTCGCCCTCCGCACACCCCGGCCCCCTTGCCCAGCATCACTACGCGGCCGTGACAAGGGGGACGGGCGGTGAGATGGGATGGGAGCCCCCGTAGGCCGCCCGCTCCAGCGCGCCCGCGGGTGCCTGCTCCCGGCAATTGCGCCTCACCCTCAAGAGGTGGAGGTGAAGGCCGATGCCCGGCCACCTCCGGACGGCTCCCCCGTTCCCCCCCTGCCGCCCGCGGCCGGAGGTTAACACCGGATCCGAAGCCAGGGGCAGGGTAGACTGGGTCCGTCCAGCCACCGCCACGCGGGCACCCGCGCCGGTGGATGGGGAACGGGCAGATGAGCCCGCAGGCCCATCCGTGGACCCAGCTTCACCGCCAGCAGAGCGGTAACGAGCTGGGGTCCCGGCAGAGCGGAGGGGGCGAGAGGCGGCCATTATCCCAAGCAGTATGTGGGGGAGATGAGAGAGGAGGGTGAAGCTATACAGTGAATACTGTGAACAGTGAAACAGTGAAAATTGAATACTCTAAGTAGCTAGCTAAAAAACACTAGTGCATGTGCTATTCAGCAACACTCACCAGAAGGCAAACCAGCAGCAAGAGAGACTTAACTAGCCTATACATCCCTATATATACTTATCCCTCCCTTCTCTACCATTGGCTGTACTTTTCATAACAATTAGGTCCACCCCTCACAGGAGGTTTAACTCTCTCCATTCCTATGCCTGTCATTTCGCTCTCCTGAGATCACAGTCTGAAAATAATTGAGACAACAAGCTATTCAGAAGACTCTTAAATTCAGATGAATTTGAGTGACCCACAATGCATTAATCAATTCACAAACTGGTTCATATTTGCTTAAAATCATTAAATAATTTACATATAGAAACATAAAAGCAAATCTAGTCTGACCCTTTTTAGCCATATTATTACCTCAAACCTTATTTGATCCTTATTTCTTTGTAAGGATATCCTTATGTCTACCCCATGCAAGTTTAAATTGGTCTACTGTTTTAGCCTCTACCACCCCTGATGGGAGGCTATTCCACTTGTCTAGTACCCTTTCTATGAAGTAATTTTTATCTAAAATTTTCCCTGAACCTACCTCCCTCCAGTTTCAGTGCATGTCCTTGTGTTTTAATACTTCTATTAATTTAAAGAATGTTTCCATCCTAGACATTGTTAACCCTTGATATATTTGAAAGTTTCTATCATGTCCCCTCTTTCCCTTCATTGCTCCAAATGATACATATTGGGATTTTAGTTGCCCTTCTTTTTACAGTTTTTAATGTATTAATATCCTTCTGAATATACATGGCTTCCAGAACTGAACACAGTATTCTAGATGAGGCCGTACCAATGACCTAAACAGTGGCGTTATTATTTCTTTATTTCTGCTGCAGATTCCTCTCTCTATGCAACCATTTATCTGACTAGCCTTCTTCATTGCTTTTTTAGATTGCTTCTCCATTAAATCACCTGAAATAGTGACTCCTAGATCCATTTCCTCACCAGTAGTTTCCAGTATAGTGTCATTAATATTATATTTAGCCTTTGGATTTTTGAGACCAAAGTGCATGATTTTGCATTTTCGGTATTAAACTGTAATTGTCACACTCTTGACCATTCCTCTAGTCTACCTAGATCATCAATCATTTGTTTTACCCCTCCTGGTGTGTTTAACCTGTTGCATACTTTTGTGCCATCTGCAAAAAGGTTTACTTTCCCTTTAATGCCATTTGCAATGTTACCAATAAAGATATTGAAAAGCACTGGTCCAAGAACATATTCCTGAGGTACTCCACTGGTAACATTTCTATCCTGTGAATGCATTCCATTTACTACAACTTTCTGTTTTCTATCCTGCAACAAAGATCTCATCCATTCAGCCATCTTAGTATTCAATCTCATGCTTTTGAGTTTATTTAGCAGCCTGCCATGTGGTATAGTGTCAAAAACCTTACTAAAGTCTAAATCAGCTTTATCTATGGCCCCACCATTATCTATTACTTTAGTCACCCAGTCAAAAAAGTCAATAAGGTTTGTATGACATGATATCCCCCAATGAATCCATGCTGTTTAGGATCCTACAAATTGCTAGATTTGAAATAATCTACAACTCTTTCTTTTAAGAGTGTTTTCATCAATTTCCCTACTACTGATGTAAGGCTCACTGGTCGGTTGTTGCTTGCATCTTCCTTGCTTCCACTTTTGTTCAGTGATACTAGGTAACTCATTCAGAGATGGATCTGCATCCATCTCCTCACATGCTGGTGGCCTCCCAGCACAGGGCCAGGGTGCCCAGCATGTGTGAGGCCGCCTCCTGATGCGTCCACAGTTAGATTATGTATGCATCAGAACTAAGGTTCACCCCTGGCTGTGCAGCCCAGCTGCACTGGCAGGAAGCTGGCCACCATTTTTTTGTAATCGGAGCAGCTGCATGTGATGTCATGCAACCACTCCGAAAACGGTCTCCCCAATGCTGCGTTGCTGCCCTATGAACATCTGTCACAGTCAATCACATTGCAGTCGCATTGATTGGGGGCGCGACCGCAATGTGTGTGCCCGCACAGCCTCCATCGACAAACTGCACTGCGGCCAACTCAGAATAAATCCTATGTTCACTCTTTTCCAGTCCTCTGGAATTACTCCTGAAGTTAATAATTGAATAATTCTGTAAATGGGGCTACCAGCACCCATTTAAGCCCTTTTAGTATCCTTGGATGTATCCCATCTGGACCTATTCATTTATTCACTTTCAGCTTTGAGAGTTCTGCTAGGAACTTCTTCTCTATAAATGTACTTGTTTCATTTTTCTAAATACCCCTGCTACTTAACTGTGGCCCCTTCCCATCTCTCTCAGTAGTGAATATTGAGCAAAAATAACTATTAAGATTATCTGCTATCTGCTATTGTCTCCCTCAACAAGAATACCAGCCTCTAACTTTAGTCTTATTGTACTACCTTTTGTTTTTCTCCTTTCGCTTATATACCTAAAAAAAGTTTTGCCTCCTTTACCCACTGACTGGGCCATTTTCTGTTCAGCTTGTGCCTTTGCAGTTTGCACATCTGTATCCTTCTTAGTCACCTTCTGTCTAACAAGATAAATCTCTCTGTCTTCATTAGTTTGTCAAGAAAAAAGAAAAGTGACTGATTGCGCTATTACTCCAGGTGCGTATATGAATAAAAACACGTGTTTTTCACTTCTCTGGTGTTTATTTTAGTACAAACGTTATATCTCATACAACAATATAATAAAAAAATGTAAGTATGCATACTCATTAGGGGCACATTCTAAAAAATTATTTTATAATAATAAAAATGATGATATTTCTCTGTTTTAGACATCCAGTGCTCAAATCTATCAGAGACAATTAATAGTTACACTCCTGGATTAAAATCCAACATAATTTATGTATCCACAACGTTTAAACGGTGATTTTCCAAGGTGAAAACTCAGTTCTCTGTTTAAAGACACAGTTTCCACAACATTGAATATTGCTTATCTTCGTTGTATTAGAACTCAGTCTTTAGCATAGGACCACAGTTTTCATTCATATAATTGCAAAGTCCATAGACTGACAGTTTCTAAATTGAGCCGCTTACCACCGTGTCCGTGGATGCAGACGTGATGGGGAGATCCTCGCCGTGCACAGCGATGCTGGTTTGCTTTCCTTCTCCCCGTCCGTCCTCCGTGGTGGTAGCGGTGCTGGATGGTTTCTAACCCTCAACGTGAGTGGGGCCGCTTGTATGTGGACAATTTTCAGAATAGACTCTCCACCTTGCTAGCCGCGTCTCCTTTGATTGCAGTTCAGCTGGAGCGGCAGGTGTGTAGGAGGTCTCGTTGGTTGTCCTTAGCTCCCAATCCGGCAGGGTTGATCCCAAACAATGTCGCTGATCACTTGGCAGGGTGAAAGGCAATTCTCAAGAGAAGTGATCAGTGATCAAGTGATCAGCGACATTGTTTGGGATCAACCCTGCCGGATTGGGAGCTAAGGACAACCAACGAGACCTCCTACACACCTGCCGCTCCAGCTGAACTGCAATCAAAGGAGACGCGGCTAGCAAGGTGGAGAGTCTATTCTGAAAATTGTCCACATACAAGCGGCCCCACTCACGTTGAGGGTTAGAAACCATCCAGCACCGCTACCACCACGGAGGACGGACGGGGAGAAGGAAAGCAAACCAGCATCGCTGTGCACGGCGAGGATCTCCCCATCACGTCTGCATCCACGGACACGGTGGTAAGCCGCTCAATTTAGAAACTGTCAGTCTATGGACTTTGCAATTATATGAATGAAAACTGTGGTCCTATGCTAAAGACTGAGTTCTAATACAACGAAGATAAGCAATATTCAATGTTGTGGAAACTGTGTCTTTAAACAGAGAACTGAGTTTTCACCTTGGAAAATCACCGTTTAAACGTTGTGGATACATAAATTATGTTGCATTTTAATCCAGGAGTGTAACTATTAATTGTCTCTGATAGATTTGAGCACTGGATGTCTAAAACAGAGAAATATCATCATTTTTATTATTATAAAATAATTTTTTAGAATGTGCCCCTAATGAGTATGCATACTTACATTTTTTTATTATATTGTTGTATGAGATATAACGTTTGTACTAAAATAAACACCAGAGAAGTGAAAAACACGTGTTTTTATTCATATACGCACCTGGAGTAATAGCGCAATCAGTCACTTTTCTTTTTTCTTGTGTAGCTTCTTGATCAGTGTTTTGATCAAGTTTAGCTGTACGTACACAGGTACAGCTGGACAAAGATTGCAGCTCTAAATTTATAAATCTTAAATTAAGAGTAAATAATACAATTAACAAATTAGCGCCTGGATCAGGGTTGTTTCTTCATTAGTTTGTGTCCGCTTTTATTTCCTAAAAGCCATCTTTTTTGCTTTCACAATACTTGTTACTTCATTCACAAACCACACTGGCTTCCTTTTCCTTGTATTTTTACTAACCCTTTTGATACTAAAGCTCCGTTGCCTTTAATATTGCACTTTTTATTGTGTCCCACCTCTTCTGCACTCCTTCTAAGTTCCTCCATGCCAAAGAATCACTTAGACATTTTCCCATCCCTACAAAATCAGTGATAATGTTGATTATCTTACAGGAAAGGAAGCTATACCTTAAACACACCTTAAATACACTTTAAACCCTTAGCCACTACGGCCGCTATACTTAATACACATGCTATGTACTTTATACACTGTTTGCGTATGGAGTCCCGTATCACTGTACGGACTTGGCGTACAAACACCGCGCTGGGGGTACAAAGTACACACAGCGCGCACACACCCAGAGATACACTTTAAACCTTATACAGCAATGTGATGCATTACTAATACACTCTTAAACCTTAGCAGGAAAAGGAAGACACAACACCGATTTGTAGTTAAACCACTGGGTTCCGACACTACAGCGTAATATTTGCTGAAAGGGGGTTTACAATACAAATCATACACTACAATACAAGACAATATAACAGAATAATGGCTACAGTCAATGTACATACGTGATTGGAATCGCTTATGCAACCCGGCCGGTCCCCGATCATCTGATAGATAACTTTGTGAGTCTTGTGCCAGGCCAGGCTGCAGCAGGCTTTATTTATACAATTCTTCCAAAAGAAATACAATGGATACTGTAATCCCTTTGTCCATTAGACACAGGAATGCACTTTTACAGTACAGGAGAGGTCATAGGTCGATTTGAAAAGGTAGGCGATGTCTTTCCCAACTGCTCTTGTGGGTGGTCTCCTCTGGATTCCCGCCGCATACATAATATACAGTAAATACAGTTTATATCTATATTCTGCTTCTGCGCATAACTATCTGCAGGAATATGCGATCTTCCGCAGACCAACACTGGAATGTTACCCTTAAAATACCCTACAGCTGGATACCAAACACCACCTTATAACCTTAGTCTGTCCCCTCTTATCCTGTAAAGGTGAATCCCTTTGTTCTGGAATCATTTAAACTGTTGATACTTTCTGATGTGGTGCAGGGGGACTATGTGTACAATGTGCACTATTTGGATTAAATATGTAATGTGTTTTGATAGCACTCCATGCGTTCACAAACTCTACCGTAAATACCCATACCACGCGCTGATGCGCACGACCGCGGTAGCAACCATACGCAAATTGCGAATATGTGCACACACAGCAGAACAAGTACACGCGTGGAGGCCATCTGTGTGTTGTTTGTACGTGATGTGTGTACTGCAATATTTTTCGACTTTGACAGTTCACCCTTTGGCAGTCACCAATAACTGCCACTATCTAATCACTAAACAGAAAAATATCAATACAATATCTACAGACGATTGGATGCTCGGAGGATAGTTGTAGGTAGGAAAGGTATGACCTAGTGGGATAGTAAAAAGCATGTATGTATGAATCCATGTCTGAGGGGCATGTATCATCGTGCCGTATATGTTCTAATTAAGCTTCGAGGTATTGCGAAGTATACATTAAATCCTTCTTATCCCGTATTAAGGGTCTGTAAGCGGGCCAACAAACACTACCGAGCTCTTTTCGGCTTCTTGTTCCAACAAATGGGGTGCACATTTAGTTGATGATACATGGAGGGGGAACATATGTGAGTGCTAGTATATGTGGATATCACCTGTCGACTATGTGTGTCATTAACTGAAGGTTGTAGAGATGAAGATAAGACACATATCTAAAATACATTCACATAACATTTTCATAAACATTCTTGGGTAGGGCTGGTGTCTTTTCCAGATGGGTGTGTCTGGGCAGAGGGGGAGACAAAGGAAAAACGGGTGAAAGAAACAGGCCATGGAATTCATTTGCAATCCTTATCATAACACTGTCTCTATGGATGGGTCATAAATTAAATCTGCTGCAATAACAATGCCCTCGCTCCTTAGACTCATCAAATTTGTGCCGTGCTTGCGCCGCGTCAGAATTCGAACACACCTAAATATCAAGCCAATAATTATGACGACTCCCAGGATACAAAGCAGAAACTTCCCTACACTCATAATAACATTTTGAGCCCACTCTCCTAATCCTGAGAACCAATTTTGTGGGTTCAACCATGAGACCCAGCCGGTCAGCTCATTACCCACAGCCGTCAGGGTAAGGTTGTGTCTCCTCCGGAACTCCCACTTCAACTGCAAGATATCGTCCATTTTTTGATTGATGATCTCCGTGGGGTCGTCAGTGCTGTTCGTGATATATGTACAGCACTTCACACCATATTGAGTTGCCAGAGTAACACAGTACCCACCCGTCACGGCTGTGATATAATTTAGGACCATCCTGTGCTGAATCAGTTCCTTCTTGTAAGCTTGTAACTCCCTTCCCGTATACCTGATGTTATGAACCACAGGTAGTGGTTCATTCCTATTTTATGTTTATAGTTGTCTTGAAGGCCAGGTTTTCCCATTGCTCTGGTTTAAGAATATTCTTGTTTGCTGCCAGTGGTGAGTCTGTGTAATTGCAGCTTGTTCCCATGTGTTCAGCCTCACCTGTCTGTTGATTGCACCTCTCAGTTGTGCAGGAGGGCAGCTGCACGACATAATTAATTAAGACTCACTGTTATATGCTGGCTCAGTGCAATTCACAGACGCTGGTGATATTTCCAGGTTTCTAGACTTCCAGAGTTCTTGCGTTCTGAGCTAGTCCCTGCCAGTTCCTGAGCTCCTGTCTAGCAGTGTCTGTCTAGCTGCTTCCAGTGTTGGTTCCTGTGTCGATTCCTGTGTCGGTTACTGTGTCCTGCCGTGAAGTGTTCCTGTCCAGAAGTGTTAGGGTCTCCTGCTCTGTGCTGCCACGTCGTCATGGCAACCGGGAGACAAGTGCTAGCGGAGTAACCTGAGCGTAGCTGATACTCCGGTTCGTGTCTTTTGCTGTGCAGTGGTTACAGGCTCTGTGCACGGCAGGGGATCCGGTGCTGGTTTTTGTGCTCACAGTCTGTGAGGTCTGAGTGGGGCGTGGACAGCACCTGCTATATAAACCCTCTTCTCAGGTTAGGCAGATGCTGCTGAATCTTTGTTGGTTAGTCAGTTCCTGAAAGCTAGCTAGTACTGTGTAAACTTTGTATTTGTTTGTTGCTTACTGCAAATAGGCCTTGGGATTTGGTATTACACTCTGCCAATCCAGACCTAGCAGTAAGACTGGAGTCAGTCATTTAACCTGCTGGGGTTCTTTTGCTACTCTGTGAACCTAGCAAGTTTGCGGCTGTATTCTCAGACTTGCCTGCCAAAATCCTTTCTCACTGTGCAAGGTGTTCAGGTGTCAGTTTAGTGGCAGTAAGCTGAACCAGTGCACTGCAAGTGAGGACTAGGATTGTGGAGACTCTCCTTGTGTCTATTATTCCATCTCTGACCAAGGAGTTTACTGCCACACCCGTTGGTAACCCTTTAGGGTTTTGCTGTTGCCCCTAGCAACAGCATTTCGAGTTCTCTACGTATTAAATCACTACATCTCGCTTCTTTCCATCTGAGCATTCCTAATACTAGGGAGACACCCAGTTTCTTAGCCTTTGGGCTTCTCTGTTCACTTTGTGTTTATTTTGTTACCCTATCACCTTCTGTGTATGTAATGTCATATTCCCCAGTCTGTCTGTGAGTTCATTTGTTTTGCATCCCTCACCGTTCAGACACCAGTACATTCCTGCTGGCACTGGTGTGCATAACATATTCAGCAGCCCAATACTCCTGTTGAAATTTTGTGGGAATATGGAGCATACCCCTCAAAATACTTTGCAACAGGTGGTCGATCAGGTGCAGGCCCTGACTCGACAATTTAATGATTTGTCCATTAAAATGCACACCTCGCAGGCCACTGGCGGAGCTCCCGCAGCAGCAGTACCTTCAGGGGTTAAGGAGCCGAAAGTAAATCTCCCGGATCGTTTTTCTGGAGATCGCTCGCAGTTCTTTTGTTTCAAGGAGAGCTCAAGTTATATTTCCAGCTTAGGCCTCAGTCTTCTGGGTCGGAGATTCAGCGGGTGGGCATAGTGATTTCCTTGCTACAAGGAGACCCACAGGTCTGGGCATATGGGTTGCAGCCTGACTGTCCGTCGCTTAAAAGTGTTGATGCTTTTTTTACGGCACTGGGCATGTTGTATGATGACCCTCAGCCGAGGCTCAGATTTCGATCCTTAAGCAAGGGCGAAGGCCAGTTGAGGTTTATTGTACGGAGTTTCGGAGGTTGGCCCATGATACCCAGTGGAATGACCCAGCCCTGAGACACCAGTACCGAAGAGGTCTTTCTAACCAGTTAAAAGACCAACTGGTACAATATCCCTTGCCTGATAGCTTGGATCAGCTCATGCAGTTATCCATTCGGGTGGATAGACGGCTGAGAGAGCGCAGGCTTGAAAGGGAGACCGAGGTTTCCTTCTTTCCCAAGGGAACCTCAGACTCTGAGGAATTTTCCGAGGAGCCTATGCAGATTGGGGCTACCTGCCTCTCCTCGCATGAGAAGACGCGGAGGAGACAGCAGGGGTTATGTTTGTACTGTGGGAATAAAGGTCATGTGGTAGTATCATGCCCAGAAAAGCCGGAAAACTTCAGGGCCTGAGGGTGATGGGAAATATCCTGTCAGGTCAGAAGTCGGAATTTCCCAAGAAGACTTTTATCATTCCGGTGACCTTGAAGATCCTCGGTCAAATTGTCAAGACTGAGGCCTTTGTGGACAGTGGGGCCGACCGGGTTTTTATGGACCGCCAATTCGCCCTGAAACACTCTGTTCCCTTAGTACCCTTGGCATCGGAAATTGAGATTTGTGGGTTAAACGGGAAACCATTATCCCAGGGTAAAATTACCTCTTGCACTAGCCAGATTTCTTTGTTTATTGGAGCCACACACTCTGAAAAATTGTCCTTTTATGTGACTGTCTGTACTTTTGCCCCTTTGGTGTTGGGGTTACCCTGGTTAAGGGCCCACAATCCTCAATTTGACTGGGTCTCTGGGGAGATTCTGAGTTGGGTTACTGATTATTTCAGGAGTTGCTTGAGCCTTCCAGTCAGGCTTTCGCAGCTAAGTTTGCCAGGATTGCCAGGATGTTATGCAGATTTTGCGGACGTGTTCTCCAAAAGAGTTGCAGAGGTACTACCTCCCCATCGCCCCTATGACTGTGCCATTGATTTGTTGCCGAATGCTAAGCTTCCCAAGAGCAGGTTGTACTCCCTGTCACGTCCTGAGACTCAGGCTATGGCAGAGTACATTCAGGAGAACTTGGCTAAGGGATTTATCAGACCTTCACAGTCTCCAGTTGGGTCGGGGTTATTCTTCGTGGGTAAAAAGGATGGTTCGTTGCGACCCTGCATCGACTTCAGGGAATTGAACCGTATCACGATTAAAAACTCATACCCACTGCCTCTCATTTCGGTCTTGTTTGACCAGCTTCGTACTGCCACCATTTTTTCTAAGATTGACCTACGCGGTGCGTACAATCTAATCCGAATAAGAGAGGGGGATGAATGGAAGACTGCCTTTAATACCCACTCAGGGCATTATGAATATTTGGTGATGCCTTTTGGGCTCTGTAATGCCCCGGCAGTCTTCCAGGACTTCATGAACGATGTGCTCAGGGAATATTTGGATAGATTCTTAGTTGTATACTTAGATGACATCCTAATCTTCTCCCATTCCCTGGAGGAACATCGGAAGCATGTACGCTTAGTCCTCCAGAAACTCAGAGACCACCGGCTTGGGGCGAAGCTGGAGAAGTGCGAATTTGAAGTTCAGCAAATCGCATTTATAGGATATATTATCTCCCCAGAAGGTTTCCAAATGGAGGGTTCCAAGGTACAGGCAGTCCTGGATTGGGTAAAGAAGAAATATACAGCGCTGATTGACACAGTGTAATCTAAAAATATATACATTTAATGTAAAGAAGTTGTGAATAAAATTTCTTTTATACAATTTAAAAACCTACACTCTGAGGTATAGTATGTCTCAATATAGACTTCAGGTGGACTGAAAGATCTGTTTAAACTGACACTAAGTATGCTAGGCACTCATCAACATAGTTAAACCAGCACATACACAGTCATATTATTGGACCAAATGTAGATTAGTTCATCCAATTGGATGTAATTACCAAGTCTGTGTTCCATTTAAAAAGGCTCCCGTAGAATGTAAGTCCGTATAGCAACGGCAACAATTATTGGGGTCCTGGTTCACAGTTCACTCGGAACTCCGTGTTCCATAGATTGGATCCTCCTATAGATGTGATGGGCAATAGCAATGCCGGTGGGGGTCCTGGTTCACGGAGACAAAGATGAAAGCAGAGGTCCTGACTGTAGATGGTGGCGTGATGATGGTGCTGGTCAGCATGTGTCCACACAGGTCTTTGCTAACGCGTTTTGCTGGTCCAGGCAGCTTTGTCAAAGGTGATATGACATTGAGACTGGTCACCCTTTTATAGGGGAAGTGATGTCATCATTAGAGACAGCTGGTACTTAATTGTTAATCTAAACATTTTACTAAAAATCATACAGAGATAAATCTAATGTTTATTACTTATAATAAAGAATCATTTCAGTTATATGATTAATAAAAACGAAGCTGAGAACGAGAAAAGTGGTTGACTTTCTTATTTAATTAATCATATCAGTTCCGATCATGTGATTTCTGATCGAATATTGACCAATAAGGGATTGTTTATAGACCATGTGGGAGTGTCACATGATCTGCCAGATAGAAAGCGTTGTTATGGATACTAGTTTAACGGGTTAGTAATTCCAGTTGGAACGCATGATGTTCCGGTCACGTGATCGGGCATTTACCGGTCACGTGACATAATCTCGCGTTAGGATAACGCTGCACATAGCGTGACCTGTTAGGCAGTTCTAGCCGAGAGTGGTTATCATAATGAAAACATAACGTCAGTGTCACGTGATCGGACTATTGCCGATCACGTGACCGTGATAACATGTTTCTGTGTGTCTATCAGAACGATTAAGAGAAAACCGTTCATTCAGGCTTTCGCAATGTAAACTGAATCGGTTGCTAGACAACCGATATATACAAAATGAAACTCTAGTACTACTTAAGAATAAATTAATCCTAGTTATTTACCAGCTAATTTGATTTCTTTATAAATCAAGAGAAAAAATACGACAAAGGAATATCAAGGAACATATTAATAGTCGGATATTGGATAATTTCACATATTAAATTCAAATCATATGACATGAAGAAAAAATGGTTCAGATCTATTTCATTTACCTAGGTTACATATCTAAATGATTCGACTCGCTATTATTAGATAAATGTTCGTGTAAGAAATAAACCTCAGATTCATTTAAGAGGTAGAGGTCATCGGATTCATTATACATCCGATGATTCAATGGACATGGTACTCCATAATCTCTATATGTGAATATTATGCAGACACTGTATTTAAGATAAACAGCGGCTATGGTTTACAGTCAGCACTTAACTTTGTCACTTTCCTCAATGCTAATGAATTTAATTCAACCTTCACACATTCATATCATCCTACACAAATTTCCTTCATGGATGTGACCCTTAATATTATAGAAGAACACATCCAAACCGCTGACCATATTAAAGAAGTAGGAAGCGATACGTATCTACATTACAAAAGCGCTCATTACATTCCATGGAAGATAAACATTCCAAAAGGCCAACTTATGCGCATAAGGAGAAATTGTTCATCTGACTCTGTCTTTCATAAACAAGCTTCTGATATGCTGATAGCCTTTGAAAATAGAGGCTATCCGAAAGAACTACTATGTAGAGCTTTAGAGGAAGTAAACAAAATGGACAGGAATCAACTCCTGCAAACAAAATCCAAATCTAAACAGAAATCTCAACAATATGAACTGTCCTTTATTTCCACATTCAATAATTGTTCTAATGAAATTAAACAAATCTTCAATAATAACTATAATATCCTTAGATACGATACCACTCTGAAGGACCTCTTACCACCCAAACCTCGGTTTATATTCAGGAGAAACCGATCTTTGGGTTCATATCTGGCCCCCAGTTACATAAAAAAACCTCCTTCCAATGTACAATTAGCGTCCAAAAGTTCCTGGTTCCCAAAACAAACAGGTTTTTATAAATACAGTAAAAACAAATGCATTACCTGCAAACATGCACTAAATAAAACTACTAAATTACCCAAAACCATCACTGATAGAGATATCAGCATTACCAGCTTTGTCACATGTGACACAAGCTGGGTAATATATGTCTTAATCTGTGGTTGTAACTTACTATACGTGGGCCGGACCACAAGGCCACTAAAAACTCGCTTTACTGAACATAGGAGAAATATCCTCAATAAAGTAAATAACCATAGTATTCCAAGACATTTTACCAAATATCATCAGGAGAACCCGGAAAGTCTAAAAATCATTGGTCTCGAACATATTCCCATCACTAAAAGAGGAGGAGACAGATTTAGAAATATCTGTAAACAAGAGATATACTGGACTTTTCAATTAAACTCTTTACATCCTGAAGGCCTGAATGAAGCGTTAGAACTTAATACTATACTATGAATACTTCCCTGCTTATAGAATTATGATATCTCCGTATTTTGATAAAGATTAAGATTAGGTGACATATAATGTACCAATACACAACAATTTTTTTTTTTTCCTCCTTCCTTCTTCACTCAGTATTTATATCGGAAACCTAAATATTAGGAGTAAACACCTTGTATTAAATTCTTTAGCACCTTAAATATTATGAAATTTCCTAAATATAAGAAGACTAATATTTAGATAAGAATAATAAGAATAATATAAATAAATAAATATAAAAATCACAGTAAAAATATAATAAAAATATCACAAAAAAAATAAAAATAAATATATGTATTAAAAATAGTAATAATAATAAAAATATAATTATAGCACTAATTTAATACTAACAAATGGATCAGATAGATCTATAAGTATGTTAGCACCAATTTAATAATAAAATATGGACTAGATAGATTTAGCAGAATAATACCTATCTACATTTAATACTTAGACTAAATATAATTATAGACCCAATGTTTATAGACACATGTCACGTAATACTAAGTTTGGTGGATGATCCGATATAGATTGAACTTAATTTTCAACCATAACGGGAATATTGCTAAAAATATATAAAAAATGTACTAATCAAAACATAGCCACTGTTTATTTTAAATATAGTGCCTGCCTAATGCCCACGTACAGAGATTATGTAGTACAATGTCCATCGAACCATCTGATTTATAATGAATCCAATGACTTTTACCTTTTAAATGAACTTGAGGATCTTTTCTCTTACATGAACATTTATCCAATAACATTGAGTAAATCATCTAGATATGTAACCTAGGTAAATGAAATAGATCTGAACCATTTTTTCTTCATGTCATATGATTTGAATTTAATATGTGAAATTATCCAATATCCGACTATTAATATGTTCCTTGATATTCCTTTGTCGTATTTTTTCTCTTGATTTATAAAGAAATCAAATTAGCTGGTAAATAACTAGGATTAATTTATTCTTAAGTAGTACTAGAGTTTCATTTTGTATATATCGGTTGTCTAGCAACCGATTCAGTTTACATTGCGAAAGCCTGAATGAACGGTTTTCTCTTAATCGTTCTGATAGACACACAGAAACATGTTATCACGGTCACGTGATCGGCAATAGTCCGATCACG